>NC_092711.1:110240365-110615365 GCF_047496885.1 Scyliorhinus torazame
CAGTGTGCCGGCAATTTTCAGCACTTCTGCTTCTCCTGAATACCTTTCTGGCATAGATGAGAGCAAATGACATTTGCTTTGTAAGATATTATATCCAGGTAATAATCGATAGCGGATTCACTGGGGGAGTGGTTGGTGTTGAGTTGTGTTATTGCGGATTCACTGGGGGAGTGGTTGGTGTTGAGTTGTGTTATTGCGGATTCACTGGGGGAGTGGTTGATGTTGAGTTGTGTTATTGCGGATTCACTGGGGGAGTGGTTGGTGTTGAGCTGTGTTATTGCGGATTCACTGGGGGAGTGGTTGGTGTTGAGTTGTGTTATTGCGGATTCACTGGGGGAGTGGTTGATGTTGAGTTGTGTTATTGCGGATTCACTGGGGGAGTGGTTGGTGTTGAGTTGTGTTCTTGCGGATTCACTGTGGGAGTGGTTGGTGTTGAGTTGTGTTATTGTCACTAAACTGGCAATGCAGAGAATCAGGCTGAAGCTCTGGGGACCGGGGTTCCACACGGCAGATTTACTCAGTTCAAGGGTTATTCGGGATGAGTAACAATGAAAATGTCAATTATGCAACTTTTCCTACACACTTAAACGAATGGGCCTCGACAATGTTTTTACGCGGTTTCCAATCCAGGGTTTTTTGAGTGTAAAGTAAAAATGACAACCACCACACCACAGAAACAGGCACCGAGTTTGACCCTCCGACCGAGAACAGGAAACCTACATTCTTGTTGCACTGAAGAACCTTCTTTTGAGGGAGTCCAATTCGGCTGTAAACTTAGACAAGCGGCAGAGAAATTGATTTAAGATTATTAATAGAATCAGAAAATGTCGCAGCACATTAGAAAATGATTCACACTTAACACGCGTGAACTCTCTGACCAGTTCCTCCCAGTCCCCATAATGGTGGATTTTGCAGGATATCATTTGAAACGGGTGTAATGTAACGGATTCACTTAATGAGTAAACAGAAAACAGCAAGAATACAACTCATCGCTAAATGAGGAACGTCCATAATGTTTCTGCCCGGTTTCGAACCGGGGACCTTTCGCGTGTGAGGCGAACGTGATAACCACAACACTACAGAAACAGCTGACTGATATTCGCTCCAATGGGCCTGTGTAGAAAGCTGCCACTGTTCTGTCACTCAGTTACACTTTGGAGCCTTTGTTTTTTTAGAATTCGGCTGTTCTCATTAGGAATGCTGCAGAGAGACTAATAAATCAATGTAACCATAAAATAACAAAACGAAATAAGTGGCACCTCGATCACCTCGACCAGCTTTTCAAAAGAACAATCTTTTGATTAGTCTCAATGTTTTTCAACGGCCTTGAGTTTTCTCCATTACAGCTGATCGTCCAATTCGCTTTTGAAAAAGGAATTTCTGTCGAATCCATGCCCAGTTTGACTTAATGATCAAGTTTCACTGGACCAGACGATGTGGACATGGAAATTATGCAGTTTACGATATAAACAACATGTAATCATGCAATTGATTTCATACCAAATTTATGAAGGTGTTTTTTCCTGATCAAGCATCTCTTCATTATTTCTGAGTTGATATACAGAATTTTATTTTATTTGATCTACAGCCTGTTCACACAGTCTGTCTATTAGAGAGGGAAATGATTTTTAGAACTTCACAAAGCCCTGTTGAGACACTTTGCTTAAGTAGTCCACTTTATTTGGTTTCAAATGAATTTTCAAATGGAGAAGCGTTCTCAGGGTGGAATGATTTGTGCTCATTCAGTAATAACATCATTCTCATGTTGCTTCCAAAAATGTCAATCAATTTACTCAGCATCTGTTCCGTTACTCAAAACTTAATCTTATCTGACATTTATGTTCTCATTTGAAAGTGAGACTCTGAAATATACAACATTGATTTGCAAACATGACTGACAAAGAAAATAGTTCGAGTCACTGGGAAATACAAACCCCATTGTGCTCATGTGAAATTGAGCACAGTCAGCATTGAAATGAAATGGGAGAGTTTTACAGGTAGAGATTTGAGAATGATATTTTCATTATATTTGATTCCTTTTTGTTCTGTGTGTGAAACGTTCTGACGCCTTCATCCCGTTCGTGTTGAAGAAAGAGGGACGTCACGGGATCTGTACCGAGCCTCGTTTTTCTCAACTCCCCGAGTGGGTTTTCCTATTTCGCTATCATGAAGACAGATTTTTAAAAATTTGATTCTATTAAAATCTCTGCCATTTACTCCAATTCAGTCACAGAATCGCTTGTGTCTGTCTTTATGTGCATGTTTCAGACGGTGATTAAACCTGCATCTGTCAACCTATTAAATTCTGTTGTGGACTGAATGAACGGCTAATATGTGGACTTTGTCAAAATGCAAAGTTTTATTGGAGCAATTCTATAGTGATAGGTTATACCCATCATGATAGATTGAGCAGGCTAGGGACGTTTCCATTGGAAAAGTGAATGATTGAGGAATATAAAGATATAGAAGTGTTTTACAGGGTAGACAATTGGAAGATGTTGTCACTTGTATAAGGATGAAAATAAATATAACTTAGTAATACATCTAATGAGCAATTCTCTTTAACTAGACATTAAAATAGAAAATACTGGAAATACCCAGCATATCTGGCAACATCTGGGGATTGAGAAACAGTTGACCTTTCAGATCTGTGCTGATGCAGTGTAGTTCTGATGAAAGATCTTGGACATGAAATGTAAACCATGTCTCCCTCTCCACAGACACTACCAGATCTGCTGAGTATTTCGATTCTGGCTTGGGTCACTGTCTGTGCAGAGTCTGCACGTTCTCCCCGTGTCTGCGTGGGTGTCCTCCGAGTGCTCCGGTTTCCTCCCACGAGTCTCGAAAGATGTGCTTGTTAGGTGTATCCAAACAGGCACCGTAGTGTGGCGACTAGGGGATTTTCACATTAACTTCATTGCAGTGTTAATGTAAGCTTACTTGTGACACTAATAAAGATTATTATTAGATTATTATTTTTGTTGTTAATTCAGATTTCCATCATCTGTAGTTTTTTTGCTTTTCTTTAACTGAACAGTGCTAAGAACGTGGAACTCATTAGCAGAAGGGTTTAAAATCACTGACTGAGCTTCAATCTCAGGTGTAAAATCCCACCACAAAATTCCTTGGATTTGGATTTGTTTATTGTCACGTGTACTGAGGTACAGTGAAAAGTATTTTTCTAAGAGCAGCTCAAACAGATCATTTAGTACATTAAAGAAAATAAAATAAAAAGAAAATACATGAAAGGGCAACACAAGGTCCACAATGTAAATACATAGACACCGGCATCGGGTGAAGCATACAGGAGTAAAGGTTAGTGATAATGTTCGTGTTCAATTAGTTTTAAAATATTAGTATGATTATAAAGTTGTAAAAAGAAGATCTGTTTGGTAGAGCTCACAGAGAGTCGCCACGCTCCGGCGCCATCTTGGGTCCAAAATGAATGTGCCTTCAGGCGAATGTGGAAGTGAATTCACTCGGTCATCATATTTGCTGACATAACAGCTCAGTCACACTGGAGGAAGAATCATAGAATCTACAGTGCAGCAGGAGGCCATTCGAGTCTGCACCAGCCCTTGGAAAGAGCACCCCAGTTAATCCCACGCTTTCACCCTATCCCGGTGACCCACCTAATCTTTTGTACAGCAATTTATCACAGCCAATCCACCTAACCTCTACATCTTTGGACTGTGGGAGGAAACCGGAGCACCCGGAGGAAACCCACAGAGACACAGGGAGAAACTGCAATCTTCCCACAGTTATCCGAGGCCGGAATTGAACCCGGGTTTCTGGCGCTGTGAAGCAGCAGTGCTAGCCACTATGCCACCATGCCGCAACTCGCCAACATTGAGGGCATTTAAAAGTTTATTGGATAAGCATATGTATGATAATGGCATAGTGTAGGTTAGATGGCTTTTGTTTCGGTGCAACATCGTGGGCCGAAGGGCCTGTACTGCGCTGTATAGTTCTATGTACTTCACATGCACTTTGGTTGCTGTACCAATTAATTTAATCATATGACATCTTGACATATGGCCCCAATCGAAATCGGACCACAAAGCCACAATTTCAATTGAGCAATATTATGTCTTCATGGTTGGATATATACCCGGCATCCTCCACGTGAACGACTGTGTCCTATTCAGCCCACAGGAGCTTCTTGCGCAGGCGCACCACCAAGCTGTAAGTGGAGAATGCGCAGCGCGGTCTCTGAATAGAGCATGCGCAGTGCGGTCTCTGACTGGGGCATGCGCAGTGTGGTACGTGTCTGGACTTGGGCGGTGAGGGGACCAATGATTGGGTGAACTGAGTCACGGGGCCGCGAGGTGTGGGGGAAGAGACAGCGGAGTGCCTGGGAGGGGGGGGCCTCATAAACACAGTAAACACAGCATGAATGCCTCAAAGCCCGAATAAGAAGCTCCTGATCCTGTGTTTGCAAAGGACGTTGTTGGGCTGTTCTGCATCACAGACCCAGAATAACGGCAGCCATATTGCAGCAGGGCGCATGCGCAGTGCTCCCTGTCCTGTCAGCAGGAGGAGAGAATGTTGTGACTGACAGTGATGGATTCTGGAAACTCCTTTTACGGGGTTTGAAGGGGAGGATTTACACACAGCAAACTCAAACCAAGACAATTTTTATGTCTCCTCAATTTATATCTCACACTAGCAGTTGAAGGTCTTTGTAATTTTCTTTTTCAGGAAGTTCGAAGTGGAGGACTGATTGATGGGAAATTTAAACCAAGCATCACATTGTGATCTGACAGAGTCAGCGATACATCAGAACCTGAATATCAGCAGCATCTGGGTGTGCAAGGTAAAATGTTTGTCTGTTCTGTCTGTGCGAGAAGATTCCAGGTCTCAGTGTGACTGGAAAAGCCCCAAGATTCACAAACCCTGGTTCGACCACACCTTGAAAGCTCAGCTCCGGGCAACAAACCTTAGGAGAATAGAATGGCCTCAGAGGGAGTGTAGAGCACAGATTTCCCTGAGTGATCATAAGATCATCAAATCCCTCCAGTTCAGAGGGGGGGGGGGGCATCCAGCCCATTAAGTCTGCACCAACCCTTCAAATGAGCACTCTACCCATTTATGCTTCCTCCATCCACCCCACATTATACCCATAACCTAGAACTTAACCTGCACATCCTTGGACATTAAGGAGCAATTTAGCATAGCCAATCAACTAACCTGCACATCTTTGGACGGTGGGAGGAAACCGGAGCACCTGGAGGAAACCCACGCAGACACGGGAGAATGTACAAACACCACACAGAGACCGGAATTGAACCCGGGTCCCTGACGCTGTGAGGCAGCAGTGCTAACCATTGTGCCACTGCTGAATCCCAAAGTTAAATTATACAGTGTGATTATAAAAAAATAGTCAGAGAGTCATTGTGGCACAGCGGAGGCTATTCGGCCCAGTGAGTCTATGCTAGCTCTAGAGCAATCCAGTCAGTCCAATTCCCCTGTTCCATCCCTCTATCCTCGCAGGTTTCCATTAAATATTTATCCAATTTCCTTTTGAAAATATTCATCGTGTCCATTTCTGCCCTCCCCTCAGCCGTAATTTTAGGGACATTACCACTGACTGTAAAATCGGTCCCCTTCACATCTCCCATATCTTTTACCCAAAACCTGAATGTGTCCCCGAGTCCTCGTACGATCAGTGACTGGGAACAGATTTTCTTTGTCTATTTTACCTAAACCCATCAGAATTTTCTACACCTGAATTAAATCTCCTCAACCCCCTCTGCCGGAACCATTCTGCAAAATCTCTTCTGCACCTTCTCAAGGACCTTCGCATTCTTCCTGAAGAGTGGTGACCAGAAATAGACACAATTCTCGAATTTATAAAGCAGTAAAACTTCTATTTTGTGCTCATTAACACCATTTATCAGCTCAAGAGGCAATTTAATAAAAGCAAAATACTGCGGGTTCTTGAAATCTGAGATAAAAACAGAAAATTCTGGATAAACTCAGCAGATCTGGCAGCATCTGTGAAGAGAGAATTAGAGTTAATTTTCAGATCTTTTTTTTTAATAAATATTTTATTGAAAATTTTTGGTCAACCAATACAGTACATTGTGCATCCTTTACACAATATTATAACAACACAAATAACAATGACCTATTTTATAAACAAAAATGAATAAATAATAAATAACAAAAATGAAAACTAACCCTAATTGGCAACTGCCTTATCACAAGTAACACTCTCCAAAAATATAATTTAACAGTCCAATATATAATTATCTGTCGCAACGACCTATACATATTATACAGTATATATTAACAACCCTGAGAGTCCTTCTGGTTCCCCCTCCCCCCTCCTCCCCCCCCCTCCTCCCCCTCCCCCCTCCCCCCACTCCCCCCCCTCCCCCCACTCCCCCCACTCCCCCCCTCCCCCCACTCCCCCCCTCCCCCCCCTCCCCCCCCCCGATCCTGGGCTGCTGCTGCTGCCTTCTTTTTTCCATTCCATCTATCTTTCTGCGAGGTATTCGACGAATGGTTGCCACCGCCTGGTGAACCCTTGAGCCGACCCCCTTAGAACGAACTTAATCCGCTCTAGCTTTATAAACCCTGCCATGTCATTTATCCAGGTCTCCACCCCCGGGGGCTTGGCTTCTTTCCACATTAACAATATCCTGCGCCGGGCTACTAGGGACGCAAAGGCCAAAACATCGGCCTCTCTCGCCTCCTGCACTCCCGGCTCTTGTGCAACCCCAAATATAGCCAACCCCCAGCTTGGTTCGACCCGGACCCCCACTACTTTTGAAAGCACCTTTGTCACCCCCATCCAAAACCCCTGTAGTGCCGGGCATGACCAAAACATATGGGTATGATTCACTGGGCTTCTCGAGCACCTCGCACACCTATCCTCCACCCCAAAAAATTTACTGAGCCGTGCTCCAGTCATATGCGCCCTGTGTAATACCTTAAACTGAATCAGGCTTAGCCTGGCACACGAGGACGACGAGTTTACCCTGCTTAGGGAATCTGCCCACAGCCCCTCCTCGATCTCCTCCCCCAGCTCTTCTTCCCATTTCCCTTTTAGTTCATCTACCATAGTCTCCCCTTCGTCCCTCATTTCCCTATATATATCTGACACCTTACCATCCCCCACCCATGTCTTTGAGATCACTCTGTCCTGCACCTCTTGTGTCGGGAGCTGTGGGAATTCCCTCACCTGTTGCCTCGCAAAAGCCCTCAGTTGCATATACCTGAATGCATTCCCTTGGGGCAACCCATATTTCTCGGTCAGCGCTCCCAGACTCGCGAACTTCCCATCCACAAACAGATCTTTCAGTTGCGTTATTCCTGCTCTTTGCCACATTCCATATCCCCCATCCTTTTAAAAAAAGCCTTTGTGATCACCACCGGGAGGCACTGAAACACAAAGAGGAATCTCGGGAGGACCGCCATCTTAACCGACTGCACCCTCCCTGCCAGTGACAGGGATACCATATCCCATCTCTTGAAATCCTCCTCCATTTGTTCCACCAACCGCGTTAAATTTAACCTATGCAATGTGCCCCAATTCTTGGCTATCTGGATCCCTAGGTAGCGAAAGTCCCTTGTTACCTTCCTCAACGGTAGGTCCTCTATTTCTCTACTCTGCTCCCCTGGATGCACCACAAACAACTCACTTTTCCCCATGTTCAATTTATACCCTGAAAAATCCCCAAACTCCCCAAGTATCCGCATTATTTCTGGCATCCCCTCCGCCGGGTCTGCCACGTATAGTAGCAAATCGTCCGCATACAAAGATACCCGGTGTTCTTCTCCTGCTCTAAGTACTCCCCTCCACTTCTTGGAACCCCTCAACGCTATCGGCAGGGGCTCAATCGCCAGTGCAAACAATAATGGGGACAGAGGGCATCCCTGCCTTGTCCCTCTATGGAGCCGAAAATATGCAGATCCCCGTCCATTCGTGACCACGCTCGCCATCGGGGCCCTATACAACAGCTGCACCCATCTAACATACCCCTCTCCAAAACCAAATCTCCTCAACACCTCCCACAAATAATCCCACTCCACTCTATCAAATGCTTTCTCGGCATCCATCGCCACTACTATCTCCGTTTCCCCCTCTGGTGGGGCCATCATCATTACCCCTAACAGCCTCCGTATATTCGTGTTCAGCTGTCTCCCCTTCACAAACCCAGTTTGGTCCTCGTGGACCACCCCCGGGACACATTCCTCTAGTCTCATTGCCATTACCTTGGCCAGGATCTTGGCATCTACATTTAGGAGGGAAATAGGTCTATAGGACCCGCATTGTAGCGGGTCCTTTTCCTTCTTTAAGAGAAGCGATATCGTTGCTTCAGACATAGTCGGGGGCAGTTGTCCCCTTTCCTTTGCCTCATTAAAGGTCCTCGTCAATACCGGGGCGAGCAAGTCCACATATTTTTTATAGAATTCGAGTGGGAATCCATCCGGTCCCGGGGCCTTTCCCGCCTGCATGCTCCTAATTCCTTTCACCACTTCTTCTACCTCGATCTGTGCTCCCAGTCCCACCCTTTCCTGCTCTTCCACCTTGGGAAATTCCAGCCGATCCAAGAAGCCCATCATTCTCTCCCTCCCATCCGGGGATTGAGCTTCATATAATTTTTTATAAAATGTCTTGAACACTCCATTCACTCTCTCCGCTCCCCGCTCCATCTCTCCTTCCTCATCCCTCACTCCCCCTATTTCCCTCGCTGCTCCCCTTTTCCTCAATTGGTGTGCCAGCAACCTGCTCGCCTTCTCCCCATATTCGTACTGTACACCCTGTGCCTTCCTCCATTGTGCCTCTGCAGTGCCCGTAGTCAGCAAGTCAAATTCTACATGTAGCCTTTGCCTTTCCCTGTACAGTCCCTCCTCCGATGCTTCCGCATATTGTCTGTCCACCCTCAAAAGTTCTTGCAGCAACCGCTCCCGTTCCTTACTCTCCTGCTTCCCTTTATGTGCCCTTATTGATATCAGCTCCCCTCTAACCACCGCCTTCAGCGCCTCCCAGACCACTCCCACCTGGACCTCCCCATTATCATTGAGTTCCAAGTACTTTTCAATGCACCCCCTCACCCTTAGACACACCCCCTCATCTGCCATTAGTCCCATGTCCATTCTCAGGGTGGGCGCCCTCCTGTTTCCTCCCCTATCTCCAAGTCTACCCAGTGTGGAGCGTGATCCGAAATGGCTATAGCCGTAGACTCCGTTCCCCTCACCTTCGGGATCAACGCCCTTCCCAGCACAAAAAAGTCTATTCGCGAGTAGACTTTATGGACACAGGAGAAAAACGAGAACTCCTTACTCCTAGGTCTGCTAAATCTCCACGGGTCTACACCTCCCATCTGCTCCATAAAATCTTTAAGTACCTTGGCTGCTGCCGGCCTCCTTCCAGTCCTGGACTTCGACCTATCCAGCCTTGGTTCCAACACCGTATTAAAATCTCCCCCCATTATCAGCTTTCCCATCTCTAGGTCCGGAATGCGTCCTAGCATCCGCCTCATAAAATTGTCATCATCCCAGTTCGGGGCATATACGTTTACCAAAACCACCGTCTCCCCCTGTAGTTTGCCACTCACCATCACGTATCTGCCCCCGTTATCCGCCACTATATTCTTTGCCTCGAACATTACCCGCTTCCCCACTAATATAGCCACCCCCCTGTTTTTCGCATCTAGCCCCGAATGGAACACCTGCCCCACCCATCCTTTGCGTAGCCTAACCTGGTCTATCAGTTTCAGGTGCGTTTCCTGTAACATAACCACATCTGCCTTAAGTTTCTTAAGGTGTGCGAGTACCCGTGCCCTCTTTATCGGCCCGTTCAGCCCTCTCACGTTCCACGTGATCAGCCGGATTGGGGGGCTTGCTACCCCCCCCCCTTGTCGATTAGCCATCCCCTTTTTCCAGCTCCTCACCCGGTTCCAACGCAGCTGTATCTCCCCCAGGCGGTGCCCCCCCCCCCGCCCATCCCCTCCCATACCAGCTCCCCCCTCTCCCCAGCAGCAGCAACCCAGTAATTCCCCCCTCCCACCCCCCCCCCCGCTAGATCCCCCGCTAGCGTAATTACTCCCCCCATGTTGCTCCCAGAAGTCAGCAAACTCTGGCCGACCTCGGCTTCCCCCCGTGACCTCGGCTCGCACCGTGCGACGCCCCCTCCTTCCTGCTTCTCTATTCCCGCCATGATTATCATAGCGCGGGAACCAAGCCTGCGCTTCTCCCTTGGCCCCGCCCCCAATGGCCAACGCCCCATCTCCTCCACCTCCCCTCCTCCCCCATCACCACCTGTGGAAGAGAGAAAAGTTACCACCTCGCAGGATTAGTACATAAAACTCCTCTTTCCCCCCTTTTTAACCCCCCTCTTCGCCCCCCACATTCGCCCCACCACTTTGTTCAAACGTTCTTTTTAATAACCCGCTCATTCCAGTTTTTCTTCCACAATAAAAGTCCACGCTTCATCCGCCGTCTCAAAGTAGTGGTGCCTCCCTCGATATGTGACCCACAGTCTTGCCGGTTGCAGCATTCCAAATTTTATCTTCTTTTTATGAAGCACCGCCTTGGCCCGATTAAAGCTCGCCCTCCTTCTCGCCACCTCCGCACTCCAGTCTTGATAAACGCGGATCACCGCGTTCTCCCATTTAGTGCTCCGAGTTTTCTTTGCCCATCTAAGGACCATTTCTCTATCCTTAAAACGGAGGAATCTCACCACGATAGCTCTGGGAATTTCTCCTGCTCTCGGTCCTCGCGCCATCACTCGGTATGCTCCCTCCACCTCCAACGGACCCGCCAGGGCCTCCGCTCCCATTAACGAGTGCAGCATCGTGCTCACATATGCCCCGAAGTCCGCTCCCTCCGCACCTTCAGGAAGACCGAGAATCCTCAGGTTGTTCCTCCTTGCATTGTTCTCCAGTGCCTCCAACCTTTCCACACATCGTTTCTGATGTGCCTCATGCGTCTCCGTCTTCACCACCAGGCCCTGTATGTCATCCTCATTCTCGGCTGCCTTTGCCTTCACGACCCGAAGCTCCCACTCCTGGGTCTTTTGTTCCTCCTTTAGCCCTTCGGTCGCCTGTAGTATCGGGGCCAACAGCTCTTTCTTCATTTCCTTTTTGAGCTCTTCCACACAGCATTTCAAGAACTCTTGTTGTTCAGGGCCCCATGTTAAACTGCCACCTTCCGACGCCATCTTGGTTTTTACTTGCCTTCCTTGCCGCTGTTCTAAAGGATCCACTGCAATCCGGCCACTTTCTCCTCCTTTTTTCATCCGTATCCAGGGGGGATTCCCTTCTGGTTTACCGCACAGTGTTTTTAGCCGTCAAAATTGCCGTTGGGGCTCCTATCAAGAGCCCAAAAGTCCGTTTCACCGGGAGCTGCCGAAACGTGCGACTCAGCTGGTCATCGCCGCACCCGGAAGTCTAATTTTCAGATCTAAATGATCTTTCTACAGTACTGCTTTGCTAACTACTCTCTGAATATATCATGTCACTTCAGAAAACTTAGAAACCCCAGTCCCCTATGTCCCTGCACAATCTTTAGCACTATTCCATTAATTCTATCTTTCCCCTCCCTAACCCCTTTGCCACCTGATTATGAGGGTTGTAATCTTTGGAATTTAGAAGATTAAAAGGGAATTGATCAAAGTTTTCAGGATGTTAATTGGAACTGACGAGGTAGATGGAAAGGAACTAATTCCACTGGTTGGGGAATCTCGGACGAGCAGACACATTCTAAACATAGAATCCGGTTCTGGCACCTTTTCAGGGACAGAGTTCCAGATCCTGAAACCTTTGTTGCTGCAGAAACTGCTGAACTCACTGCTGAGTTCTGAAGGTTGTAAAGTGTTGAATGGAAAGATGAGCTGCTGTTCCCCGAGCTCCCTTTGAGCTTCATTGGAACAGTTCAGGAGGCCAAGGGCAGAGAGGTCAGAGTGGGAGTGGGACAGATAATTAAAATATGAAGCAATCGTCCAGCATGCAGCCAAATCCTTGATAAAAGTCGCACAGTCTATCATCCTTCTTCTTGTGAAGTGATGAATCATTTCCACTTCCACCACCCTCCAGGGCTGTGAGATCCAGGTTATCACTGAGTGTAAAGAAAGGTCTTCTTCATATTCCCCGCTGCATCTGAGGCATCTCAGGTTCTCTCATGTGAACAGCTTTTCTTTATCGACGTGATCTATGTCTGTATTAATTTTGTACACCTCCATCAATCTCCCCTCAATCTCATTTGCTCTGTGTAGAACAAGCCCAGTTTCTCCAACCTAACCTTGCCGCTAACGTCCCTCCTGGAACCATCCTGAATCTCCTCAGCACTCTGTAAGGATCCTCATATCCTTCATGAGGACTGCTGACCAGAACTGGATGTAATGTTGTGATCTAACCAGGACTTTATAATTTCTTGTTTTAGTGCTCAACACCTCTATTTATGCAGCTCAGACCCCTGATTTCTGAACTAACCCGTTATAAGAAATGGGTCCCACGAATGCTTTGGTCATGACCCATACTCATAAAGCATCAATGATGACACAAGTTTTAAAATAGTTCCTGTAATATTTGTCCTGAATACCAGACACCTTCCCCCAAGTTCTGGAAAGGGAGGGTTAATAAAGCCAGGGACTCACAGTCTGCACAAACTTCGAATGTGACTCCAGACCCATTTGTAAAACTGAACAAATAAATCGCTGAATTTATTCCGACTCTTTTCTGTATCCCAGCTCCAGTAATCACTGATTGGGAAGGGACCAGAATCTCAGGAGGCTTCACACTGCTGTCTTCTCGCATGGAAGTGATCTCCTATCAGATTAATGTGCTTATACTGTGAGTATTCAGTACAATATCTGAACCTGATTCTGCTTCCTGTCCACTATCCCCCTCATCCATGGATCTTCCGTTTTACCAACTGGGGAAAAGGTTTGCCTGATTGATCTCGATGGTGGTGAGATTACCCAGAATGCCCAATCGGTCAGAAAGTCCCCTATCGGTGACTAAAGGAACCCAGGGTGAGGACGCAGGGCTGTGCTGTGTTCTGAGCATGCTCAGTGTGGCTGGTGGAGACAGACTGAAGGGGATCAGGCAGCTCAGGGAGGAGATTGTGAGCACAGGGGAGGAACTGGAGCCGGGGGAGGACCACAATTAGATGAGCCCAGACGTGGGCAGCACGGTAGCCTTGTGGATAGCACAATTGCTTCACAGCGCCAGGGTCCCAGGTTCGATTCTGGCTTGGGTCACTGTCTGTGCGGAGTCTGCACATCCTCCCCGTGTGTGCGTGGGTTTCCTCCAGGTGCTCCGGTTTCCTCCCACAGTCCAAAGATGTGCGGGTTAGGTGGATTGGCCATGATAAATTGCCCTTAGTGTCCAAAATTGCCCTTAGTGGTGGGTGGGGTTACTGGGTTATGGGGATAGGGTGGCGGAGTTGACCTTGGGTAAGGTGCTCTTTCCAAGAGCCGGTGCAGACTCGATGGGCTGAATGGCCTCCTTCTGCACTGTAAATTCTATGTTAATTATCGGACTGGCGATTACCACGATGTAGATGAGGGAGCACAGAGGTGATGGTGAACAAGACCTGGTGTGAGCGAGGGCAGGAGCAGATGAGCTTTGGATGACCTCCAGTTCCTGTGAAGTTGAATCTGGGAGATGGACAAGACCCACATTAGAATAGTCCAGTTTAGAGGAAACAAAGGAATGGATGAGTTTCAGCAGCACATGAACTTAGACAGGGACATAACTGGACAATGTTACTGAGTGGAAATAGGCGGTGACAGTGATATGTGGACAGAAACACAGCTTGGGGTGAAATATTCCCGTACCAGCCTCCCTGAACAGGCGCCGGAGTGTGGCGACTAGGGGCTTTTCACAGGAACTTCATTGAAGCCTACTCGTGACAATAAGCGATTTTCATTTAATTTCATTTTTCATATGCCAAAGATTGTGAAGAGTGTGATTCAGTCTCAGACAGTTCCCAGGGAGAGAAATGGAGTCGGCGGTGAGGGAGTGGAGTTTTTAAACTGGGAATGAAGACAATGACTTTGTCCATCCAGTAGTGTATGTCAGATAAGTCAGGATGGTGTGCGAGTTGGAGGGGAACTTGGAAATGATGTTCACATATTCCTGCTACCCTGCTCCTTCGAGGTGGTGGAGGTCGATGGTTTGGGAGATTCTCTCAATGTTCTGCTTGTTCTGAAGATATATTAAATACTTCTTTCAATCATTCAGCCTTTACTACTCCCTTTCTCTCTCCTTCTCGCAGTGTGTCAGAGTCTCGTGTAGTCTGTTTGCCACACTACCAGAAAGATGTGGAGGCTTCAGAGAGGGTGCAGAAGAGACTTACCAGAATGTTGCCTGGTATGGAGGGCATTAGCTATGAGGAGCGGTTGAATAAACTCGGTTTGTTCTCACTGGAACGACGGAGGGTCGACCTGATAGAGGTCTACAAAATTATGAGAGGCATAGACAGAGTGGATAGTCAGAGGCTTTTCCCCAGGGTAGAGGGGTCAATTACTAGGGGGCATAGGTTTAAGGTGCGAGGGGCAAGGTTTAGAGGAGATGTACGAGGCAAGTTTTTTTACACAGAGGGTAGTGGGTGCCTGGAACTCGCTACCGGAGGAGGTGGTGGAAGCAGGGACGATAGTGCCGTTTGAGGGGCATCTTGACAAAGACGTGAATAGGATGGGAATAGAGGGATACGGACCCAGGAAGTGTAGAAGATTGTAGTTTAGTCGGGCAGCATGGTCGGCACGGGCTTGGAGGGCCGAAGGGCCTGTTCCTGTGCTGTAATTTTCTTTGTTCTTTGTTCTAGATCCAGACCAGTTGGCAGGTTCCCGTCCCTGAAGGACATTAGGGCAGCACGGTAGCATTGTGGATAGCACAATTGCTTCACAGCTCCAGGGTCCCAGGTTCTATTCCGGCTTGGGTCACTGTCTGTGCACATCCTCCCCGTGTGTGCGTGGGTTTCCTCCGGGTGCTCCGGTTTCTTCTCACAGTCCAACGATGTGCAGGTTAAGTGGATTGGCCATGATAAATTGCCCATAGTGTCCAAAATTGCCCTTAGTGTAGGGTGGGGTTACTGGGTTATGGGGATAGGATGGAGGTGTTGATCTTGGGTAGGGTGCTCTTTCCAAGAGCCGGTGCAGACTCGATGGGCCGAATGGCCTCCTTCTGCACTGTAAATTCTATGATAAAATTCTATGAACCAGTTGTGTATTTACAACAATCCAGCAGGTTTCATGGTCACTTTTTCCCAGTGCCGGCCCCACAAATGACCAGATTCATTCAGCTCAATTTCACAACGTGCCTTTGTGTTTTTGTGGGTTCTCTCTCACTCCCTATTTTCTGTTTTAAATCAGTTTCACAGGGTGTTCGAAGGAGAGGATTTGCAGTCGGGAAACTTCATCAGATCAGGATCAGCTCCAGTTGCTCATTTACCGTAACCTGAATATCAGCGGATTTTGAACATGGAAGGAAACAGCACCATTCACAGTGGGGAGAAACCGTACACGTGTTGTGTGTGTGGACGAGGCTTCCGTCGATCATCAGGCCTGTCGAGACACAAGCGGAGTCACTCTGGGGAGAATCCGTGGAAATGTGGGGACTGTGGGAGGGGTTTCATTTCCCCATCAGAGCTGGAAACACATCGACGCAGTCACACTGGAGAGAAACCGTTCTCCTGCTCCAAGTGTGGGAAGAGTTTTACTATTTCGGCTAACCTGTTGAGACACCAGCGAGTTCACACTGTGGAGAGACCATTTCAATGCTCAGACTGTGGGAAATGCTATAAAAGTTTCCAGGAACTGATGCTGCATCAACGTGTTCACACTGACGAGAGACCGTTCAGGTGCTCTCACTGCGGGACTGGGTTCAGGCGATCGTCCCAACTCACTGTACACCAGAGGATTCACACCGGGGAGAGGCCGCTTATCTGCTCCAAGTGTGGAAGGAGATTCACTCAGTCATCTGACCTGCTGACGCACAAGAGAATTCACACTGGGGAGAAGCCCTTCACCTGCTCCGTGTGTGGGAAGGGATTCACTACCTCATCCACCCTGCTGAGACACCACCGAGTTCACACAGACAAGAGACCTTTTAAATGTTCAGACTGTGGGAAGGGCTTTAAAAGTTCCTGGGAACTGATGTACCATCAACGTGTTCACACTGACGAGAAGCCATTCAGATGCTCTCGCTGCGGGACTGGGTTCAGACGATCATCACAACTCACGACCACTGCCGAATTCACACAGGCACAAGACCTTTCACCTGCTCCCAGTGTGGGAATGCTTTCACAACCTCATCCAGCCTGCTGAGACATCAGCGAGTTCATAAATAACTACAGTGATTGGAATTTTCCGTTAATCACAACCAGGACTGACCCAGGTTCATTGGGGTCTGGTTCTGCTGATGTTAATAAACCCCAGCCCACTTACAGGGACTCATATTCTGGCTAAAAGCCAAATAAATCAGCTTTGTGTTAAATACAGTGTGTTGAATCTTTTAAATATCTGATGCAAATTGGTTCCTTTTGATGAGCTCTCCCTCTCCTGTCTCCTCCATCCTCACCTCCAACAAGCGAGGAGCTGATGGAGCTTCTTTGTCACTGAGATTGAGACAATCTGATCAGCTGCCTCTGCTGCTTCCCTCCCTCCCACTAGCCCACCGGCCAAACTGTCCCTAAAGCTTCCTACTGCCCAAGCCCTGAATTCACATCTTTCTCCAGTCATTCTGAAAGATCTTGTCAAGATTGTGACGTTGAATTTTCTGTCTTCAAATCCCCTCTCTCTAACTCCCAGTAAGAGGAGTTTAGAGGTTTTCAGTGGAAATGCAGGATAGAAATTCAGAACAGACCATTCCAGTTTCTCTGGTACATTCCCCCAAATCTATGAATCTCGGTCCCACACACTCCCATCCCTCTCTGCTCATTGTTCCAGATTCAGTCTCCAGTTTCCTCCTGATTCTTTTCTCCTCTCCAGATTCTCTCTCCTCCTGTCCTTAAACTGGTGACTCAGACTGTGGCTCAATCGCACTCCTTCACTCTCATTCTAAGAAATATCCCAGCTCACAATTAATCATATTTAACAACTTTATAATAATAATAGCTTATTGTCACAAGTAGGCTTTAATGAAGTTACTGTGAAAAGCCCCTAGTTATTACTGGTAATTTTCATGTTTGGGAAGAATCACCTTTTCCCAATTGTGGAGAACAGAAATCCAGCAGGCAGCTCAGAAATTCCTCCTCCCCAGGACTGTTTTAACAAGCTGCGTGTATCTGAGTTACATTTATACAGACTCACTCACTCAGTGATCAGATCGCACTGAACTATGACACAAGCTGTGTGTATCTGAGTTACATTTATACAGACTCACTCACTCAGTAAGTGATCAGATCTCAATGAGCTACAACAAGAGCTCTATTTATAATGAGTTTTAAACATGATAAAATGTGCCAAGCAGTTTCACTGGAAAAGGGGGACACATTGGGTCAGATGACCAAAGTCTTGGTCAAAGAGTTTGGTTATAAGGAGAGTTTTGAAGGTGGAAAATGAAGGGGAGGGGTTTACGGATGAAATTCCAGAGATTGGGGTCCAGGCAGCTGATGGCACGACCCCCAATTGGGATGTGATTAAAATCAGGGATGAAGGTCATCCAGGAATGGTGCTCCATGTCATAGATTATCATAGAATTTACAGTGCAGAAGGAAGCCATTTGGCCCATCGATTCTGCACTGGCTCTTGGAAAGAGCACCCTACTTAAGCCGACACCTCCACCCTATCCCCATAACCCAGTAACCCCACCCAACACTAAGGGCAATTTTGGACACTAGGGGCAATTTAGCATGGCCAATCCACCTAACCTGCACATCTTTGGACTGTGGGAGGAAACCGGAGCACCCGGAGGAAACCCACGCACACACGGGGAGAACGTGCAGATTCCGCACAGACAGTGACCCAGCCGGGAATCGAACCTGGGACCCTGGAGCTGTGAAGCAATTGTGCTAACCACTATGCTACCATGCTGCCCTAAATGTATGTGGGCCTCAAAGCCCAGACTTTTGGGACAGTTTGACCATCCCTGGTCTCAGATAAAAATAATTCCCTGATAAACATCTTGTAAGATCTTGGTTCATCTGTAACATAAAAAGTTCGGACCAGTTGAGTCCTCCTGTGCACTCGATGGGGATTGACTTTAACAGATTTAAAATCCTCTGGATCTCAGGGTCACAACAAGAATATGTTTCAGTCGAGATTTAAATATATAAATATTGAAAAACTGAACAAGAATGGGGACAGACAGCAGCTCAATCATTTCAAAGTGAGAAATGAATGGTCTCTGTTTCAGGTGGGACTCCTTCAGAATGAACACTTCCCACCAGCAGCACCAACCCCCCTCCCCCTCCCTGTTCACCCACTCATCCTCCCATTGCACATCCACCCAATGGCCCCCAGCCTGGATTCACATTCAGCATGAACTCAGTGAAAGACTGAGCTGGCCCCGGGATGTAAGAACGGACAAGAGCTGGAAGTGGTTCCAGTCAATACAGTTTGTGCATCATTATTAAATAAAGAAATTTCATATCTTGTCAAACCCCCATTTCTGACACTTGGTGAATTACAATTTGGAGCCCAGACCCTGTTGCTTCTACTTGATGCATCCTGTGTGGTTTCAGCAGAGGTAGAGACAGGCTGCTCACATCCCTGCTTTCACTGCCCAGAGGCTTGTGGTCTCCACCCTCTGGGTTTCAGAGCCCCTGAGGGTCCTGGGACAGACTGACCCATCTGTACCTGTGCGGGGCAGATTCAGCTGGAGACGGGGCGGCATGTTGGATACTGCCTGTGGGTTTGGGGGGGAACGGGTCTAAGGTGGGAGCTCTTTGAGTGGAGTTCCCAGATCCATGTCGCCTTCCTCCACCATCCCTCTCCTGGACCAGCGTCACATCATTCCTCCCACTCTGCTGCTGACCAGCTTGGGGGAGATCAGTGACGTGTTGACAGTATCTGTCATCCTGTTCAAGGCAGCAGACATCTCCTGCACGGCCGAGGTCATGACCTACACCGACCCATTTCAGAGCCGTGCTTGAAGCTCCATGGAGGCAGCCACTCTCTCCATGACACAGTCTCTGGAACCTCCTCTAGCCCTACAACTCTCCAAGCCCCCTCACTCCTCCTATTAGGGGAGAAGGTGGCATCGTGGTAATGTCACTGGATTAGTGATCCAGAGGCCCAGGCTAATGCTCTGGAGACACGGATTCAAATCCCAAATCCAATGAATAAACCTGGAATTCTAAAGTTAGTCTCAGCGGCCGTGACAACTATCATCGATTGTTGGAAAAACCCATCTGGTTCACTAATGTCCTTCAGTGAACTGAAGTAAATCTGCCCTCCTTACCTGGTCTGGCCTACATGTGACTCCAGACCCACAGCAATGTGGTTAACTCTAGTGCTGAGCTGGCCACTCAGTTGAAGGACAATTAGGAATGGGTAACTAAACCCGGCCTTTCCAGTGACGTCCACATCCCATAAAACAATCACAAAAAAAACCTCACCCCCTTCAGCTCTCCCGACTTGCTTCACTCCACCATTGGCAGAGGCACTTTCACCTACCGAGGTCCTGAGGGCTGGAAGCCCCTCACTAAACCGGTCTCCTTACCTTTTCCACCCAGCTTCTGTCCCTCTGTGAAGGGTCTCCGACATTTTAAAATGTTGATGGGTAAATGCCAGTTGTTGTTGTCGCTGCCTCACATTGGAAAACTCAGGAATGTCACAAAAACACTCGGAAACTTCAGACCGAAGATTCTCAGCTGGAAACTTCACCTTCAGTCAGGAACAGATCACAGCTTTGCATCATCTCTGACTGGACAGCACATTTTGTAAAACAAATCACCATCTAATAATGTTCTTAAATGTCAGAAATTAATTGACTGTGACTAGAATGAGCTCTCTCTGGCTCTCAGTAACAAAGCTTCCACAGCAGCTTGCTGGGTGACACACACAGCACAGGCCTGTTCTCTCAGTCACAAACCCTGGAACCAGATTTCTAAACTGGAGAAGGTTGGATCTGACGACCCGAATATAAACCAACTGTCTGAGTAAAGGTTAAAACGGTTCGACAGGAAAATCACTTTGGACAGGAAAGATTTTCAAAGTGATCGGTGCTGGATTCAGACTAACACCAAACATTCTGACTGGATCCAGAGGAAGGAGAACACAAGAGACTCCAGCCCCGGAGATCACCTTCATCTGTCCGAGTGTCTGATCCGGGATCAGTAAACAATTCCGAGGAGACCGACACCTCCAGCCCCGGAGATCAGCTCCATCTGTCCGAGTGTCTGATCCGGGATAAGTAAACCATTCAGAGGAGACCGACACCTCCAGCCCCGGAGATCAGCTCCATCTGTCCGAGTGTCTGATCCGGGATCAGTAAACAATTCCGAGGAGACCGACACCTCCAGCCCCGGAGATCAGCTCCATCTGTCCGAGTGTCTGATCCGGTATCAGTAAACAATTCCGAGGAGACCGACACCTCCAGCCCCGGAGATCAGCTCCATCTGTCCGAGTGTCTGATCCGGGATCAGTAAACCATTCCGAGGAGATTGTCACCTCCAGCCCCGGAGATCAGCTCCATCTGTCCGAGTGTCTGATCCGGGATCAGTAAACCATTCCGAGGAGACCGTCACCTCCAGCCCCGGAGATCAGCTCCATCTGTCCGAGTGTCTGATCCGGGATCAGTAAACCATTCCGAGGAGACCGTCACCTCCAGCCCCGGAGATCAGTATCACCGCCCCTGAGACCAGTAATCCATTCTCACAAGCTATCAGTCACATGTCCTTTCTGCCGATTTAGCTGTTGTACCAAATCTAAACTGTTGCTTCTTCATAAACTGCTTTAAAATCTCCAATAACATCGACCCCTCTTTGGGTAAATTGTGACTCCCGAAGTTTACAGCATTCATCATTAATCTTGTTGCCTCTAAACACAGTTGTAAAGGAGCCTTCTGTCTGAATCTAGGAGCTCTGAACCATGGAAGAGAACGACTGAGGCACATTTCTTACACACCTCAGGATTAACCCACACATTCAGTCCTGATTCTGATTGACAGCAGCAAAAACAGCAGAATCCAATTCCTGCAGACACTCATGAAGTCGCTGGTGTTTCAGCACAAGTTCTAAGTCAGTGAATCCATTCCCACACTCAGGGCAGGTGAATGGTCTCTCCCCAGTGTGAATTTGCTGATGCATCACTAGACCATTGCTGCTTCTAAAGCTCCGCTCACAGGCTGGACATTTAAAAGGTTTAATATCAGAGTGAATCTGTTGGTGTTTCAGTAGGTGATATGACTGAATGAATCCCTTCCCACATACAGAGCAGGTAAACGGTCTCTCCCCAGTGTGAATTCGCTGATGTACAGCAAGTTCAGATGATCGCCTGAAGCCAGTCCCGCAGTGAGAGCACCTGAATGGTCTCTCGTCAGTGTGAACACGTTGATGACAGGTCACTTCCCCGGAAGTTTTAAAGCACTTCCCACAGTCTGGACATTTAAAAGGTCTTTTATCAGTGTGAACCCGCTGATGTTTCTGCAGGTTAGATGTAGCAGTGAATCCCTTGCCACACAAGGAGCAGGTGAATGGCTTCTCCTCACTGTGAATGTGTTGATGTCTCAACAGATATTTTTTGCTTTTAAATTTCTTCTCACATTCAGAACATTTGAAAGGTGTCTGATCAGTGTGAACATACTGGTGTGTCAGCAGGCTGGATGTCTGAGTGAATCCCTTCCCACAGGTGGAGCAGGTGAATGGCCTCTCCCCAGTGTGACTGCGTCGATGCATTTCCAGTTCAGAAGGGTAACTGAATCCCTTCCAACAGTCCCCACATTTCCACGGTTTCTCCATGGTGCCGGTGTCCTTGTGTCTCTCCAGGTTGAATGACAAGTTGAACTCTCGTCCACACACAGAACACATGTACGGTTTCTCCCCACTGTGAATGGTGTGATGGTTTTTCTGTCTATGTAATCGGTTAAAGCTCTTTCCAGTCAGTTCACTGGAACACTCACTGTCTGTGTGGGTCTCTGTGCTTTTCCAATCACACTGATAATTGAAATCTTTTCCCACAAACTGAACAGACAAACAGTACTCCTTCCACATTCAAAGACTGTGATATTCAGGTTCGAAAGAATTGAGTGACTCTGTCAGATCTTGATGTTTGGTTTGAGTTTTCTGTCAGCCAATCTTCCGCTTCTAATATCCTGTAAAAGGAGTTTACAAAAGCCATCACTGTCAGTCCAGGATAGAAATTCTGAACAGACAATTCTAGTTTCTCTGGAACATTTTTCCTCTCTTGTTCCCCCAAAGCTGTAAATCCCCGTCCCACACACTCTCCCTCCTCCCTGGGCTGAAATCCAAACCCATCTCACCATCTGCACCATTTCTTTCCTCCACTCCCAGTTTTCTCCCTCCCTCTCCTCTGCCTGGGTTCAGTTCTCCAGCCCCAATTCTTGATCTGCTCTCAGAAAAATACTTTTCACTGTACCTCGGTACACGTGACAAGAAACAAATCCAATCCAAATCCAATCCTGTCTGCAGACTGGGGGTTTGGGGCCTCCACTCACCCGCCTGAGTCCAGCTTCATGTCCGCACTGCGCGTGCCTCAGCTCACAACAGCTGGGGAGTGATTGACGGTGGCTGGTGACCAATAGGAGGAGAGCAATCCGGGTGTGGATTTTCACTGAATTTACCGGCCGCCATCTTGGGTAAGAGAGTCAGGTATTTTGTTCTTGGAGCGGAGCGCTTAGACGGCCATCTTAGTATGGGAAGAGGGAGTGGGCGGGGCTTCCTCCTCACTCACAGGCCCTGGGGAAACCGGCGACCGCCGCCATCTTGGGAGTGGAAAGCGGGTCTTTTGTTCTTGGAGCAGAGCGCTGGGGCGGCCATCTTGGTTAGGGAAGAGGGAGTGGGCGGGACTTCCTGCCCGGTGACAACTCCCGGGTCACCCGGCGGCCGCCGCCATCTTGTGGCGGCGATTCTCTACCCGGGTCTTTAGTGAAGGACAATGAGCTGGAGCTGAGGTTGGAAAGTGTTCAGAGGAAGGTCTGAAATCAGATTTACAGCCAGATATCTGTAAGAACCACAAAGTTCACATTCAGTATGTTTGGCAAATGAACCCACAATGCTGCAAACACTCAGTTCTGAAGAAGAATCAGATTGCATTGGAAATGTTAACTCTCTTTCTCTCTTCACAGAAGCTGCCAAACCTGCTGAGGATTTCCACAACTTTCTGTTTTCACTTCACATTTCCAGCTTCCGCAGAGTTTTACTCAAATTATTATGTTTTTGAAATTCTTTTACATAACCAGTTAAGAGTAAAACAATTGTCACCATTTAAATGTCCAAATCAGTGATATTTATTTGTTTAACTGAGACTGGGCTGTTCAGGAGCAAAGTCAGAAATCACTTCACAGAAAATATAGTGAAATCTGGAATTCTGTTCAGATTCTGTCAATAGAAACTATAAAAACTGAGATTGACAGAAGTTTGTGAGACAAGAGTATTAATGGTTATAGAATCAAGGGAGATGGATGGATTTAACAAACAGATCAGACATCTGCAAACTGGAGCTTAATGTCTGAGGTTCAACTGATTCTGGTTTTGTTTTGAAGGTGGTGTTGGTTTCCTGTCCTGTCGATTATCTCCACACCCGCTGGTAATTTGCCGGAGGTGAGATCATAATTTTTATTTGTGTCATGAGTAGGCTCACATTAACACTGCAGTGATTAACTATGATTAACACATTGATTTCACTTGATTTTTATTCAGAATTTAATTTCTTTTAACAAGGTTGGAGTTTATGAACACCATAATAACAATCTTTATTATTGTCACAAGTAGGCTTATATTAACACTGCAATGAAGTTACTGTGAAAATCCCCTAGTTGCTACACTCCGGCGCCTGTTTGGGTAAATTGGGGGAAAATTCAGAATGTCCAGTTCAACTTACAAATCACCTCACATCTTTCGGGACTTATGGGAGACCCACGGGGAGAACATGCAGACTCTGCACAGTGACCTAAGTGGGAATCAAACCCAGGTCCCTGGTGCTGTGAAGCAACAGTGCTAACAACTGTGTTACCGTGAAGGGGAAGAGGGTTGGTGCAGTGACACAGCCTTGTCTGATCCCAGTCTTCACTGAGATAGTGTCTGGGGTATTTCCATTGATGAGGATCATGGATTGTGTGTCATCATTGTGCAGGCGGAGGATGGTGGCCAATTTCTGAGGACAACCAAATTTGAAGAACATACTGAATAAAACATCACTTTGACGGCGTAAAGCATTTTTGTGAGGTCAGAAAAGACAAAGAACTGCGATTGCTGCTGTTCCGTATATTTTTCTTGTGTTTGTCAAATAGTGTCGATCATGTCTTTGGTGCCTCGTGAAGGGAGATAACCTAACTGTGACTCTGGAAGGAGCTCTTTGGCCACGAAGAGGAGATCATTGAGGAGGATCCTGGCAATGATCTTCTGTGTGGCAGACAGCAGGGAGTCGCCTGTGCAGTTACCACAATCAGACTTGTCCCTCTTGAATATAGTCACAGTGTCACTGAGATCCCCGGCATGCATCCTTCTTCCCAGGTGAAGAATATGAGATTGTGTAGCTATGCCAGGAGTGTACCCCCGCCATGCTTCAGAATTTCAGCAGGAATTCATTCTGCCCCAGAGGCCGTGGTGTTTTTCAGCTGTTGAATGGCTTTTTCACTCCGCTCCAGATCTGGGTACCACGGGGACTGGGTCAGATAGGATACTGAGGAATGGACTTGAGGACGTTAAAGCCAAAGACAGAGTCTCGGTCGAGGGGTTCTTCAGAATGTTCCCTCCAGTGAGCACTGACTGACACTCTGTCCTTGATGAGTTCCCCTCCACACTTTGCTCTCAGTGGAGTGGGGCCATTGACTGCTTAGGTCATCAATTGTATTGGCAGTGCTGATGAAACCGTGCATGCCATTGCTTTCCATGAGCTGTTGGCTATCCCTCACTCTTTCTACCCTCAAACGGCTACCTCAAGAGCAGGCACCTCAAAAGCACTGGAGCAGTACTACCAGCAGTGCCTTCACAAGATGCTCCATATTCAAGGGCAAGGAGGGCGATCCAACAGAGGGGAGGGAAAGAGAAAACTGGGAGCGGGGGAAAGAAAGTCTGGGGCAGAGTTGAGTGTAGTGGCCATCACTAAGTAGAAGGTGCTGGGGAAGCTGAAAGGTCTGAAGATGGATAAATCACCCAGACCGGATGGACTACACTCCAGGGTACCGAAGGAGATAACTGCGGAGGTTGTGGAGCCATTGGTGGTGATCTTTCAGGATTCACTGGAGTCAAGGGGCTCCCAGGGGACAGGGAAGTGACTAATGTAACACCCCAGTTTAAGAAAGGAAAGAGGTAGAAGATGGGAAATTATCAGCCGGTTAGTCTGACTTTGGTTGTTGATAAGATTTTAGAGTCCATTATTACGGAGTTCTTGGAAGTGCATTGTGAAATAGGACTGAGTCAGCACGGCTTCATCAAGGGGAGGTCATGCCTGACAAATCTGTTAGAATTCTTTGAGGAGGTAAAAAGGAAGTTAGGCAAAGGAGAGCCAATGGATGTGATCCATTTGGGTTTCCAGAAGGCCTTTGACAAGGTGCCGTACAACAGGCTGCTAAATAAGATAAGAGCCCATGGTGTTCGGGGCAAGGTACTGGAATGGTTAGAGGATTAGTTGACAGGCGGAGATAAAGGGGTCTATTTCAGGATGGCAGCCGGGGACTATTGGTGTTCCACAGGGGTCAGTGTTGGGACCACAACTATTCAATACATTAACGATCTGGAAGAAGGTACAGAGGGCACTGTTGCTAAGCTTGTAGATGCTAGAAAGATGTGTAGAGGGACAGGTAGTGTTGAAGAAACGAAAAGGCTGCAGAAGGACTTGGACAGGTTAGGAGAGTGAGCAAAGATGTAGCAGATGTATTAGAATATGGAAAAGTGTGAGGTTATGCACTTTGGAAGGAATAATCGCGGCAAACTATTTTCTAAATGGGGAACGGCTTCTTGTTAGGTGAATTGGACATTCTGAATTCTCCCTCTGTGTCCCCGAACAGGCGCCGGACTGTGGTGACGAGGACATTTTCACAGGAACTTCATTGCAGGGTTAATGTAAGCCTACTTGTTACACTAATAAAGATTATCATTATTATTATTAGCTAGTGTACTGTGTGCAGTTCTGGTCGTCACATTACAGGAAGGATGTGATTGCACTGGAGGGGGTGAAGAGGCGATTCACGAGGATGTTGCCTGGGATGGAACATTTAAGTTATGAAGCGAGATTGGATAGTGTAGAAGCCAGGTATTTCGAATACAACTAGTATAGGTAAAAGATAGCTGTTTAAGCATAAATGTTGAGCCCCAGTTTTAAATACCCATTTATACAGCATAATTCACTTTTACTGAGGTACGTTTTTCTGGCAAATACATATTTTCAAAGACAGTGTGACATTAAAACAGCACAGTTGCAAGATAATTTGACACTGCTTGTGCTAATTGTCAAGGACAGGGACTGAATACACAGCAACATTGTTCAGAATGCAGATAACAGCTGGGTCAGAAAAGCTGATGTTGCACATTGAAGATGGACGGCTTGCCATCAAATCAAATGTGTTTGAGTCTAACCCAAACCAATTAGGATTATATTGGGGTGTAATTAGACGACTTAAGACAGATATGAAAGTGTATAACTAAAAAGTTTCTCCCCGCCATTTTAGGTTGTTTTTAGTTTTTAGGTTTTATTGTCTTTGAAAGTGTGTTGTGTGTTGTCTTTGGGAGTATTGTCTTTGGGGGTGTGTTGTGCTGTGTTGTCTTTGATTCTGTCAGTTTGTCTTTCTGTTAGTTTAGTCAGTTTTGTCCTTTATAGTCTCCATTTTAGTTTTTATTGTTTTTGGGGGTTCTGTCAGTTTGTCTTTCTGTTAGTTTAGTCAGTTTTGTCCTTTATAGTCTCCATTTTAGAGATGTCTTTTGGGGGTTCTGTCAGTCTAACAGTCTGTGTCAGTGATGTTAGTCCACTTTTGACTTTGAGTTTGAGTTTAGCTGAAGATTAGCTTTTGATGAATGTGATATAAAATAGTTACTTTAGAGATATTAGTTAATGTAATGTAGAAATAAGCCACTTTGATTCTGGCAAGTAGAGACAAAGGATTTTAGACCGCATGGAAAAAGCAGGAAGAGGTGTGTCTATGAGAGTGATGCTGCATTGATAGGGGCCGGAGAAAGGGATTGGAAGTGAGCCAATCAGAATAGATCAAACAAGTCAGGAGGGACATAGGCTGACCTATGGGTGTCGAGTATGTGAAACTTGATGCCATTTGAATGTATCAGTACTGATCTCTTTGTCTGGGACGTTCACTTAGTTCCCGGGGCTGCAGAGAGCAACATGTTATCTGTATCACTGTGGACTAGGTAGCTTGCAAGCTGAATAAAATAACTAATGTTATACCTGCAAATCCATCTCGACTTTTATTGAGGCCAGACTGACGGATAAAGAAATTTGGGATTCAACACTTTCTCTCTCTCTTCATGTTTCATTGCCAGACTTTGACCTTTTAAAAGTTACTTTCGAGCTGTCTGCCTAAGCAAAGAAAGATAATGTCTGTAATTCTCTGAAAGCTTTGAATTGTCTACGAATTGCCTTTTAAATGACTTTCAAATTGTAATCAAGCGACTACAAATAAAACAATTCTTTTTGGCACCTGAGGAGTTTATACTGCAAATTTCTGCTGAGTTCCAGTATTCGCAAAGTGCTACTGGTCACCGAATAGCAGAGATGATATAAATTCCTTCAACTATGCACAGTCGAATAATACAAGGAATCGAACAACTTAACACAGTCTACAAATAGTACAAATCTTACAACTTGTCGTATTGCGCCAGGACTTGATTCATCAACTAAGCTTCCCCCAAACTTGGCGTGGTTCGACAGGTTAAGATTCCTATAAATTAAAGATTCCTTCAGATAGGCGTGGGTTATTTTCATTGGAGCAGAGAAGACTGAAAGGCGACCAGATCGAGGTGGACACGATTATGATGGCCATGGACAGGGTGGGTAGGGAGCAGCTGTTCGCCTCAGTTGAAGGGTCAGTCACAAGTGGACACAAGTTCATGGTGAGGGGCAGGGGGTTTTGAGGAAAAACCTTTTCACCCAGAGGGTGGTGACAATCTGGAATGCACTGCCTGGGAGGGTGGTAGAGGCGGGTTGCCTCACATCCTTTAAAAAGTACCTGGATGAAGACTGGCACGTCATAACATTCAAGGCTATGGATCAACTGCTGGCAAATGGGGTTAGGTAGGTGGGTCAGGCGTTTTTCGTGTGTCAGTGTTGGATTTGGATTTTGTTTATTGTCACGTGTACCGAGGTACAGTGAAAAGTATTTTTCTGCGAGCAGCTCAACAGATCATTAAGTACATGAAAATAAAAGGGAATAAAAGAAAATACATAATAGGGCAACACAAGGTATACAATGTAACTACATAAACACCGGCATCGGGTGAAGCATACAAAGGGTGTAGTTAATCAGGTCAGTCCATAAGAGGGTCATTTAGGAGTCTGGCAACAGCGGGGAAGAAGCTGCTTTTGAGTCTGTTCGTGCGTGTTCTCAGACCTTTGTATCTCCTGCCCGATGGAAGAAGTTGGAAGATTGAGTAAGCCGGGTGGCAGATTATGCTGCCCACTTTCCCCAGGCAGCGGGAGGTGTAGATGGAGTCAATGGATGGGAGGCAGCTTTGTGTGATGGACTGGGCTGTGTTCACGACTCTCTGAAGTTTCTTATGGTCTTGGGCCGAAAAGTTGCCATACCAGGCTGTGATGCAGCCAGATAGTTTCCTTAGTTTCTTGAGGAAATATAGGCGCTGCTGTGCTTTCTTGGTGGTAGCGTCGATGTGGGTGGACCAGGTGATTTTAGGAGAAGTGTACCCCAAGGAATTTGAAACTGCTAACCATCTCCACCTCGGCCCCGTTGATGCTGACAGGGGTGTGTACAGTACTTTGCTTCCTGAAGTCAATTACCAACTCTTTAGTTTTGCTGGCATTGAGGGATTGATAGTTGTCACTGCACCACTCCACTAGGTTCTCTATCTCCCTCCTGGATTCTGACTCGGGCAGACTTGATGGGCGAAAGGCCTCTTCACTGTTGCTATTGATACAATGTTAGGTGGCATTGTTGACAGCCCAGACGATGGCATAAAATTGCACGGAGATATTGACAGACCAGGTGAATGGGCAAATTTGTGGCAGATGGAGTTCAATGTAATCAAGTGTGAGGTTATCCGTTTTGATCCAAAAAATAATAAAACAGAGGACTTTCTAAATGGAAAGAGATTGAGTACAGTGGCTGTCGAAGGTGCACATATCCTTAAAATGCCATGGATAAGTGCAGAAAATAATCAAAAAGGAACGCTAGCATTTATATCTAGAGGATTGGAGTATAAAGTCACAGAGGTTATGCTGCAGTTATACAAAACCCTGGTAAGACCCCACTTGGAGAACTGTGAGCCATTCTGAGCACCACACCTTCGGGAAGATGGCCTTGGAGGGAGTGCAATATAGGTTTACTAAAACGATATGCCACGATACCTGAACTACAGGGGTTAGGTTACAATGAGAGATTATTGATTGATTTATTTTATTTATTGTCACATGTACCGGGGTACAGTGAAAAATATTGTTCTGTGTACAGTCCATAAAGATCGTTCCATACGTGAAAAAAAACATAGGACCTACATAAATGCACAGGCAAGGGGTGAGCATACAGAGTGCATTACTACTCAGTAGAGAAGATGTGTGAAGAGATCAGTTCAGTCCATAAGAGGATCATTCAGGAGTCTGGTAACAACGGGGAAGAAACTGTTGTTGACCCTGTCACCGTGTGTTCTCAGACTTTTCTCTGATGGGAGAAGTTGGAAGAGAGAATAACCCGGATGGGAGGTGTCTTTGATTATACTGCCTGCTTTCCTTAGGCAGCGGGAGGTGTAGACAGAGTCAGTGGATGGGAAGCAGGTTCGTGTGATGGTCTGGGCTGTGTTCACGATTCTCTGTAGGTTCTTACAATCTTGGACCAAGCAGTTGCCATACCAGGCTGTGATACAGCCAGATAGGATGCTTTCTATGGTGCATCTGTAAAAGTTGGTAAGAGTTAATGTGGACATGCTGAATTTCCTTAGTTTCCTGAGAAAGTATAGACACTGTTATGCTTTCCTGGTCGTAGAGTCGACATGAGTGAACCAGGACAGATTTTTGGTGATGTGCACACCTAGGAATTTGAAGCTGTCAACCATCTCCACCTCGCACCATTGATGCAGACAGGGGTGTGTACGATACTTTGCTTCCTGAAGTCAATGATCAGCTCTTTAGTTTTGCTGACATTTAGGGAGAGATTGTTGTTGCTACGCCACTCCACTTGGTTCTCTATGTCGCTCCTGTAGATATTGAAGATGTCGAGGGATATGATGGATAGTGTGGGAAAACGGTGCTGTGGTAGATCAGCCAATGATCCCATTGAATAGTTCAGCAGGCTCGATGGGCCGAATGGCCAACTGCAGCTCATATTTGTTGCGATCTCCTGGTCAGGAAGCTGTGAGCTTGGATCTGTAAATCAGCCTGAATCAGCAGCTTCAGGAGACTAGAGAGGGTGAATATTAGATAAGCAGAGTGAGAATGGAGGGAGATTGTGTGGGATGGAGATTTACAGCTTTCGGGGAATAAGAGAGAGGAAAAATGTGACGTAGAAACTAGAATTGTCTGTTCTAAGTTTCTATCCTATACTGACAGTGATGAGTTTTGTAAATTGTTTTTACAGGATATTAGATGAGAAGGAATTACAGACAGAAATCTCAATAGTCAAGTCTCGATCTGACAGTCACTCCCTTCCCTGGAACCTCAATATCTCCCGCCTTTGAATCTAGAAGGTGAAATGTTTTCCCGAACTGTCAGCTAAAGATTTCAAACATCAGCGTGACAGGAAAAGCACCGAGACCCACACAACACACACCCGAGTGAGAGTGTTCCAGTGAACTGACCGTGGAAACATCAGTGTGACTGAAAAAACACCGAGACCCACACAAAACACACCCGAGGGAGAGTTTTCCAGTGAACTGACTGTGGAAAGAGCTTTAACTAGTTACACAGCCTGAAAAAACATCACACCATTTACAGCGAGGAGAGACCCTACCCGTATTCTGAACTGATTGTCGAACCTGGAGCGACGGGAGGAGACCCAAAACATGGAGAAACGGTGGAAATGTGGGGACTGTGGGAAGGGATTCAGAGTCCCATCGAAGCTGGAGATTCATCGACGCAGTCACACTGGGGAGAGGCCGTTCACCTGCACTCAGTGTGAGAACGGATTTACTCGGTTATCCACCCTGCAGAGACACCAGCTAATTCACACTGGGGAGAGGCCATTCACCTGCTCTCAGTGTGGGGTGGGATTCAGTAATTTATCCAACCTGAGGTCACACCAGCGTGTTCACACTGGGGAGAGGCCATTCACCTGCTCTCAGTGTGGGGTGGGATTCAGTAATTTATCCAACCTGAAGAGACACCAGCGAGTTCACACTGGGGAGAGGCCATTCACCTGCTCTCAGTGTGGGAAAGGATTCATTGATTCATCCACCCTGCAGTCACATCAGCGAATTCACACTAGCGAGAAGCCATTCACCTGCTCCCAGTGTGGGAAGGGATTCACTCAGTTATCCACCCTGCGGAGACACCAGCGAGTTCACACTGGGGAGAGGCCATTCATCTGTTCTCAGTGTGGGAAAGGATTTCCTCATTTATCCAACCTGCAGCGACACCAGCGCGTTCACACTGGGGAGAGGCCATTCACCTGCTCTCAGTGTGGGAAAGGATTTACTCAGTTACCCAACCTGCAGAGACACCAGCGAGTTCACACTGGGGAGACGCCGTCCACCTCTCACTGTGAGACGGGATTGCATGTTTCATTGCATCTGCTGTGACACCAACAATTTCACAATCGATTCCAGAGGTTGGATTCTGCTGTTATTGTTTCTGCTCTACATCCAGGACTGCATTTTGTTCATTCTGACAGGTGGTCAGTGGGGATGGTCGGAGGGTTTCTTTCTGCTGGACTGGTAGGTCTCACCATTTTGCCTCCAGTGGGCAGATGCTCTTTGAGCCTTGTTGCTAATACCTGACTTCAAATTGCACAAGGATCACAGAGTGAAAGGGTGTTTGGAAGTTTGAAGATATTTATTTCCCACTTCACCTTGGAACAGCCCCACCCCCCACCCAAAACGTGCCACGTTGCCATGGAAATGGGTCCTGGTAGTTACATTTGTTTTGTTTAATTGATCTGGATATACCCAGCGATCCAGGTCACTGTCCGTGTGGAGTTTGCACATTCTCCCCGTGTCTGAGTGGGTCTCGCCCCCGAAACCCGGGGTAGGTGAATTGGCCACGGTAAATTGCTTCTTAATTGGAAAAAAAGAATTGGGTATTCTAAATTTAAAAAACAAAATCTCTGGGTGTTACTCACTTTTCTGGGTGTTACTGACACAAGAAAACTATCCGGGTTTGAAGGGCAAGTTGTCTGAGATGGACTGGGAAACTGATGGGAGACAGGGAATAGCAAATATTTGAGGAATTATTACATGTTTACCAGGGGGTCGGTTAGCTCAGTTGGCTGGACGGCTGGTTCGTGACACAGAGCGAGGCTAACAGCGCGGTTCGACTCCCACACCGGTTGAGGTTAGCCATGAAGGCCCGGCCTTATCAGCATTACCCCCCGCCTGAGGTGTGGTGACCCTCAGGTTAAATCACCGCCAGTCAGCTCGCTCGCGCTCTCTCACTTTCTCTCTCAAAGGAGAAAAACAGCCTGTGGTCCTCTGGGTATTTTGTGATTTTTATTTCACAAAAATACACCAAATCTAGATTTTATTAAGGAACAAAATTCCAACAGGAAAAGTGATTCAAACATGGCAAACAAGAAAAGTTAAATGTTTGATTGATTTGATTTATTGTCGCATGTACGGAAGTACAGTGAAAAGTATTTTTCTGCGGCCGAGGGAACGTACACAGTACGTACATAGTAGGCACAAAGAATAATCGACAGAGAACATTGACAATTGGTACATCGATAAACAGTGATTGGTTGCAGTGCGGAACAAGGGGCCAAACAAAGCAAATACATGAGCAAGAGCAGCATAGGACGTCGTGAACAGCGTTTTTGAAGGAAACAGATCAGACCGAGGGGGAGTTGTTGAGGAGTCTAATAGCTGTGGGGAAGACGCTGTTCCTATGTCTGGATGTGCGGGTCTTCAGACTTCTGTACCTTCTGCCTGATGGAAGGGTCTGGAAGAAGGCAATGCCTGGGTGGGAGGGGTCTCTGATAATGCTGTCTGCCTTCCTGAGGCAGCGGGAGGTGCATACAGAATCAATGTGGTGGTGGTAAGCTTGTGTGATTCGTTGGGCTGAGTTCACCACACTCTGCAGTTTCTTGCGATCTTGGACCGAGCAGTTGCCATACCAAGCTGTGATGCAGCTGGATAGGATGCTCTCTATCGAACATCTGCAGAAGTTTGTGAGAGTCGATGCAGCCATGCCAATTTTCTTTAGCTCCCGTAGGAAGTAGAGACGTTGTTGGGCTTTCTTGACTGTTGCATCAACGTGAGTGGATCAGGACAGACTGTTGATCACAGTGACCCCCAGGAACTTAAAGCTATCGACCATCTCCACTTCTGAGCCATTGATGCAACCGGGAGTGTGTGTCGTGCTACGCTTCCTGAAATCGATGATCAATCCCTTGGAAATGGAAATATTCCATTCGATCAAAGGGGCTGGTTTAGCACACGGGCTGGTTTAGCACAGTGGGCTCAGACGGCTGGCTTGTAATACAGAACAAGACCAGCAGCGCAGGTTCAATTCCCGTTCCAGCCTCCCCGAACAGGCGCCGGAATGTGGCGACTAGGGGCTTTTCACAGTAACTTCATTTGAAGACTATTTGTGACAAATGATTATTATTATTAAGGATGGAACTCATAAAGTGGTCAAAATAGTAGCAATGAATGAATCAGTAGTTATAGTCAAGGATTGAGTTTTATTTGCTGTAAAATTGTAAAAGCTTAATTGCTGTGTGTGGGCAATGAGGATAAATGTACCGGCAAGAGAGACCTTCCAGCCCTGATTAGCCTCAACATTCGAAACTGTATGAATAAAGAATTGTGCAGAATCAGGTAAAGGGATAGTATGAAACAGTTTGATTGTATTCCTGTCAAAGTTAATGAGAGAAGGTGGTATCAGTAATTGGAGATCAAATTAAATTATACTGGTGCCCAATTGACCAGTGGTCATGTTACCACATGCCCAACTCTGACATGAGGTAATGAAATGAAAATGAAAATCACTTATTGTCACAAGTAGGCTTCAATGAAGTTACTGTGAAAAGCCCCTAGTCGCCACATTCCGGCACCTGTTCGGGGAGGCTGGTACGGGAATTGAACCGTGCTGCTGGCCTGCTTGGTCTGCTTTAAAAGCCAGCGATTTAGCCCAGTGTGCTAAACCAGCCCCTGTTTGGCCACTTTGGGGATAAAGGTCGACGTTCCAAAGGACTTCCTTGCTGGCCAAGTACTGAAGACTCGAGGCCGAGTTCCAAGGAAATTACTGTCAAAGAAGGAGCCAGGGAGGGTTACGCTTCCACAGACTGATCACCTGCATGAAGTTGTAAACGTCAATGTCTTCAAGTCGTTCAGTAAACCTTTTTCTTTTAATAAACATTTTAAATTTACTATACAGAGAATTCTGCCTTTTCTTTAATTGGTTAAAAACGTGACTGGAACAGTGAAACAAAGTGAATTTATTCAATGGTATGTTGGGGGTGGCTGAGATCAATTAAGTTATAGATAAGAAGATCAGATAACATCAATCTTCGATTTTAAAACTTGCATTTCTGTAGCGCCTTTCACAATCACAGGACATCCCAAAGTGCTTTACAGCCAATCGAGTACTTTTGAAGGGTAGTAACTGGTGTGTTGTAGGAAAAACAGCAGCAAATTTATACACAGCAAGATCCCACAAATAGCAATGTGATAATGAGCAGATGATCTGATTTTAGTGATGTTGATTGAGGGATAAATATTTGCCAGGACACCGGGGATCACCCCCCCGCAACTCCTCTTCACAATAGTGGACACGGGAACTTTTACAGGACCGGAGAGGGGCAGACGGGGTTTCAGTTGAACATCTTATTTGCAAGAAGGAACCTCCGACAGTGCAGCATTCCCTCAGTGCTGGCACGAGGAATATTGGATGTCATTTTTGTCCTCGGGGCTCCTGGACTGGGATTTAATCCCACAACCTTCTGATTCAGGGTGAGAGGGCTACCCACTGAGCCATGGTTGACACAATAGACAATACAAAGTTTGAAAGGGAAAGTTACCCTTTAAAACCCCCCAACTTTTGCCTAAATCTAATAATAAAGACCCCAGTCTAGATAACATGGATTTAACTTCAACAAATGTGAGAGCATTGGTTTAGAGCCACAGTTTTCGACTGAGACTCGCGCACCTTTTTGACTCTATTGCTCGTGTCAATGACAACCAGGCGACGGAGCTGAGGGCTGCATTTGGAGGAGAATAACAGGGCCTGCACCCAAGTTGGGAAACTGCCATGGGCATCGCACTAATAGAGAGACAGGAAGGTGCTGGAGGACTGAGTGGGAAATGGGCCTCCAACCGGTTACATCAGTCACTCAGAGCGAACGAGAAACACTTCTCTTACAATACATATACAGGGAAGAGGCTGCAATGAAATCTGTCCCTTTTAACCTGCATAAAGGCAGGAGGCTCAGATGCACACGCTGAAGGAGGAGTCTGTTTGGCCCAAAATTCCTCCTGCTTTCTCTTTGAAAAGACAAATTCATCTAACTGCTCTGCTCTTCCCCACAGCCCTGCAAATTATTCCCTTTCAAGTATTTATGTTTGGAAAGATACCATTGAATCTGCTTTCAGGCAGATCAGAACAACTCGCTTCAAAATATTAAAATAAAATCTCCCTCATGGATAAGGCTGGCAGGGCTGAAAGGCAGAGGTTGGTAGATTTAATGTTGGAGGTGGATCGGCAGTAATCCACGGCCCCTAAGGCAGAGTTTTTGGCAGAGAGAAAGATGTACAAATGATGTTTGAGTTTGAATCGACGGGGAATGCGGTGAGCCAGCTTTACAGTTTGCGAGGAGCATTTTATGAGTATGGGGATAAAGCCAGTTGATTATTGGCTCACCAATTGAGACGGCAGGCAGCCACACAGGGAACAGCTCAGGTTAAAGATGAGGGGGGGAGAGCTGGTTACTGCCCCGGATAAGATTAATGGAGCTTTTGAGGTTATTCATTGAGGGCTATACAAGTTTGAACCACTGGAGGATGGCTCGGAGACGGGACAATGTTTAGATGGATTGGACTTCCCAGTGGTAGATAGAGTGATGAGCAATGGGGTTGGAGGAAGTTATTGACTGTATTCGTTCCTAGCAATCGGGGAAAGCCCTGGGGCCAGATGGTTTTCCGGTGGAATTTTACAAACAGTTTGCGGCCTTGTTGGTGCCGTACTTACTGGGAATGTTCAATGACTCTCTGCTGAGGGGGATGCTGCCGGCCACACAGAAGTTGGGCCTGATTTCTCTCATCCCTGATGAATCAATACTGATGTGAAAACACCAGCTAAGATTCTGGCAAAATGTTTGAGGAGTGCACACCAGAAGTGATCTCTGAGGACCAGACAGGGTTTGTCAGGGGCCACAGTTATCGTCCAACATCAGCAGGCTTTTGAATGTGGTCATGTCGCCCCCTATGGAGCAGGTGCCGGAGGTAACCATCTCCATGGATCTGGAGAAGGCCGTTGACCGTGTGGAGGGCAGCTACTTCTTCGAGGTCTGGGTGATTTGGGTTTGGGCGTACTTTTATTTCCTAGGTGAAACTGCGATATAATTCCTATGGCTAGTGTCCGGACCAATGCTGTGAGCTCAGGATATTTCTGACTACACGGGTACAAGACAGGGATGCCTGCTGTCTCCACTATTGTTTGCGCGAGCGATTGAACGGTTGGCCATTGCGCTTGGATCGTCAGTGAAATGGAAAGGATTGAGAGGGGAGAGGGGGAGGAACATAGAGTGCCCCTTTATGCAGACGATTAGTTGTACGTTTCTGATCCTCTCTCAGGTATGGGAAATATAATGTAACTGTTGAAAAGAATTGGACATTAAACTGTGGGTAATAATAGATTCTGTGACCAATATTTAGTTAAACACGGATCTGAATAAGGAAACGTTGCAACCACATGTGAAGTTTAAATGTCTCGTTGTGTCAGGATGAACCAGCATTTGAGGAATATGAAATCTCTGGAGTATTAGTCTCCAAATGCCGTATTGAACACTGGAGAATGAGCTCGAATTGGGACAGAGATAAGCGTGAGTGAGCATCGTAAACTGCTATTGTATCCGGGTGTTCTGGGTCTGAGAGTTTTAACCCTGCAGTTAATTGTCAGGGATGCAGTACAATAAACTCTGAACAAATGTGTGTGTGAGAAGTATCTGAAGCACCAGGAACCAGTTGAAACAGCAGAGCTGAATGTCTCCCAGTGCAGCCACAGTACTGAACTTAATCCAGCTTCCAGGTCCACCTGAGAACCAACCTCCTGGCTATTCATCTACAAAAAGCTTCAGAGCCTCATGAGAATTATTTGTTTCTAAAAACCCTTCACTCCAACTAAATGATCAGCTGAACAAGAAGACAACAGGCCTGCAGCGATATAAAGATTAGTCTACATTCCATTTTCATCATTCCAGCTTCAACTTGATCTGTACCTAATTTCTGTGTATGTGCCAGTGAGTGTGAAAGAGACGAGAGACTGAGATGTTCAAACATCCAGGGAAATAGTGTGATAATAAATAACCTTTCCTTTAAAAATTACCAGTAAGCCTGCTGCTGAAATGTATTTTAAATAAAGAAAGATCACCCAGAGGGTAAGAAAATATCACACAAACATCCTGATAATGGACTGGAAAGGACCACGAATTGTAATCAAACGCTGTCTCACCCTCTTCAGGTAGCTATACAGAGGCTGCAGCCTCACACTGAATGTCTACGTAATCCAGAGACGCCTCCAGTCCACAAACATCAGCTTCAGCCCAGGCGTGGGTGAAACTTTTTAAAAACCAGTTGCAATGCAGGTGTTTGACCGGCACTAGGACCCGGCTGGGATCAGAAACCTTCAGGCCCCGCCCACTAGCTGCAGTATCACCAAGACGCCAGCGCATGCGCTCTGCCTCCCCAAGTTGGCGGCTGTGAACCAGGTCCTGGTCCCGGGAGAGAGCTGACCGGCGGTGATGTGACCTGAGGATCACCACACCTCAGGCAAGGAGCCAGGTTGGGAAGGCGGTGCCTTCAGGAATAACTGGGAAGGTGATGTTTGGTCAGTTGCTGCAGTCTGTGTAGTGAAGGTGCTGTCACAGTGGTGTGAGGTGAGGAAGTACAGGATTATCACCCAGCAATGATCAATTAAGGGGAATGTAAATCCAGCTCAGGCTGCTTTCAGATTGGAAAGGGAGCTAAGGTGTGTCCTTAGAGCTGGTGAATGTTGTGGCTTTGGCAGTTTCTCTGTAAAGTCCTTCTCATTCCCTCCCTCCCTCTCCCACCTCTATCTTTAGAGTCATAGAGTTTTACAGCACGGAAAGAGACCCTTCGGCCCATTCATAATCTTTATTATTGTCACAAGGAGGCTTACATAAACACTGCCAGTTATTGTGAAAATCCCGTAGTCGCCACACTCCGGCACCTGTTCGGGTACACAGGGAGAATTCAGAATATCCAATTCACGTAACAAGCTCGTCTTTCGGGACTTGTGGGAGGAAACCGTCGCACCCGGAGGAAACCCAGGCAGACACGGGGAGAACGTGCAGACTCCGCACAGACAGTGACCTAAGCTGGGAATCGAACCCAGGTCCTTGCTGCTGTGAAGCAGCAGTGCTAACCACTGTGCTACCATGCCGCCTATAAGATTATTAGATTACTAGATCTGGATGAATTGTTTCCCAGGATGCTGTGGGAGGTGAGGGAGAGAATGCAGCGGCTCTGACCCAAAGTTTTAATTCCTCTCTGGCCACGAGGGGAATTGCCAGGGGATTTGAGAACAGCTAATGTGGTCCCACTGTTTAAAAAGGTTGTAGAGATAAGCCAGGGAACTGCAGACCAGTGAGTCTCACGTCACTGGTAGGGAAACTATTGGAGAAAATTCTGATGGACTCTATCTCCACTTGGAGAGGTTTGATTAGGATAGTCAGCATGACTTTGTCAGAGGGAGGTCATGCCTAACAAATTTGATTGCATTTTTTGAGCATGTGACCAGGTGTGCAGATGGGGGCAGTGCAGTTGATGTAGTTTACATGGATTTCAGCAAAGCCTTTGACAAGATCCCACATGAGAGACTTGAAATTGAGCAGGTGGATTCAAAATTGACTTAGATGTAGGAGACAGAGGGTGACGACTGCTTTAGTGACTGGAAGCCAGTGACCAGTGGCATCCCACAGGGATCTGTGCTGGGTCCCCTATTATTCAGCATTGATACAAACAACATGGACGGCTATGTGGGGGGTCGGATCAGTGCTTTGTGGTGACACAAAGATTGGCCGGGTGGTTAACAGTGAGGTTGAGTGTCTTGGGTTACAGGAAGATACTGACGGGTTGGTCAAATGGGCGGATAAGTGGCAAATGAAACTTAACCCTAAAAAGTGTGAGGTGACACATTTTGGAAGGGGTAATGTGACAACAAAGTATTCAATGAACAGCGTGACACTGGGATGTTCTGAGGAACAAAGGGACCTTGATTTGTTTGTCCAAAGATCTGTGAACGTGGAAGGGCAGGTTAATAGGGTGGTGAAAATGACATATGAGACATTACTGTGAGCAGTTCTGGTCACCACATTAGAGGAAGGATATGATTGAACTGGTGGTGCAGAGGAGATTCGCCAGGATGTTGCCTGGGATGGATTATTTGAGTTATGAAGAGATGTTGGATAGAACAAACAAAGAACAAATAAATGTACAGCACAGGAACAGGCCCTTCGGCCTTCCCAAGCCTGTGCTGGCCATGTGGCCCATCTAACTTAAAACCTTCCACTCTTCCGTGGTCCATATTACGTTATTCCCATCCTATTCATGTATTTATCAAGATGCCCCTTAAACGTCACTATTGTACCTGCTTCCACCACCACCTCCAGCAGTGAGTTCCAGGCACCCAGTACCCTCTGTGTCAAAAGGTTCCCCTTGCACATCTCCTCTAAACTTTGCCCCTCGCAACTTAAACCTCTGCTTCCTAGCAATTGACTCTTCCACCCCTGGGAAAAAGCTTCTGACTATCCACTCTATGCCCCTCATAATTTTGTAGATATCTATCAGGTTGCCCCTCAACTTCTGTCGTTCCAGTGAGAACAAACCGAGTTTATCCAACCCCTCCTCATAGTTAATGCCCTCCATAATAGGCAACATCCTGGTAAACCTCTTCTGTACCCTCTCCAAAGCCTCCACATCCTTCTGGAAGTATGTGTGGCGACCAGAATTGAACACTATATTCCAAGTGTGGCCTAACTAAGGTTCTATGCAGCTGCTACATGACTTGCCAATTTTTAGACTCAATGCCCTGGCCGATGAAGGCAAGCATGCCGTATGGCTTCTTGACTACCTTCTCCACCTGCGTTGTCACTTTCAATGACCTGTGGACCTGTACACCCAGATCTCTCTGCCTGTCAATACTCAAAAGGGTTCTGCCATTTGTTGTATATTTCCACCTGTATTAGACCTTCCAAAATGCATTACCTCACATTGTCTGGTTTAAACTCAATCTGCCATCTCTCCACCCAAGTCTCCAACCGATCTATATCCTGCTGTATCCTCTGACAGTCCTCATCGCTATCTGCAATTCCATCAACAATTGTGTGATCTGCAAACTTACTAATCAGACCGGTTCCATTTTGCTCCAAATAATTTATATATGCTACAAACAGCAAAGGTCCCAGCACTGATCCCTGCAAAACACCACAAATTACAACCATCCATTCAGAAAAGCACCCTTCCACTGCTACCCTCTGTCTTCTATGACCGAGCCAGTCCTGTATCCATCTTGCCATCTCTGATCCTGTACAACTTCACCTTCTCTCCCAGTCTGCCATGATGGACCTTGTCAAAGGCCTCACTGAAGTCCATGTGGACAACATCCACTGCCCGATCTTCATCAATCTTCTTCGTCACTTCCTCGAAAAACCCGATCAAGTTAGTGACACACGACCTCCCCTTCACAAACCATTCTGCCTCTCGCTAATACATCCACTTGCTTCCAAATGGGAGCAAATCCTGTCTCGAAGAATTCTCTCCAATAATTTCCCTACCACTGACGTAAGGCTCACTGGCTTGTAATTTTCTGGATTATCCTTTAGGCTTGGGTTGTTTCCATTGGAGCTGAGAAGATTGGGGGTGGGGGGAGGGAAATCTGATGGAGGTGTGCAAGATTATTAGGGCTGTACAAAATTATTAGGGGCTTGGACAGGGTGGATAGGGAGCAGCTGTTCCCCTCTGTTGAAGGTCAGTCAGAAGGGGAGATGAGCTCATGGTGAAGGGCAGAAGGTTTCGGGGGGTTCGGAGTTAAAAGCCTTTTTACCCAGAGGGTGGTGATGATTTGGAACGCACTGCCTGGGAGGGTGGTAGAAGCGGGTTGCCTCACATTTTTAAAACAGTACCTGGATGAACACCTGGCACATCAAAACATTCAAGTTCGGTGGCATCGCAGACAGCCTAGATGATGGCATAGAATTGCAAGAAGATATTGACAGACTCGGTGAATGGGCAAATTTGTGGCAAATGGAATTCAATGTAAGCAAGTGTGAGGTTATACATTTTGGACCAAAAGCGAATGGAACAGAGCACTTTCTAGGTGGAAAGAGGTTTGGCACAGTGGATGTCGAAGAGACTGGGGGGTGAAGGTGCATAGATCTGTTGTGGGAAAAATAACCCGTAGAAACTAGACTGTAGACTATTCAGTGAGAGAAATGCTTTATTAAATGACAGAGCTCTGGGAGAAGCCCTATACCCTCAGACAGGGGGTTGCCAACTTCTCCTCGATTGTGTTTGGGACTTAGCCTTTATACACATGAGTAAACAAAGTTGACAGTTGATCATGAGTCAGTTCGTTAGGCAGATGCATTAGTCATTTTGCAATAGGAAACAGCAAGAAATCGAGGCCAACTTCTGCTAATTTACTTAGCAGATACTATGACAGACACTGCGTTGCAACATCCGGTACGGGCAGTTGCCTTTTTACTGAACATCTGCCTTCATCGCGGTTTGTGGTTGGAACTCTTTGTATGATAGCAGTTGAACAACGGAGAAGTATGATAATAACTTATAACTCAAAGGTCAGTTTGTTGTGCAAATGTCTTTTGCGTAAGTCAGCACATTTAATGTCTTTAAACTGAGTCCATTTTATATCAGGCAGCATCCATTTTGTATCTTCTGAAGTCTGTTCGGAATTCTACCTCTTCAGATCCTTAAAATGCCACAAACAAGTGCAGAAATTAATAAAAAAGGCTAATGAAATGCTGGCATTTATATCTGGAGGATTGGAGATTGGACAAGTTATGCTGCAGTTGGACAAAACCCTGGGAAGACCCCACTTGGGGGCTGTAAACAGTTCTGGGCACAACACCGTTGGAAGGATATTTTGCACTTGGAGGGAATGCAACACAGGTTCAATCAAACAATACCCCACAATACCTGGATTACAGGGGTTAAATTACCAGGAGAGATGACACAAATTAGGCCTGTTTTCGCAAGAATTTAGAAGGTTAAATATCTCTTAAGATATTAACAGGGAAAGACAGGGTCGATGAAGATAAACTATTTCCACTGGTTGGAGATTCTAAAGCTGGGGATCATTGTCTAAAAATCAGGGCTGGACCGTTCAGGAGAGATGTTAGGAAGAACTTCACACACGGATGGGAGAGGTTTGGAACTCTCTCCCACAAACAGCAGGTGAAGCTGGATGAGTTGTTAACATAGATACATAGAAGATAGGAGGAGGCCTTTTGGCCCTTCGAGCCTGCTCCACCATTCATCACGATCATGGCTGATCATCCAACATAAGTTTAAATCTGAGGTAGAGTTTTGTTGAGCAAAGATATTCAGAGATATGGAGTTAGGTCACAGATCAGCCTGATCTCACTAAATGGCAGGACAGACTCGAGGGGCTGAATGGCCTACTCCTGTCCCTATGGGTATTCCTGTGATTCTGAAATTCCGACAACACCATGACAGGGAAAGAGTCCGGATTAGAACCTGAGTTAGTCCGAACTGCAAACCGTCCCTCCAGATCCTTGCCCTTCATGGATTTAATGAAGGTCAAGGCATTAATTGGATTATTGAAAGACTTGACGGAGTTGTTGGATACCGTTTTTCGGGAGCAGGATAAAGCCTGACATAATTCACTCCCCACAGCCTTGAGCTGCCTTTGAACTTCATCGACGTCGCGACGCTTCGTTTGTGTTGCTGCCGAAAAGTCCCGAATCCTCACTCCCTCCTGGAGCCGGACGCCACCTCACCGTAACCGTCTCCAGGACCTTCTGCCGATCTTTCAAGTTGTGGAAGTGAATGACAACAGGCCTGGGATGAAAACTATCCCTCAGTCTCAGAGACAGGATATGATGCACTCTTTCTAATTTGGAACACTCAGGCTTCACATCCAGCTGAGAAAACGTGGCAGCCGGTCCCCGAAGAACCTAACGGGAGCCTTACCCTCCACACCTTCTGACAGGCCGACGACTCGGATGTTCTTTCTCCGACCCTCGGTCCTCCAGGACCTCCGCCAGCCACTCGGCTGGTTTTCAAAGGATTGAATTCTTGCCTCCGTCGAGGAGGCATCTTGCTGAACGTTCAGGATTCTCTCCTCTGGATCATCGAGCCTCTTCACAGCGTTTTGCAGCTGGGCCTCATGAGCTCACAGATATTGAGTCAGCACACTCCGCCTCTGGTCAGTAACACGGACAATGTCAGCAGTTATCATTTTCGCCGCCTGCCAGAGCCCCGGAGAGCGCGGAGTCGAGAGACCTCCTGAGGGTCAGGCCACCATGCTGAAAAGGTGGCTCCACCCCGCTGAATCCACCTGCGCTGTTTTATCACTGATTTATTCACTTTTTCCGGCATAATCCTACCAGACCAAACTCTGACGTCTTCCAGGGACATGATGACAAATATGAATTCAAGGAATAGGGAGACGAGTGGCGGGCTCTCCGGATAATCGACAGATTATAGGTGAGTGGCACCAGAACCTGTGGAAAACCAGCTACTCCCGCACCTGTATCACATTCCCCCCCCCCCAGATTGATAGGTTTCCAGACATTGAAGATGTTGGGGGATATGGGGATAGTGTGGGAAAATGATGCTGAGGTAGATCGGCCAATCATCCCATTGAATGGTTCAGGTTCGATGGGCCGAATGGCCGACTGCAGCTCATATTTGTTGTGACCTCCTGGACAGGAAGCAGTGAGCTTGGATCTGTAAATCAACATGAATCAGCACCTTCAGGAGAATTAGGACGGTGAATATTAGATACAGCAGAGTGAGAATGGAGGGAGAGTGTGTGGGATGGTGATTTACAGCTTTCGGGGAATAAGAGAGGAAAACATGTTCCATCGGAACTAGAATTATCTGTTCTGAATTTCTAACCTGTACTGACAGTGATGAATTTTGTAAATTGTTTTTACAGGATATTAGACTAGGAGGAATTACAGACAGAAATCTCAAACGTCACGTCTCGATCTGACAGTCACTTCCTTCCTTGGAACCTGAATGTTTATCGGGCTTTCAATCTAGAAGGAGAAATCTTTACCCAAACTGTCAGCTAAACATTTCAACCATCAGTCTGACTGGAAAAGCACCGAGACCCACACAACACACGCCCGAGTGAGAGTGTTCCAGTGAACTAACTGTGGAAAGAGCTTTAACCAGTTACTCAGCCTCAAAAACATAACGGCATTCAGAGCGGGGAGAGACCGTACCCTTGTTGTGGACAAGGCCCAGCCTGGAGAGACGTGGGAGACCCAAAACATGGAGAAACCGTGGAAATGTGGGGCCTGTGGGAAGGGATTCAGAGTCCCATCTCAGCTGGAGATTCATCGACGCAGTCACACTGGGGAGAGGCCATTCACCTGCTCAAAGTGTGGGAAGGGATTTACTCAGTTCTCCAGCCTGCAGGCACACCAGCGAGTTCACACTGGGGAGAAGCCACTCACCTGCTCTCGGTGTGGGAAAGGATTTACTCGGTTATCTACGCTGCAGACACACCAGCGAGTTCACACTGGGGAGAGATCATTCACCTGCTCCCAGTGTGGGAAGGGATTTACTCAGTTATCCAATCTGCAGAGACACCAGCGAGTTCACACTGGGGAGAGATCATTCACCTGCTCCCAGTGTGGGAAGGGATTTACTCAGTTATCCAATCTGCAGAGACACCAGCGAGTTCACACTGAGGAGAGGCCATTCACCTGCTCTCAGTGTGGGAAAGGATTTACTCAATTATCTCACCTGCAGAGACACCAGCGAGTTCACACTGGGGAGAGGCCATTCACCTGCTCTCTGTGTGGGAAAGGATTTACTCGAGTATCAAACCTGCAGTCACACCAGCGAGTTCACACTGGAGAGAGGCCGTTCCCATGCTCTCTGTGTGGGAAGGGATTCACTCAGTTATCTCACCTGCGGACACACCAGCGAGGCCACACTGGGGAGACGCCGTCCAACTCTCAATGTGAGACGGGATTGCATGTTTCATCGGACCTGCTGTGACGCCAACAATTTCACAATCGATTACAGGGGTTGGATTCTGCTGTTATTGTTTCCGCCCTACACCCAGGACTGCATTTTGTTCATTCGGACAGGTAGTCAGTGGGGATGGTCAGAGGGTTTCTTTCTGCTGGACTGGCCGGTCTCACCACTTTGCCTCCAGTGGGCTGATGATCTTTGAGCCTTGTTGCTAATACCTGGCTTCAAATTGCACAAGGATCACAGAGTGAAAGGGTGTTTGGAAGTTTGAAGATATTTAGTTGCCATTTCTGTTTGGAACCCCGCAAAGCATGCCACGTTACCATGGAGATGGGCCCTGGTGGTTACATGGTTCTTTTGTTTAAGTTATCTGTACGTTCCTCACAGAAGAAAACTATCAGGGTACGAGGGGCAAGTTGTCTGAGGTGGACTGGGAAACTGATTGGTACAGGGAATACCTAATATTTAAGGAATTATTACATATTTATCAGAGGGTCAGTTAGCTCAGTTGGCTGGACGGCTGGTTTGTGATGCAGAGCAAAGCCAATAGTGAAGATTCAACTCCCGTTCTGGCTGAGTTTATTCATGAAGGCCCCGCCTTCACAACCAGGCCCCTCGCCTGGTTGAGGACAGTGCGGAAGGATGTTTCGGAGCCATGAGGTCATGTTGCAGCTGTACAAAACTCTGGTGCAGCCACATTTGGAGTATAGCGTGCAATTCTGGTCGCCGCATTATAGGAAGGATGTGGTAGCATTGGAAAGGGTGCAGAGGAGATTTACCAGAATGTTGCCTGGTATGGAGGGAAGATCTTATGAGGAAAGGCTGGGCACCAAACCTCAGGAAAGATATATTGGATTGGATTGGATATGGTGGACAGCGAGAGCCTTTTTCCTCGGATGGTGATGTCTCGCATGAGGGGACATAGCTTTAAATTGAGGGGAGATAGATACAAGTCAGATGTCAGAGGTAGGTTCTTTACTCAGAGAGTAGCAAGGGCGTGGAATGCCCTGCCTGCAACAGTTGTGGACTCGCCAACACTAAGGGCATTCAAATGGTCATCGGATAGACATATGGGCGATAAGGGAATAGTGTAGATGGGCTTTAGAGTGGTTTCACAGGTCGGCGCAACATCGAGGGCCGAAGAGCCTGTACTGCGCTGAAATGTTCTATGTTCTATGAGGTGTGCTGACCCTCAGGTTAAATCACCTCCAGTCAGCTCTCTCTCTGTCAAAGGGGAGAGCAGCTTATGGTCCTCTGGGATTTTTGCGACTTTTATTTCACATATATACAACAAATATAGATTCCTTTAAGGAACAAAAATCCAACAGGAAAAGTGATGTAACCGTGGCTAACAAGAAAAGTTAAAGATTCCATGAGATCCATTAGAATTCAGCAAAGGAGGACCAAGAAACTGATGAGAGCAAACTGGCGAGAAACATAAAAACCGACTGGAAAAGCTTCTCCAGAAATGTGAAAAGGAAAAGATTAGCAAAGACCAATGTGGGTCCATTCCAGGCAGAGACAGGAGAGTTTATAATGGGGAGCAAGGAAATGGCAGATAAACTAAACAATGTGTGTCTGTCTTCACAGAGGAAGATGCAGAAATTGTCCCCAAAACACCAGAGAACCAAGGGACTGGCAGAGATTAGTATTGGTGAAAAAGTAGCACTGGAGAAATTAATGGGGTTGAAAGTGAATAAATCCCCAAAAGCTGATGATCCACATCCCAGAGAGTTGAACGAGGTGGCTGTAGAAATCTCTATTCCTCATTCTAAATTCTCCTGACTCTATCTGGAACGGACAAACCTTTTGTCTGAGCAAAATGTTTCCTTTTTACGTAGCCACAGAAGCTTTGACAGTCCATTTTTATGTATTTTGCCAGTTCACATTCTATTCTCCCTTTTTTCCCTCAGTGTCTTGGTCGAAGAACGGAAGTAAATCCTCGGGAATGAATGATCACTTTGGACAGTTCCTGAGACAATTAAGTTTCAACTTCCAGGACAGAGTAACTATAATCTTGGAGTGTGATTGTAGGTTATGTAAAAGGGCAAAGTTCTAATTTAAAGTTTAATGTGTAGGTTTCTGAGTTTAAGTAGCTTCTAGTTTGTTTGTTTGTTTGTTGTATTAAAAGTCCCGTCATGTGATCCTTTAATTTGTTGACTGGGAATTTGATTTTTTCCAAGAAGTTGCTGACCTTTACGAAGATCCGAATCCACAGGTTTTGTATTCCTATTTGAGCCTCGGGCACCTTTCAGTCTCTATTGCTCGTGTCAATGACAGCCAGGTGATGGAGCTGAGGGCAGAATTTAGCTGAGAATAACGGGGCTTGTTCCCCAGGTGGGAAACTGCCATGGGCGTCGCTAATAGGGGCTGATTTAGCACCGGGCTAAAGAGCTGGCTTTTAAAGCAAACCAGGGCAGGCCAGCAGCACGGTTCAATTCCCGTACCAGCCTCCCCGAACAGGCGTCGGAATGTGGCGACTAGGGGCTTTTCCCAGTAACTTCATTTGAAGCTACTGCTATTATGTGACAATAAACGATTTTCATTTCATTTTTCAGAATAGAGACAGGAAGGTGCTGGAAGACTGACTGAGAACTGCACCTCCAACCAATCAGGGTTCAGGGGAGGGTGACCGGGGCTGACGGTGATGCGACCCCCAGGGTCCAGTGCCCCGTGTCCAAAGCAGGGAGTCACGAGAACAGGGTACAGAGAAGCCAAAGGGGAACCATTTGGGACCCAGAACATTGTGAACATCCTGTTACTCTGGTTGTCTTTGATCCTCAAGTAATTTTCTGTTTTTTTTTTTTTAACCATGTTTCTGTTTCATCAATAAACTTATAACAGGAAAATATTTGAATTTGTTGGACTTTTCCTGAATAAATTTATTCACTTTTGGGAAAGTGGGTGAGAGAGGTTGACAAGCTCTTTAACAGAAAGTGAGTCCCTCTAAGGTAATTGGCAAAGGAGCCAGAGGGGTAGAGGAGATTTGAATTTTCTTTGACAGTGTTTGAAAATGGAGTTCAGGAAGTCAATCGTGACTGACTAATTTATCAAGGTTCTCTGAGGAAGTAACAAGGGATGTCAATAAAGGGGAACCTGTAGATGTACTTTATCTGGATTTCCAGAAGGTATTTCCCAAGGTGCCACATCAAAGGTTATTACACAAAATAAAAGCAGCAAATGAGCTGGTGTGGGGATGGACACAGGTGACGTTGTGGAGATTCAAATATCTGGTATTAGTGATGGTGTGGATATGGGGTCAGAAACTCAACTTGGGGTCAAATCTTGGGGTCACGGTGGCACAGTGGGTTAGCACTGCGGCCTCACGGCGACGAGGTCCCAGGTTTGATCCCGGTTCTGGGTCACTGTCCGTGTGGAGTTTGCATATTCTCCCCGTGTTTGTGTGGGTTTAGGGTCTGGTTTAGCTCAGGACTAAATCGCTGGCTTTGAACGCAGACCAAGGCAGGCCAGCAGCACGGTTCAATTCCCGTACCAGCCTCCCCGAACAGACTAGGGGCTTTTCACAGTAACGTCATTCGAAGCTTACTTGTGACAATAAGCAATTTCATTTTAATCTGATATGGAGATTGTGCAGAGTGTGGTTCAGCCTCAGACAGTTCCCAGGGAGAGGGATGGACTCGGGAGTTAGGGAATGGAATTTCTAATGGTGACTGAAGACAACGGCTTTGGTCTTCCTGATTTTTAATTGGAGGAAAACCTTTCATCTAGTATTGGATGTGGGATAAGCAGTTTGATAATTTAGTCACAGTGGAGGAATGGAGAGGGATGGTGGTGAGGCAGAGCTGGGTGTTGTCAGTGTACATGTGAAAACTAACGCGGTGCTTTTGGATGATGTCACCTAGTGGCAGCTTGTAGATGGGAAATAGGAGGGACTGAGGGTAGATCCTTGGGGGAAACCGAGTACAAGGACTGGAGAGGAAAGGGAGTTTGGAGATGGAGAAGTAGTTTGTAAAGGTGGGAGGAACAAGTGTTTTTTTTAGGATGGGTGATGACAGTGGATTCAATGCTGAGAGAGACAGTACCAGCAGAGAGTGAGAGCTGTTCAAAATATCAGCTCACATGGAGAAGTTGGGATGTCAGCAGTTTATGGGAATTATCAATCGAGCAGAACGGGGGTCTCATGGACAAGGTGAATTCTGACGGGAGAGAAAATGGAGAAAGATGCAAGTTCAGAACTTGGACAAAAATGGGCTTTAGAGACAGTTTCGTCCGGTAGGTTAGTGGAGGAAAGCAGCAGAGGCAGCTGATCGGATTGTCTTAACCTTAGTGACAAAGAAGCTGTGAGAGCGCCTCACACTTGTTATTGGAGGTGAGGATGGAGGAGATGGGGAGGAGACCTTCAAAAGGAACTAACTTGTGTTAGCGATATTAAAAAGATACAACACACTTTGTTTAACTCAAATTGATTTGACTTGATTTTTATTCAGAATTTAATTCCTTGTAACTGGATTAGAGTTTATGAACATCAGCAGGAACTGACCCCAATGAACATGTTCCAGTCCAGGATGTGATTAACAGCGAGCTCCAATCACTGAAGTTACTTGTGAACTTGCTGGTGCATCAGCAGGTTGGATAACTGAGTGAATCCCCTCCCACACTCAGAGCAGGTGAACGGCTTCTCTCCAGTGTGAACTCGCTGGTGTACAGTGAGGTCAGATGATCGCCTGAACGGCCTCTCATCAGTGTGAACACGGTGATGAGATATCAGTTCCCCAGAACTTTTATAACACTTCTCACAGTCTGGACATTTAAATGGTCTCTCCCCAGTGCTAACCCGCTGATGTACAGAGAGGTCAGATGATTGCCTGTACCCAGTCCCACAGTGAAAGCACCTGAACGGCCTCCTCGGTGTGAACACGTTGATGGGACATCAGTTCCCAAGAACTCTTATAACACTTCTCGCAGTCTGGACATTTAAATGGTCTCTCCCCAGTGTGAACTCGCTGGTGTCTCAGCAGATTGGAGGAATGAGCAAATCCTTTCCCACACTGCGAACAGGTGAATGGCCTCTCCCCAGCATGAACGTGTTGGTGTGTCTGCAAGTGGTATGTGTGTATGAATCCCTTCCCGCACTCGAAGCAGGTGAACGGTCTCTCCCCAGTGTGAATGCGCTGATGGATTTTCAACTTGGATGGATAATCAAATCCCTTCCCACAATCCCCACATTCCCAGGTTTTTCCCCGGTGTGACTGCATTTATGTTTCGAAAGGCCAGATGATCGACTGAAGCCTTGTCCACACACAGAGAACGCGAGTACGGTTTCTCCCCTCTGTGAACGGTGCATCTTCCTTCCATCTTCAAACTCCCATGATGCTTATATTACAAACGTTTTGGTGAGTGTAGATCTTGATGTGATGTTCAGTTTGAATTTCCTGACTGAAGTTCCTTCACTTCTAATACTCTGCGAAATTGATTCAAAACAGAAAATAGGGTGTGAGAGAGAACGCACAAAAACACAAAGACAGGTTGTGAAATTGAGCTGAATGAATCTGGACATTTGTGGGGCCGGCACTGGGAAAAGGTGACCACGAAAACTGCTGGGTTGTCATAAAAAACAACTGGTTCACCTCTTTGGGAGGAGAGAGGGAGAGTGTGTGTGAGAGAGGGGGTGTGTGTGAGAGAGGGGGAGTTGTGTGAGAAGGGGAGTATGTGAGGGTGCGAGCGAGAGAGAGGATGCAAGAGAGAGAGAGGGTACGGGAGAGAGGGTGCGGGACGGAGAGCATTTGGGAGAGAGGCAGAGACTGAAAGAGGGTGTGTGTGTGTGAGAGAGAGTGTGTAAACACAGTGAATGGTAATGACCTGAAACGCAAACACTTGCGTTTAAAGGACGATAATGTTCACTTCCTGATGAATCGAGTGAAGCTGTCACATTGTGATATAAGAGTTTGCTCAAGGTTCCGGTCTGTAAATCCTCTTCTTATACCCTGAAAATGAAATTTACAAAAGGTATCAATGTCAATCCAAAAATGGAATTCAGAAAATAAATTTGTGGTTTGGGTTTGTCGTGCGTAAATTCTCCCTTTCTAACTTCCTGTAAAAGGAGTTTCCCAAATCCACCGTTGTGTGGGGCGGCACGGTGGCACAGCGATTAACACTGCTGCCTCACAGCACCAGGAACCTGGATTCAATTCCGGCCTTTTGGGTCGCAGTCTGTGTGGGTCACTGTCTGCCCCTGTTTGTGTTGATTTCTTCGGGCTGCTCCAATTTCCTCCCACAGTCCAAAGGTGGATTGGCCGTGTTAAATTGCCCCTTATGCCCAAAGATATGTTTGTCAGGTGGGGTTACGGGAACAGGGCGGGGGCTTAGGTAGGGTGTTCTTTCAGAGGATCTGTGCAGACTTGATGGGCTGAATGGCCTCCTTATGCACTGTCGGGATTCTATGATTGTCAGTCTAGGATAGAAATTCCCAACATTCCCTTCTCCTGCTCCCTAGTCCAGTTCATGCTCCCCGCTAAACTTTTTAAAAAAACTTAGTGTACCCATTTATTTATTTTGTATTTATTTATTTCCAATTAAGGGGCAATTACTGATACTGCGCAGCTTTAATCACAGCCTGGCCCCGCCCTTCATTCACTCCGATTGGTTGGAGGACCAGCTGCGCTTGGTCGGTCCTCCAGTCCCGCTACTCCTCTTCTTATTGGTCCGGAGCCGCTGTCAATCACCTGGACATTGTGATAGTTCCAGATGGTGAGAGCCGCCACAGGCTCAGGCTGACTGTCCAATAATTTTTTTTAACTAACTAGAGTACCCAATTCACTTTTTCCAATTAAAGGACAATTTAGTGTGGTCAATCCACCAACCTTGCACATGAGGGTGAAACTCACGCAGACACAGGGATAATTTGCAAACTCCACACGGACAGTGACCCAGGGCCAAGATTCAAACCCGGGTCCTCAGCGCGGTAGTCCCAGTGCTAACCACTGTACTGCCCTCTCCACGCTTATACTTTGCCCCTCGTCGTCATCAGCAGTCCCTCATTTGAGGATGACGTCTACTCAGGGTCTTGAGTTTTTGCCATGGGTGGACAGAACCACAGATGTTGAGACCATCAGGTATTGGGATCAGGAGAGGAGGATGTATTTCCCTTTCTTTCCATCAATCCACCGCCCCATCATTCAGACATTGGGACTCAAAGGGTGATAACAGTTTGATGGACAAGTTGGCTGCATTCTGAACAATGGGTAACAAGCTCCTCCCACTCATCGAAACGTTGCCCCCGACAAAGATGGCGACCACGCATGCGCCATGGTGCACACTCATTCCAATAAAGATGGCCATGATGTGGAGATGCCAGCGTTGGACTGGGGTGAGCACAGTACGAAGTCGTACAACACCAGGTTAAAGTCCAACAGGTTTGTGTCGATGTCACTAGCTTTCGGAGCGCTGCTCCTTCCTCAGGTGAATGAAGAGGTCTGTTCCAGAAACACATATATAGACAAATTCAAAGATGCCAAACAATGCTTGGAATGCGAGCATTAGCAGGTGATTAAATCTTTACAGATCCAGAGATGGGGTAACCCCAGGTTAAAGAGGTGTGAATTGTACCAAGCCAAGACAGTTTGTAGGATTTCGCAGACCAGATGGTGGGGGATGAATGTATAATGCTCCCCGTTATCTACCGCACTGCTAATGTCCTCAAAAAATTCCACTAAATTAGTTAGGCACGACCTGCCCTTTATGAACCCATGCTGCATCTGCCCAATGGGACAATTTCCATCCAGATGCCTCGCTATTTCTTCCTTGATGATAGATTCCAGCATCTTCCCTACTACCGAAGTTAAGTTCACTAGCCTATAATTACACGCTTTCTGCCTACCTCCTTTTTTAAACAGTGGTGTCACGTTTGCTAATTTCCAATTCGCCGGGACCACCCCAGAGTCTAGTGAATTTTGGTAAATTATCACTAGTGCATTTGGAATTTCCCTAGCCATCTCTTTTAGCACTCTGGGATGCATTCCATCAGGGCCAGGAGACTTGTCTACCTTTAGTCCCATTAGCTTGCCCATCTCTACCTCTGTGAAGACCGCCCAAAAAACCTGTTCAGTTATTCAGCCATTTCCTCATCCCCCATTATTAAATCTCCCTTCTCATCCTCTAAAGGACCAATATTTACCTTAGCCACTCTTTTTTGTTTTATATATTTGTAGAAACTTTTACTATCTGTTTTTATATTCTGAGCAAGTTTACTCTCATAATCTATCTTACTCTTTATAGCTTTTTTAGTAGCTTTCTGTTGCCCCCTAAAGATTTCCGAGACCTCTAGTCTCCCACTAATCGTTGCTACTTTGTATGCTTTTTCCTTCAATTTGATACTCTCCCTTATTTCCTTAGATATCCACGGTCAATTTTCCCTCCTTCTACCGTCCTTCCTATTTGTTGGTATAAACCTTTGCTGAACACTGTGAAAAATCGTAACTGAATCCCTTCCCACAGTCCGCACATTTCCACAATTTTTCCATGGTGAGAGGTCTTTATGTCTCTCCCGGTTGAAGCTATGTCCACACACAAACAAGCGTTTAATTTCTCCCTGCAGTGAATGATATGATACTTTTTTTGAGGCTGTGTGACTGGTTAAAACTCTCTCCACAGTCAGTGGACTGGAAAACTCTCATTGGGGGTGGGTCTCGGTGCTTTTGCAGTCACACTGCTGAAACAGAACAAACACTTCTCCTTCCAAATTCAAAGAAAGAAGATATTGAGCTCTTAATCAATTGAGTGACTGTCAGATTTCGATGTGATGTTTGGTTTGAGTTTTCTGTCGGCCAATCCTCCACTTCCAATATCCTGTAAAAGGAGTTTACAAAAGCCATCGCTGTCAATCCAGGGTAGAAATTCTGAACTGACAATTCTAGTTTCTCTCTTTTGGTCCCCTAAAGCTGTAAATCCCCGTCCCACACACTCTCCCTGGGCTGAAATCCAAACCCATCTCACCATCTCTTTGCTTTTCTCCCTCCCTCTCCTCTGCCTGGGTTCAGTTCTCCAGCTCCTGTCTGCAGACTGACAATCAAACCAATGGGTCTTATTGGGGGGTTTGGGTTCTCACCATTGTCCCCGCTCGCTGCGGATCTCATTCAGCCTCTGGGAGCCGCACTCACTCTCACTGCGGCTGCGCTCAGCCCGGAGCAGCACCGCGCATGCTCCACAGAGAGGCGACTTCCGGGGGCGGGACATTCGGACGCCTGCGCGTTCTGGCTCCTGTGATGGAGATAGGGCGTATTCATCCGCGCCGGGCATTCCTGGTAGGCTTATCCGCCATTATTCTGTTACGTTCCTAGGGGTGATAAATTGGTTCAGGCACGTTTGATACAGTTCGGTGTTTGTACCGAATGGGGCGGCCGCATCGGTGTTTTTCTCTCTGAACGGTCCCTGTTGACGACTGTCATCTGTTTCGGGGTCGATATGCCGCAGGGCGCCTGCGCGGCCGCCCCCTGTCTCAGGTGCAGCAGGGCGCCTGCGCGGCCGCCTCTTTCTCAGGTACTGCAGGGCGCATGTGCGGCCGTCCTGGACCCGGAAGCCGGAAGAGAGAATCTTGTGAATTTCTCTCCTGGACTGAGAGTGAAATTCCTTTGGAAACTCCTTCAGGAAGAGGAGGATTTGCCAACGGGCACTTCAAACCAAACATCACATCATCATCTGACAGACTTACTCGATTCATTAGGACCTGAATATCATTGGGAGGTAAAATGGTTTGTCTGTTCTGTCCGTGGATAAAGATTTCAGATATCAGAGTGACTGGGAAACTTATAATGACCATTGCAGGTTAAATTTGAGACTAATTACACCGATCACATTGGAGAAGTTAAATAATTTGCTGTTGTACTCTTATGTATGCAGGTAAATTTTAAAATTACCGCATTAGCATACTTGGCAGCTAAACTGGGCAAACTGCTGACCTTGTTAGTAGTGAGTTACTATCCCGGATTTTATTAAAGTTTGTTGTTCCTATTGCATTTCATTCAGCTCATCGTGGCTACAAAATAGGTAGTCAGCCTAATCTCAATGTCCAGATTGTGGTATGTAGCTTTTTAAGTTACATCAATTCAAATGTCTATCTGAATACTTTATAAATGTTATGAGGGGTTCTGCCATCATTTCCGGCAGCATGTCACAGATCTTCACCACCCTCTAAACCTCCTAGTCCTTCCCTAAATCTCTGCCCCCTTTTATATGTATCCCTCAACCAAAGGGAATTGGACCTTCCTATCCAATCTATTTAGATCCCTCAGAAATTTAAAAATATATAAATTTATATATTTTTCCAATTAAGGGGCAATTTAATTTGGCCAAGCCACCTACCCTGTACATAGTCATAGAATTTACAGTGCAGAAGGAGGCCATTCGGCCCATCGAGTCTGCACCGGCTCTTGGAAAGAGCACCCTACCCAAGGTCAACACCTCCACCCTATCCCCATAACCCAGTAACCCCACCCAACACTAAGGGCAATTTGACATGGCCAATCCACCTAACCTGCACATCTTTGGACTGTGGGAGGAAACCGGAGCACCCGGAGGAAACCCACGCACACACCGGGAGGATGTGCAGACTCCGCACAGACAGTGACCCAAGCCGGAATCGAACCTGGGACCCTGGAGCTGTGAAGCAATTGTGCTATCCACAATGCTACCATGCTGCCCCAAATTTGGGTTGTGGGGGTGAAACCCACACAGACAATAGGAGAATGTGCAAACACCTTACAGACTGTGACCCGGGGCCAGGATCGAACCCGGGTCCCCAGCACACAGGCACAGAGTCACTGTGCCACCATGATCCCCCAGAATTTTATACATTTAGAATAATCTTTATTATTGTCACAAGTAGGCTTACATTAACACAGCAATTAAGTTACTGTGAAAATCCCCTAGTAGTAACACTCTGGCACCTATTCGGGTACGCAGAGGGAGAATTCAGAATGTCCAATTCACCTAACAAGCACGTCTTTTGGGACTTGTGGGAGGAAACCCATACAGACACTGGTGAACGTGCAGGCTCCGCACATAGTGTGCCAAGTGGGAATTGAATCGCGGGATCCTGGTGCTGTGAAGCATCAGTGCTAACCACTGTGCCACTGTGCCACCCATAAAACAGTTCCGCTCCATGTTCTCTGATTAAAGAAGCTGAAGCGCGCAGAGTGGGTCTTGAACCCACGGCCCTGGGATTAAGACTCCCATGCTCTGCCGACTGAGCTAGCCAGGCTGCTTTTCATAATTTCATTGTGGTCTCTCTTCAGTCTTTTATGTTCAAAAGAAAACAGCCCCAGTTTATCCAAACTTTCCTCAGAGCAAACATTGTCAATTTCTGGCTGATGTTCGTAAATCCCCTCTGGACTGCCTTCATTGGCCGGGGCATTGAGTATAGGAATTGGCAAATCATGTTGCAGCTGTATAGAACCTTATTTAGGCTACACTTGGAGTATAGTGTTCAATTCTGGTCGCCACACTACCAGAAGGAAGTGGAAGCTTTAGAGAGGGTGCAGAAGAGATTTACCAGGATGTTGCCTGGTATGGGGAGAACATTAGCTATGAGGAGCGGTTGAATAAACTCGGTTTGTTCTCGCTGGAATGACGGAGGTTGAGGGGTGGCCTGATAGAGGTCTACAAAATTATGAGGGGCATAGACAGAGTGGATAGTCAGAGGCTTTTTCCCAGGGTAGAGGAGTCAATTACTAGGGGGCACAGGTTTAAGGTGCGAGGGGCAAGGTTTAGAGGAGATGTACGAGGCAAGTTTTTTTTACACAGAGGGTATTGGGTGCCTGGAACTCGCTGCCGGAGGAGGTGGTGGAAGCAGGGATATTTAAGGGGCATCTTGACAAATACATGAATAGGATGGGAAGAGAGGGATACGGATCCAGGAAGTGTAGAAGATTTTAGTTTAGACGGACAGGCACAGGCTTGGCGGGCCGAAAGGCCTGTTCCTGTTCTGTACTTTTCTTTGTTCTACTCTCTCGAGTGCAATCTTCCTGTGTACAGGAATCTAGCTCTGGCCTAACTAGTCCTGTCCTGCCATTTATCATGTAATCCTTTGCCTTGTTTTCCCTCCAGCTTTCTTCCTCACTATCAAGTGTTTAACCATTTTTGTGTCACAGGTAAACATCTTATTCATGTTCCCACATTTACTCTCAAATCAATGATGTAAACCAGGAGTGAAGGGCCAGTACTGATTCCTTTGAAACCGGCACTGGAAACAGCCCTTTGATTTTCTCTATTCTTTATGGGATGTGAGTGTCACGGGCAAACCAGCTTGGTTGCCCATTCCTAATTGCCCTTAAACTGAGTGGCTTGCGAGGCAATTCAGAATTAACCACATTTCAGTGAGTTGGCCAGATCAGGTAATGCCAGTGCAGATTCGATGGGCCGAATGGTCTCCTTCTGCACTGTAGATTCTATGATTCATTCTGATCTTGGGTCACTCTCTATGTGGAGTTTGTACATTCTTTGTGTCTGCATAGATTTCCTCCGGATGCTCTGGTTTTCTCCCACAGTCCACAGATGTGCAGGTTACATGGATTGGCTGTGTTAAATTGTCACTGGGAGGGGTTGTGGGGATAGGGTGGGGAATTCGCGAAGGTTGGTTGCGCTTTCAGGGGGTTGCTACAGACTCACTGGGCCGAATGGCCTCCTTCTGCACTGAGGGGATTCCATGATTCTACATTGGATCCAATGATATGTTCACTCACACACTGCAGCCTGACTCTTATTATGGGAACAGGCACTGTGTTTGTTACTCTCAAAGTGAGTGAATCCTTTGCTGTTTCTCCTCTGGGCCCCATCTCCACTATTATTGTCTGATTGTCCCACTGAGACTCTCACTGTTATTATTGGACAATCAGCGAATCAGCCTGAGCCTGTGGCCGCTCTCATGATCTGTAACCGTCACAATGTCCGGGTGATTGACGGCAGCTCCCGACCAATAGGAAGAGGGGGGCGGGTCTGGAGGACCGACCGGGAGCGGCTGGTCCTCCAAACAATCGGAAAGATTGAGGGGCGGGGTCCGCTGTGATTGAAGCATGCGCAGTGTGGGTAATGACAAAGCAGAAGGGCGTCTTCTTGAGATCCGAAATTGGTAAGTGGCGTTTAACAACATGTAGGGAGCGAGAGATCGCGGCGGTGGGCGGAAACGTTGTATAAAGCTGTTGTAAGCCGCGACCCGCGGAAATATTGACGGGACCCAGTTTGTACCGAGCGGGGCTGCAGCTCCTCAAATTCGGCTCGGGGTAACGACCGCCATCTTTATTGGATGTGCATCAGGGCGCATGCGCGATTGTCATCTTTGTCGGGGCGATGTTTCAATGAGTGGGAGGAGCTTGTTCCCCATTGTTCAGAATGGAGACAACTTGTCCATCAAACTGGATTAGTCTTTGAGTCCCAATGTCTTATTGATGATGCAAAGCGGTGGTAGAGGTGGAAAGAAAAGGAAGCCAATCCTGCTCTCTGGATTTCACTCTCATTTCACTGTCTCCGTGTGTTTCCTCCGGGTGCTCCGGTTTCCTCCCACAGTCCAAAGATGTGCAGGTTAGGTGGAGTGGCCATGCTAAATTGCCCTTAATGTCAAAATGGTTTGGGTGGGGTTACTGGGTTGAGGGGATAGGTTGGGAAGTGTGTATTTAAATGGAGTGCTCTTTCCAAGGGCCGGTGCAGACTCGATGGGCCGAATGGCCTCCTTCTGCACTGTAAATTCTAAGATTCATTGGACCTTCTGTCCCATGTGTCCAAAGCTCTGCAGCTCTGTTCAGTCACATGAAGACCCAAGGCAGAAACTCCCAACCCTGAGTAGACAACACCCTCAAATCAAGGGACTGCTGAGGACAAGAGGGACAGTGTGCAGCAGGGGGGGGTGAGCGGTCATCCTGGACCAGGAAGCAGGAGGGGAGAATGTTGTGAATTTCTATCCTGGTCTGACAGTGATTAATGTTGGAAACTCCTTTTACAGGGGATTAGTAGGGGAGGATTTACACACCGCAAACTCAAACCAGGAGAAATATTTATCTTTCCTGAATTTCATTTCTGGACTGACAGTGATGCCTTTGTAAACTTCTTTCAGAGGGGCTTAGAACGGGGTTTGCAGACAGGAAACTCACAACCAATCCTTACATCAAATTCTGACAACACCATTCGGACCTGGAGATTATCGACCTTTGTGTGTAAACATTGAGTTCAGATCATTACCACTCACTGTGTAAAACCTCCCCTGTAGATCTTGCTCACAATCATAAATCTGTGTCCCATAATCCTTTTATAATCTGCTATTGAACAGCTTTTCTTTATCTTTTGTACAGGCCAAGAGTCCACCCAAGATGGCTGCCACACACGTACCCATACACTCAGAGTAAAACAAAAACAGTTCTTTAGTCATCAGGTAGCTAACCCGTCTCCCTCCCACCCCTATATGTCTACATTGTGCTTCATAAAGAAAATCTCCCTTCACCCCAAACAGAAAAACAGATTTTATCAGAAAATATCAAAACTATATAGAGGAAATCACAACACCCATCCCATCGCATAGGAAACGTAGATCTTGTCCAATACAGATAACTGGACTCCAGTCCATGTTTTACGATGTTCTCCTCCTCCAGTGTCTCAAAATGGAAGTCCTATGCGAGCTGCAGCTTTGCGGGTATACCATCCCGAATCAAACTCCTATCTTACACAGAGCAGCCTGAAGCTTCCTCACCAGCCGGCTCCCACATCTTGGTGAATCCTCACTCGGATAACTGAGTGAATCCCTTCCCACACTTAGAACAGGTGAATGGTCTGTCGCCGGTGTGACTACGGTGATGAGTCCCCAGCTCACATGGGGATCTGAATCCCTTCCTACAGTCCCCACATTTCCATGGTTTCAGCAAGCTGCTGGTGTCCTTGTCCCTCTCCACGTTGACGATCAGTTTATGTCTTGTCCCCACAGAGAGCATGTGCACGGTCTCTCCCCGCTGTGAATGGTGTAATGTTTTTTCAGACTGTGTGACTGGTTAAAGCTCTTTCCACAGTCAGTTCACTGGAACACTCACTCGAGTCGCGTGTGTATCGGGTATTTTTGCAGTCACACTGATCTTGAAAACCTTTTCCTACAGACAGAACAGACAAACATTTCTTCTTCCACATTCACAGGCCAATGATATTCAGGTCCTGATGAATGGAGTGACTGTTAAATCTTGATGTGAAGTTTGATTTGAGTTTCCATCTGTAAATCCTCCACTTGTAATATCCTGTAAAAGGAGTTTACAAAAGTCATCACTAGGGGCAGTGGTTAGACGAGGACCCGGGTTAGATCCCGGCCCTGGCTCACTGTCCGTATGGAGTTTGCACAGTCTCCCCATGTCTGCGCGGGTCTCACCCCCACAATCCAAAAAAGATGTGCAAGGTAGGTGAATTGGCCATGCTAAAATTACTCTTTAATTGGGGTAATAAGAATTTTGTAATAATTTAAAATAAAAAATTACAGCCATCACTGTCAGTCCAGGATAGAAATTCTGAACAGACAATTCTAGTTTCTCTGGAACATTTTGCCACGTCCCACACACTCTCCCTCCTCCCTGGGCTGAAATCCAAACCCATCTCCCCATCTCTTTCCTCACTCGCAGTTTTCTCCCTCCCTCTCCTCTGCCTGGGTTCAGTTCTCCTGTCTGCAGACTGACAATAAAATCAATGGGTCTTATTGAGGTTTTGGGGCCTCCAGCGGGTGTTTGTGAATCTTCCCCGCCCACCTGCCAGGGTTTCCTTCCTTGCCAGAGATCAGAGTCCTCATTGATGATTTGAGCCCAACCTGGAACCACGGTAAATCGCCCCTTAATTGGGAGAAAAAAAATTATGTGAAGGTTCACGGTTCCACAAAGTGTTTCCAACTCCCCACCCGTCTCCTTAACACAGGCATTGTCAAAGTCGGGGGCGCGACCCGCGGGTGGGTTGTGGGCAGGTGTCGTGAGGGCCGCGGAGCCATCCGTCACGGCGCTCCCAAACACGCAAATCCGTGTGCAACAGCCGCAGCAGCCAACTTTTAATAATTTATTTACACGCACAGTAAGATCTACTCACGCACAACAGTACTACCAACTAAACTATCTCTAATGCTAACGCCTATACTTAACTTCGGGTGCCCACTTAGTCAGAGGAACAATGGCTGTTGTTCGGATCTGAGGCTGTTGGGTTCGAAGGTATACAGGAGAACAGCTAAGGTCGTCCGTCTGATAGCGAGCGTTGACCTTGAACTGAGTTGCTTCTGGTGATGCTGGTGGAAGGGTCTCTCCGCTTCGAGAGCCAATTCAAAGAGAGCGATTCTCTCGTGGGGGTTCGGCGGGAGCGGTGCGCAAGTGATTTATGGGAGGTAAGTTTTTCCTTTAAAACACTTACCCTCACAGGAGCAGGCCTTTGGATTTCGGCGGGAGCGATGTGCAAGTGATTTCTGGGAGGTAAGTTTTTCCTTTAAAAACACTTACCTTCACAGGAGCAGGCCTTGGGATTTCGGCGGGAGCGGTGCGCAAGTGATTTCTGGGAGGTAAGTTTTCCTTTAAAAACACTTGCCTTCACAGGAGCAGGCCTTGGGACTTCGGCGGGAGCGGTGCGCAAGTGATTTCTGGGAGGTAAGTTTTTCCTTTAAAAACACTTACCTATGTTATCTATCTTGACTTCCAAAAGGCCTTTGATAAGGTGCCTCACGGGAGACTGCTGAGTAAAATAAGGGCCCTTGGTATTCGAGGCAAGGTACTAACATGGATTGACGATTGGCTGTCAGGCAGAAGGCAGAGAGTTGGGATAAAAGATTCTTTTTCGGAATGGCAACTGGTGACGAGTGGTGTCCCGCAGGGTTCAGTGTTGGGGCCACAGCTGTTCTCTTTATATATTAACGATCTAGATGACGGGACTGGGGGCATTCTGGCTAAGTTTGCCGATGATACAAAGATAGGTGGAGGGGCAGGTAGTATGGAGGAGGTGGGGAGGCTGCAGAAAGATTTAGACAGTTTAGGAGAGTGGGCTACATCCTAGAGTTCTAAAGCAGATAGCTGAAGAAATAGTGGAGGCGTTAGTTATGATCTTTCAAAAGTCACTGGAGTCAGGGAAAGTCTCAGAGGATTGGAAAATCGCTGTTGTAACCCCCCTATTCAAGAAGGGAACAAGGAAAAAGATGGAAAATGATAGGCCAATTAGCCTAACCTCGGTTGTTGGCAAGATTCTAGAATCCATTGTTAAGGATGAGATTTCTAAATTCTTGGAAGTGCAGGGTCAGATTAGGACAAGTCAGCATGGATTTAGTAAGGGGAGGTCGTGCCTGACAAACCTGTTCGAGTTCTTTGAAGAGATAACAAATAGGTTAGACCAAGGAGAGCCAATGGATGTTATCTATCTTGACTTCCAAAAGGTCTTTGATAAGGTGCCTCACGGGAGACTGCTGAGTAAAATAAGGGCCCTTGGTATTCGAGGCAAGGTACTAACATGGATTGACGATTGGCTGTCAGGCAGAAGGCAGAGAGTTGGGATAAAAGATTCTTTTTCGGAATGGCAACCGGTGACGAGTGGTGTCCCGCAGGGTTCAGTGTTGGGGCCACAGCTGTTCTCTTTATCTATTAACGATCTAGGTGACGGGACTGGGGGCATTCTGGCTACGTTTGCCGATGATACAACGATAGGTGGAGGGGCAGGTAGTATGGAGGAGGTGGGGAGGCTGCAGAAAGATTTAGACAGTTTAGGAGAGTGGTCCAAGAAATGGCTGATGAAATTCAACGTGGGCAAGTGCGAGGTCTTGCACTTTGGAAAAAAGAATAGAGTCATGGGCTATTTTCTAAAAGGTGACAAAATTCATAATGCTGAAGTACAAAGGGATTTGGGAGTCCTGGTCCAGGATTCTCTAAAGGTAAACTTGCAGGTTGAGACTGTAATTAAGAGAGCAAATGCAATGTTGTCTTTCATCTCAAGAGGCTTGGAATACAAAAGCAGGGATGTACTTCTGAAGCTTTATAAAGCATTGGTTAGGCCCCATTTAGAATACTGTGAGCAATTTTGGGCCCCACACCTCAGGAAGGACATACTGGCACTGGAGCGGGTCCAGCGGAGATTCACACGGATGATCCCAGGAATGGTAGGCCTAACATACAATGAACGTCTGAGGATCCTGGGATTATATTAATTGGAGTTTAGGAGGTTGAGGGGAGATCTAATAGAAACTTACAAGATAATGAATGGCTTCGATAGGGTGGATGTAGGGAAGTTGTTTCCATTAGCAGGGGAGACTAGGACCCGGGGGCACAGCCTTAGAATAAAAGGGAGTCACTTTAGAACAGAGATGAGGAGAAATTTCTTCAGCCAGAGAGTGGTGGGTCTGTGGAATTCATTGCCTTAAACTTAGTCCCAATTAATTGCGCCGCTTATCGATCACTGTTATCGATCTTGACAAATGAATTGGTGGGTGCCCTGATGGCTGGGCGTGTCTTAGGTGGCTGTTGGCCTTGCTTTGTTTATGCTTTTTGGTTGGGGAACTGGCACCAGGATGTCTGTAATAGTATCGGTTACCTGAGTGTCATTCCTTTGTTTCCCGGAGATGGGCCAACAATATGCTAATCGACCCATAGTTTCAATCCCGTCTGGGAGCTGTTTCCCAAATATGCATTCAGGCTCTGTGTCTACTTGTTTTCTAGTATTGTCCACAGTTCCCTATGTTCTTTGCGAGTGTCCATTTTGTATTCTGGAAGTGGCTACATGATGAAGTGGAAGTCTCTTTCTCCAAGAATGGCGAATGATCCAACGATGGTTTCACCGCAGCTGTAACTTCAACCAAGAATGTCAGCGTTTTTAATCTTGATTTTAAACATTCCAAGTGCCTGCAGGTTGTATTTGGAAGCTTTATCAATTAATTGATTGATTTTTAAGTGTCTTTTATTTTTTAATATTTAATTGTAATGTTTGGGCGAAATGTGATAACTCCAATTTCTAGAGGATGAAAACATTTTCAGTTTCTGCATTTTTTTCCTGTGAAACCTTATCAAATAACCCCCCCCCCCCCCCCCCCCCCCGCCCCAAACTTGTAAAAAAAAAAGCCGTCTGTTGCCAGCGAATTTGCGCAATCAAAGATGCAGAAGATTTTTTTTTTAAATTCTATGTATTCTTCATGTCTGAAGGGAGGCAGAGAGTAGGTCACACCCCCTGAACATTGACATCACGGGCTTGACGCGATTGCGATTCCTCCCTTTTGTCAGCTGCAAACAAGGTAAGGGAAAATGGTGGGTCGCGAAGGTCGGCCGGGTTGGGTCCCGAAGGTTGGCCGGTTGATTAAAAATGGGTACCCGGAAAAAAAGTTTGAAAAACACTGCCTGAACAGGTTGACGCATTTATTTGACAAAAAGCATGGTGAAGCACTGCTGCCTCACAGGGCCAAGGACCCGGGTTCGATCCCGGCCCTGGGTCACTGTCCATGTGGAGTTTGCACATTCTCCCTGTGTCTGCGTGGATCTCAGCTCCACAACCCAAAGATGTGCAGGGTAGGTGGATTGGCCATGCTAAATTGCACCTTAATTGCAAAAAAAAATAATTGGTTACTCTAAATTTATTTCAAAAAAGGATTGTCTCTTTCCTAATGTTGACAATTAAAGGGGTGGGTTCCCCAGGAGATGGCTGACATTTCAGGGCAATGAAATTAATAATGGACAGAGATATGTCTAGTTTTGTTGCATGGTCCAGATTAGATATGTTATTTACAGTTTGTAATAAAGTAAATTTATTATTTCTCATCTTGTAATAAAGGACTGTGACTAGGTTATAGATTTCCAGTCATCTCTTCCCTCAGAGGGTTGTTAGTCTTTGGATTTCTCTTCCACAGGGACCAGTTGTATCTGGGGGTCATTGAATATATTCAAGCACAAGGTTGACAGATATTTTATTGACAATGGAGTTAAGGGTAATGGGGATCAGGTAGGAAAATAGAGAGAATGCTGATATGAGGAGGGATTTATTCACTCGAGGATGTGGTGAAGCTTTGGAATTCTCGACTCCAGAGGAATGTGGAGCCTCAGTCATCAGGTATGTTCAAGGCAAATATTGATTGGTTTCTAGATATTGAAGATGTCGAGGGATATGGGGATTGTGTGGGGAAAATGGTGTTGCGATCGATCGGCCAAGGATCTCATTGAATGGTTGAGCAGACTCGGTGGGCTGAATGGCTACTCTTGCTCCTATTCTAATCTCTGTGTCCTGGTCAGGGAGCAGTGAGCTGAGCTTGGATCTGTCAATCCACATGAATCAGCACCTTCAGGAGAATTGGGAGGGTGAATATTAGATACAGCAGAGTGAGAATGGAGGGAGAGTGTGTGAGATGGAGATTTAGAGCTTTTTGAGAACAAGAGAGTAAATAATGTTCGATTGAAATAGAATTGTCTTCTGAATTTCTATCCTGTACTAACTGATGACTTCTGTAAATTGTATTTAAAGGATATTGGAAGTGGAGGAATTATAGACAGAAATCTCAAACATCACGTCTCGATGTGACAAACTCACTCGATTCCTTCTGATCTGAATATCATCGGGCTCTGAATATCATCGGCGAGAAGGAGAAATGTTTGTCCGATCTGTCGGCTTCAAAAGATTTTAAACGTGCATGTAATTGGAAAAGCACCGAGACCCAAACAACACACCCGAGTGAGAGTGTTCCAGTGAAATGAAAATGAAAATCGCTTATTGTCACAAGTAGGCTTCAAATGAAGTTACTGTGAAAAGCCCTTAGTCGCCACATTCTGGCGCCTTTTCGGGGAGGCTGGTACGGGAATTGAACCGTGCTGCTGGCCTGCCTTCAAAACCAGCGATTTAGCCCTGTGCTAAACCAGACCCTAACTGACTGTGCAAAGAGCTTAAACCAGTTACGCAGCCTGAAAAAACATCACACCGTTCACAGTGAGGAGAGACAGTGCACATGTTCTGTGTGTAGACGAGGCTTCCACTGATTGTCCAATCTGGAGAGACACCAGGAGACCCAAAACATGGAGAAGCCGTGGAAATGTGGGGACTGTGGGAAGGGATTCGGAGCCCCATCTGTGCTGGAGATTCATCGCCGCAGTCACACTGGGGAGAGGCCATTCAGCTGCTCTCAGTGTGGGAAGGCATTCATTGATTCATCCACCCTGCGGAAACATCTGCGAGTTCACACTGGGGAGAGGCCATTCACCTGCTCTCAGTGTGGGAAGGGATTCATTCAGTTATCCACCCTGCGGACACACCAGCGAGTTCACACTGGCGATAGACCATTCACCTGCTCTCAGTGTGGGAAGGGATTTACTCAGTTATCCACCCTGCGGACACACCAGCGAGTTCACACTGCGGAGAGACCGTTCACCTGTTCTCAGTGTGGGAAGGGATTCATTGATTCATTCACCTTGCTGAGACACCAGCAGGTTCACACTGGGGAGAGGCCGTTCACCTGCTCTCAGTGTGGGAAGGGATTCACTCAGTCATCCAGTCTGCAGACACACCAACAAATTCACACTGGGGAGAGGCCATTCACCTGCTCTCAGTGTGGGAATGGATTCACACAGTCATCCAGTCTGCAGACACATCAGCGAGTTCGCACTGGGGAGAGGCCATTCACCTGCTCTTAGTGTGGGAAGGGATTACATAGAAACATCGAAAATAGGAGCAGGAAGAGATCGTTTGGCCCTTGGCACCTGCTCTGACATTCATTATGATCATGGCTTATCATCCAACTCCATAGCCTAATCCCGCTTTCCCCTCCATATCCTTTGATCCCCTTCGCCCTAAGTGCTGTATCTAACTGCTTCTTGAAAACATACAGTGTATTGGCCTCAACTATTTCCTCCAGTAACAAATTCCACAAGCTCACCACTCTCTGGTTGAAGAAATTTCTCCTGATCTCTGTCTAAATGGTCTGTCCTCAGACTGCGACCTCTCGTTCTGTGCACTCCCACCATCGGGAAAATTTATCCTGCATCTACCCTGCCAAGTCCTGTTGGAATATTATAGGTTTCTATGAGATCCCCCATTCTTCTGAACTCCAGCGAATACAATCCCAACTGATTCACTCTCTCATACGTCAGTCCCACCATCCCAGGAATCAGTCTGGTAAACCTTCGCTGCACTCCCTCTGGAGCAAGAACATAATTCCTCAGATAAGGAGACCAAAACTGCACACAATATTCCAGGTATGGTCTCGCCAAGATCCTGTATATTTGCAGCAAGATATTCCTGCTCCTGTACTCTAATCCGCTCGCGGTGAAGGCTAGCATAGCATTTACCTTCTTTACCGCCTGCTGTAGCTGCATGTGTACCTTCAGTGACTGGTGTACGAGGATATCCAGGTCTCGTTGCATAGTCCCCTCTCCTAATCTATGGCCGTTCAGATAATAGTCTGCCTTCTCATTTTGTTCCCTCATCTAAATAGTTAATATATCGGGTGGCACAGTGGTTAGCACTGCTGCCTCACGGCACTGAGGATCAGTGTTCAATTCTACCCCGGATCACTGTCTGTGTGGAGACAAGTTCTCCCTGTGTCTCCGTGGATCTCAACCCCATAACCCAAAGATGTGCAGGGTCGATGAATTGGCCACACTAAATTGCCCCTTAATTAGAAAAAAGGAATTGGGTACTTTAAATTTTTTAAAAATCATTAATATATCTTGTGAATATCTGGGGTCCGAGCACCGATCCCTGCGGTACCCCACTAGTCACTGCCTGCCAATTTGAAAAAGACCATTAATTCCTACTCTTTGTTTCCTGTCTGCCAACCAGTTTTTTAAAATCCATATCAACACACTGCGCCTAATTCCATGTGCTTTTATTTTACACACTAATCTCTCATGCGGGCCAAAAGCCATCTGAAAGTCCAAATATACCACATCCACTGGCTCCTCCTCGTTAACTCTACCAGTTACACCCTCGAAGAATTCCAGTAGATTTGTCAAGCATGATTTCCCCTTCATAAATCCATGCTGACTCTGTCCGATCCTGTCACTGCTTTCTATGTTTTGTGGGGCTGCACTGTTGCTTTACAGCGCCAGGGTCCAAGGTTCGATTCCTGGCTTGGGTCACTGTCTGTGCGGAGTCTGCATGTTCTCTCCGTGTGTGTGTGTGTGCGTTCCTCCGGCCCCTCTGGTTTCCTCCCAGAAATCTCAAAAGACGTGCTGTTATATGATTTGGACATTCTGAATTCTCCCTCTGTGAACCTGAACAGACGTCGGAGTGTGACGACTCAGGGCTTTTCACAGGAACTTCATTGCAGTGTTAATGTAAGCCTACTTGTGGCAATAAAGATTATTATTATAAGTGCTTTGCTACAAAATCTTTGACAATGGATTTGAGACTTTTCCCCACTACCGATGTCAGGCTTACTGGTCTATAATTCCCTGTTTTCTCTCTATTTTTTTAAATAGGGGAACTACATAAGGCACCCTCCAATCTGCAGGATTTGTTCCAGAGTGTATAAAGTCCTTGAAGGTGACCACCAATGCATCCACTATTTCGAGAGTGATGCACGATCAATGACCACTAAAACGAGGTTGTAGTCCAACTGAAGGCTTTAATAAGCTAGGTGTTTCCCCCAGCAGCACAGGTACAGAAAGAAGGCTGCTGGGCGGCACGGGCTCTTATACCTAGCCTTTCGGGGCGAAGCTACCATACTGCTTGACCAATAGGAAACATACAATATCTACCAATGGTGTTCCAGCATTACCAAGAACCGTAATACCTCTACACAGACTACCACATTCACCCCCTGTTAAAAAAGAGTCCGGCGGGGGTGGTGGCCTGATATTACAACATGGTAACGTGGTAGAAGTTATAGTTATTATGGAGGTACCGTAATACCTCCATACAGCGTTTTTGTCTTATTGTCGTAACTATTTACAGATTCACAATTAACTATATAAACTTTAAAATGAAGCAATCAGTCGATCGGGGGCCCTGGTTGTCCTCTGTGATCGTTGAAGCTCTGGTGCTGATGCCGGTGGAGGCTCGGGAGGCTCGGGCGTCTGTGACTTTGGGAGCATAGCCTCGATCTCTGTGGCAGCTTCAACACCCTTAGACGGCGCTGGTGGGGAAACGGGTTGACCTGAGAAGGGAGCGTCTGCGGGGTGCGTCTGTGGGCGGGGGGGCTTGACAGGGCCGGCGGAAGGACCGATCCTCCTGGGACGGGGGCACCTGTGAGCGGGAGGGTGGGACTGGTGGCTGGGGTGTGCGTGGGGCTGCGGCGGGTGCCAGGCACAAAATGGCGGTGCCCATCCATCGCACGTGGCGTCCGCAGGACAAGATGGCGGCACCCGGGGGCCGCATGTGGCCCTGGAGGAGGAAGATGGTGGCGCTCGCTGGCCGCATGGGGACTGTGGAGAGGGTTGTGGTGGCGGTCCGCAATCGCCACCGGAGACTGCAGCGACCGTCCGGGCCTGGCATACCACCAGGAAGTGGCCCTTTTTACCGCATCCCTTGCAGGTGGATGCGCGGGCCGGACAGCGCTGCCAGGGGTGCATGGCCTGCCCGCAAAAGTAGCAGCGGGGCCCCCCGGGGTTGCCAGGCCGCCTTGCAGCACAAGCTTGTGGGGGGGTTGGGAAATGTCTCGGGGTCGGCCACGGTGGGTGGGGGGTTCCACGCTGCCCAGGGGGCTGCCACATGGTCGGGGACGTAAGCGCGGTCGATTCAGGAAGCCACATCCAGGGAGCCTGCAATGGCCTGTGCCTCATTGAGGTCTCGGGTGTCTTTCTCCAGCAATTGCTGGCGGATTTGGGAGGACAGCATACCTGCAACGAAAGCGTCCCGGATCAAAAGTTCTGTGTGGTCGCTCGCCGAAACTTGCGGGCAGCTGCAGGTTCTCCCCAACACCAGGAGCACACTGTAGAATTCTTCCAGTGATTTCCCCAGGGATTTGTTGCCTCGTTGCTCGCAGATGTCGGGCGTAGACCTGGTTTACCCGGCGAATATAATGTCCTTTTAGCAGCTCCAATGCAGCATCAAAGTCGTCCGTGGCCTCGATGAGGGTGTAAATTTCTGGGCTCACCCTTGAGTGCAGGATTTGCAATTTCTGTTCTCCCGTGGGTGTGTTTTCGGCTGTTCCGAGATATCCGTTAAAACACGCCAGCCAGTGCTTGACGGTTGCTGCGGAGTTTGCCACGTGGGGGCTAAGTTGCAGACACTCCGGCTTGATTCGGAGCTCCATCCTTTTAAATCTACCTTATTAAAGTGATGCACGATCAATCACCACGAAAGCAAGGTTGGAGTCCAACTGAAGGCTTTAATAAGCTAGATGTTTCCCCCAGCAGCTCAGGTACAGAAAGAATGCTGCTGGGGCGGCACGGGCTCTTATACCCCGCCTTGCAGGGCAGAACTACCATACAGCTTGACCAATAAGAAACATACAATATCTACCAATGGTGTTCCAGCATTACCAGGTACCGTAATATCTCTACACAGACTACCACAGAGAGTCACTTCTTTAAGTACTTTGAGTTGCAGATTATCAGGCCCTGGGGATTTATCAGCCTTCAATCCCATCAATTTCCCCAACACCACTTCGCTACTAATATTGATCTCCTTCAGTTCCTCCCTCTCACTAAATCCTGCGTCCCCAACATTTCTGTGTCTGATTTGTGTCCACATTTCTGAAGACAGAACCAAAATATGTATTTATTTGCTCACCCATTTCTTTGTCCCCTATTATACATTCCCCTGTTTCTGACTAAGGAAGCTACGTTTGTCTTCACCAATCCTTTCCTCGTCATATACCTATAGAAACTTTAACAATCAGCCTAATTTCCTGTTTTGTGCCATTCCCAACATCACCACTGCAGTTTGGGGTCTGTATACGATGCCCACTTATTATTTTGCCCCTTGGTGTTTCTCAGCTCTACCCATACAGATTGCACATTGTCAGAGCTAATATCCTTCCTCACTATTGCATTAATTTCCTCTTTAACCAGCACTGCCACTCCACTGCCTTTTCCTTTTTGTCTCTCCTTCCTAAATACTGAATATATTCAGTTCCCATCCCTGGTCATCCTGCAGCCATGTCTCCATAATCCCCATTATCTCACACCCGTTCACATCTATTTGCACAATTCACTTGGTTATGCCATCTGCAGTCACACCAGGGAGTTCATACTGGGGAGAGGCCATTCACCTGCCCTCAATGTGCGAAGGGATTTAGTAATTCATCGCTCTTTCTGAGACACCAACAAGTTTGCAACTGATTACAGGGATTGGATTCTGCTGTTATTGTTTCTGTTCTCAATTACATCCAGGACTGCATTTTGTTCATTCTGTTGGTCAATGGGGATGGTCAGAGGATTTCTTTCTGCTGGACTGGCCAGTCTCACGACTTCGTCTCCAGTGGCCTGATTCTCTCTGAGCCTTCTTGCGAACATCTGGTTTCACATTTCACAAGGGTGAAAGAGTGAGGTTAGAAGATGTTTCATTACCATTTCTGTTTGGAAACCGCAAAAATCATGCCACATTGCCATGAAGATGGGCTATGGTGCTTACATGGTTCTTTTGTTTAATTTATCTCGGTGCTTTTCACAGAAGAAAACGGGCAAGTTGTCTGAGGTGCCCTGGGAAACAACATTAAATAGTATGGTGGGAGACGGGCAATCTCAGGCAATATTTAAGGAATTATTACAGATTGACACGGGGATCAGTTAGCTCAGTTGGCTGGTTTGTGCTGAGTGACACCAACAGCACAGGTTAAATTCCCATACTGGCTGAGGGTAGCCATGGATTGTGTCCGTATTTATGCTCCACATGATCCTCCACCCACCCCTCTATATCTCCCCCATCAGCATCTCCTATTCTTTCTCTCTCATGTATGTATCTAGCTTTACGTTCAGTGTATTCATGCTGTTCACTTCAACCACTCGCTGTGGTAGTGAGTTCCACATTCTCACCACTCGCTGGGTAAAGAGGTTTCTACTGAAATTCCTATTGGATTATTGAATTCCTTCATAATCTTAAAGATTTCCATCCGGGCACCCATCAGTCTTCTCTTTTCCAGAAAAAAGCAGCCCCAGCCTAACCTGAGTGTTAAATGCTCTCAGTTCTGTATATTATGAATCTTTGTTGCACCTTATCCAGTGCCTCTATTTCCTTTTTCTAAATGGAGATCACCAATGTTGAAAGTTCTCCCAGTGCAGTCTAACCCTGGACTTATCAATTCTACCCTTTAGAGTGGAAACCTATATATGGGCCCCACACTTTAGGAAATATGTCAAGTACTTAGAGAGGGTGTAGAGGACATTTACAAGAATCATAGATCATAGATTATCATAGAATTTATAATGCATAAGAAGGCCATTCGGCCCATCGAGTCTGCACCGGTCCCCGGAAAGAGCACCCCACCCAAGGTCAACACCTCCACCCTATGCCCATAACCCAGTAACCCCACCCAACACTAAGGGCAATTTTGGACACTAAGGGCAATTTACCATGGCCAATCCACCTAACCTGCACATCTTTGGACTGGAATGGCACCAGAGATGAGGGACTCCAGTTAGTTGGAGACTGGAGCAGCTGAATTTCTCTCCTGAGATCACAGCATCTGGAGGGTGGGGGATGGGGCCATTCAGCCCTTTGGGACCATGTCAGCTCCCTGTGGAGGAAACCAGTCTGTCCATTGTCCCGTTCTATCCCCGAATCCCTGTAAGTTTATTTCTCTCAGTGCCTTTCCAATTGAAATCCTTCCGTCATCTCTGCATCTCCTACCCTCATAGGCAGTAGGTTCCAGGTTGTTACCACTCCCTTTACATGTACACAAGGCTGCTAGAGCACAGAGGAGTCTATTTGGCCCATTTTCCCCGTGCCAGCTCTTTGTACAGCGACCCATTAATCCCAGAGTTTGACTGTTTTGTTTTCTTTTTCAGAATGTACCAAATTCCCTTTTGGAAGTTACAGTCCAATGAGATTCTGGCACCATTTATAGACCGTGCATTCCAAATCACAACAACTCGCTGTGTTTTACAACAAATAATTGTGCATATGGTGTGTCTGGAGTTTCACAGAGTATTCAAAATGGTGTCAACACTGTGGTTATTACACAAAATTAAGACTCTACCTTTATCAATTATTTTGGTGAGGACACAGAGTGTAATATGTCCGGGTGTAGGGACAGTGAGAACAAATGTACATTTCTATAAAACCTCACTCCCACTGGACCTCCTAAAGTGTTTTAAAGCCAATGGAGTACTTTTGAAATATATTCACTGTTGTAATGTAGGAAGCTATAAGTACGCATGTGTAGTCACGTTTAGTTTTTAAAATTGTGGGTGGCACGGTGGTGCAGTGGTTAACACTGCTGCCTACAGCACTGAGGACCCATGTTTGAAGCCTGGCCCTGGGTCACTGTCCGTGTTTGCATATTCTTCCTGTGTCTGCATGGGTTTCACCCCCACAACCCAAAGATGTGCAGGTTAGGTCGATTGACCACACTAAATTGCCCCTTCGTTTGAAAAAATAATAATTGGGTACTCTAAATTTTTTTGAAAATAGTTTTGAAATTGTTATTTTCAGAGTGTATTCACTATCATTAGTAACAAGGTCAAGGAAGCTCTTTTATACCTCGAACATGGGGCTTTATGCAGCCACTTCACCTCCTGTACCTTTCTATATTAACTATGTCGACTTCATAGAAAATATACAGACACACATACACACCAATATATTCTACAAACACACATACCAGGCACTCGTGGATACACCAACACCCAAGCAAACACATATGGGACATGTCCTGTCCTATCGGGCAAACTTAAGGGAAGCAGAGAGAGACTGGTGAAAATTGACATATAGGAAACAGTGAGGACAGGGAGAAACTGGGGAAAATAGAAATATAAGAATAATAGGGAGGATAGTAACAAATTCCAGGAGAACAGAATGAGACTGGGGGAATGGAAATATAGGAAACAGTGAGGCTGATCATAACAAATTTCAGGATGACACCGAGATAGACTGGGGAAAATTGAAATACAGGAATAGTGGGGAGGATAGTAACAAATTCCAGGAGAACAGAGAGAGACTGGGGAAATGGAAATATAGGAAACAGTGAGACTGATCACAACAAACTTCAGGAGGACAAAGAGAGAGACTGAGGGAAATGGCAGACACCTAGCAGATCAAATGTACAAACCATAATGCTGAAATCTTAACCAACTTGGGTACAATGTCTGAATAATCTGGATGGAGAGACACAACACAGATGGGAAACTGATTTAAACAGTACGGAGAATAAAATAAGAGAGAAATTACCAGCAAGAAATGCACGGAGAAAAAATTGAGATTGGCTGAATACAGGAGCAGTAAAACAAAACTGGAGACATGAAACATTTGTTATTAATATTGGTGGAATAAATCAGTCTGGGATCAATCAGTTGAAAGACATTTTACTAAAATATGTGTGTGATGTAATAAACATGAAATACACACACAATTCACGTTTATGTTGCATTCTGGCAGGTCAATTAACCATGAATCAGAGGACCAGTGGTTTCACAACTGCCAGTGTGTTATGGAATGCTATTTTGCAGTGCCATTGATTCATGTCGAGAAAAGCAGATCATTCCTGTTTTGACTGTGGGAATTACAGCTGTGTTTTGGGATTAAATTGGAGAGACGAGCATAAAAATGTCAGCAATCAACTATTTAAATATTGGGACAGTTAATGTTCCTGTGAAGGGTTATGGAATGTTGTCATTACTGTTAAGGTGCTATAAAGTGCAAGTCACTGACTGGGAATGAACGGACTTCCTCTCTGATCTGGGAACCCATGATACACTCATGTTGTTATATGGATCTTACGGTTGATTCCCTTAATTCGTATTCCTTTAATTTTCTCTTTATTATTTTGGACCATTGAGACATACATTTAACTCGAGCAGAGGAAGTAAGCAACTCAAAGTGTCAAAACTGTACACTGTGTTATCAAGTTTTCTATTTTGGACAGACAAATCCAGACTTTATGGCACCCTAGAGATATAAGGGGTTTGTTCCAATTGGTTGACTGGTGATCAATGGATTGGCTAGGGACAGTATTCCACCCGGCAACAGCTAGCGATTTGTTCTTATCAGGTGTAGTTTTTCAGAGAAAACCCAGGCGAAGCCACTGGACCCTCACGGTGGAAGCAGCTTTCTCACTCTGCTCTCCTGCGTACTGTCTGAAGGCATGAAACTTCTAGACCCTGGAAGAAGAAACTTTCTCTCTCTCAAATGCTGGTTGCCTGCTCGTTCTGTGAGTCTACTGTGAAAACCATTGCAAACTGAATGTAAAGGCAACATCCATCTTAAAGCCTAGAGTGAAGGAACTAACTGCAATACTTCCATCTGAAACAGACTCTTAACCTTTTATTGTCGGCATTAAGTTCACACTCTCTTTCCCCTCTGTGTTTGTTTGTCTGTCTATGTGTAGAGGGTGGGGTGAGTTCAGGGGAGATGGTTGAGAGTTATATATTAGATAGAATTTTTCTAAAAATAAATTTAGAGCACCCAATTATTTTTTTCCAATTAAGGGGCAATTTAGCATAGCCAATACACCTAACCTGCACATCTTTGGGTTGTGGGGGTGAAACCTACACAGACACGGGGAGAATGTACAAACTCCACATGGACAATGACCCAGGGCTGGGATTCGTACCCGGGTTCTCAGCGCCGTAGTCCCAGTCATTGGATAGTAGAATTAACCAGTTGCATGTGTTGCCTATTTAATTATAGTTACTGTTAATAATATAAGGTTAATAGTGTTTAAATTTACAAGGCCAGGTGACTGTAGTTATTGGCCATCTGAAGACATGGGGTATTTTAAGATAAAAGTTAAATTTCATTGTGTTGTGACTCCTTGTCAAGTGGGGCTGGAATTGACCACGCACTGGCCCAGGGTGTCATGACACTGCAGATTGACCACTCAGCAGCTCAATGTGGGAAGAGCTGCTCTCGGTCATATCATTTACTGACAGATAGCACAGTCACACTGGAGAGAGACCATTCAAATACTTTGTAAGCCAGGACATCTTGCTATTATTCCAGCGGAACATGCCCTAGTTTAAAGATTCAAAGGTTTCATGCATGATCAGCACATTCTTACTGGAGAGTGGCTGTTTAAATGTTCTCTGTGTTGGAATAGATTCACTTGTTGATCGAACCTGCTGAGATACCACGAAGTATGGTAGCACAGTGGTTAGCACCGTTGCTTAACAGCACCAGGGTCCCAGGTTTGATTTCCACTTGAGTCACTGTCTGGCAGAGTCTGCACGTTCTCCCCGTGTCTTTGTGGGTTTCCTAACACAAGTCCCGAAAGACATGGTGTTAGGTAATTTGGACGTTCTGAATTCTGCTTCAGTGTATTCGAACAGGCCCTTGGGATTTTCACAGTAACTGTATTGCAGTGTTAATCTAAGCCTACTTGTGGCAATAATAAAGATTATTATTATCCATTTGTGCCGAGCGGGATGGTTTTGTCTATTTATTTCCACTGTGTCTCACAATTTCAGACCAACTCCAAAAGAGAATTGGGTCGTGCTTTTGCGTTTCTGTATGGTCCTTCAGTCCCAGTCGACATCCAACAACAAATAAATCTTTTCAACCATGATCTTCAATGGCGGGCATTTTGCCCAGCATGCCACGCGGCAGAGACTCCCGGATATGGACAAGAGACCATCGCGCAGGTGCGGAACAGCCCAGTGTAAGGAACATGCGCAGTGGGGGTGATGGGGAGCAGCTTGTTTCTGGTCTCCACAGCGGGTAAGGTAACAGTGTGCCCGAGAGAGCAATGGGTGCTGTGGGCGGGCGGAAAGACTTGATAAACACTCAGTGAAGACCTCAAACCGCGAATAAGAAACTCTCAACCCTGCGGCGCGCTTCCCAGGGCCGCAGCATTTCCGGCAGGGGCCAGGCCAGTGTTAATGTTAAAGGAGCAGCAGGACGCATGCGCGCCGAACTCTGTCCTGTCAGCAGGAGGAGAGAATGTTGTTAATTTCTCTCCTTCACTGACAGGGATGAACAAAAGAACAAAGGAAAGTAGAGCACAGGAACAGGCCCTTCGGCCCTCCAAGCCCGTGCCGACCATGCTGCCCGACTAAACTACAATCTAAACTACAATGGATTCATCAGAATCTGGATATTATTGAGCTTTGAATTTTAGCATTAAAGTTCCAGGTCATTACCACTCACTGGGTGTAATTTATTCATCACATCCCCACCACCACCAAATCGTAAATCTGCCCTGAAATCATTGTATGATCGGATAATGGGGATGTTTCTTTATCTACCTTATCTAGACATATCATAAACTATCCAACCCTATCAGAAACTGGTACACCTCTATCAAATCTCCCCTCTGCCATTTGCTCCAAGGAGAACAACCCACTTATGGACTGACTTGATTGACACTACACCCCTGTATGCTTCACCCGATGGCAGTGTACATTGTGTACATTGTGTTGCCCTGTTATGTATTTCTTTTCTTTTCATGGACTTAATGATCTGTTGAGCTGCTCGCAGAAAAATACTTTTCACTGTATCTCGGTACATGTGACAATAAACAAAATCCAAATCCAACCTAACATTGCAACTATAATCCCTCATCCCTGGAACCATTCTGGTAAATCTCCTTTGCACCCTTTCAAAGACCCTCACATCCTCCATACTGTGTGGTGATCACTGGTTTGCACCGACCCAGATGTTCTGTCTTCCTGTCTGTGATGTCATCACACACCCACAATTGCACAGTGACATCACTCCCACTCCCCGGGTGACTCCTCAATGGTGTCACTAACAAGACCAACAGCAAATATTGCCAAACCCCAGTTGGTGAGATTATAACGTTTGAGCTTCTTGAACCGCTGCAGTCTGTGTGGTGAAGGTGCTCCACCAATGATGTTAGGTAAGGAGTTACAGGTTATTCACCCAGTGATGATGAAGGAACAGTGGTGATATATGTCCAAATCATTATGCGCTGATCTATTTATATTGAGCCTTTAAGGTAATGAAACATCCCTCGATATTTCACAGAAATGTTATCAAACAACATTGACACTGAGCCACGTAAGGAAGATATTAAGGCTGATGGCCAAAAGTTTGATCAAAGTGGTAGGTTTGAAGGAATATCCTAAAGGAGGAAAGTTGGATTGAGAGGCGGAAAGGTTTAGGGAGGAAATTCCACAATTTATGGCCTTGGGAAAATGGAGGTGCAGCCACAAATGGTGGCACAGTTAATATCAGAATGTTCAGGAATTGGAGGAAGTGCAGCTCTCCCAGAAGGTTGTGAGGCTGGAGGAGATTACAGCGGTCGGTCAGTGAGCATAGGGGTGATGGGTGAACAGGACTTGGTGTGAGTAAGCACACAGGCAGCAGAGTTTTGTTTGACCCCAGGATTACAGGGAGGATGAATCTGGGAGGCTGGCCGGGAGTGTGTAGGATAATAAGTTGAGAGGTAACAGGAATGGATCAGAGTTTCAGCAATAGATGAACTCGGATTAGGGTGCAGTTGGGTGAAGTTCCTGATGTGGAAATGGTGGTCTTGGTGATGATGGGGATTTGTGCTTGTACACTCATCTTGGGGTCAAATATTATTCTGAAGTTGTGAAGAGTTTGCGTCAACCTCACTCAGTTGCCAGGGAGAGGGTTGGAGTTGGTGTTCAGGGAGTGGAGTTTGTAGCGGGGACTGAAGACAATGACTTCATTTTCCCAGTATTTAAATGGAGGAAATTCCAGTTCCTCTTGTATTGGGTCAGACTAGTCAGGCTGCTGTGTGATTTTGAGGGGAACTTGAAGGTGATGGTGTTAACATACATCACAAAGGGGGACACATTGGCGTAGTGGTATTGTCACTGCACTTGTAATCCAGAGACCCAGGGTAATGCTCTGGGGAAATGGGTTTGAATCCCACCATGGCAGATGGTGGAATTTGAATTCAATAAAAATATGGAATTTTAAAAGTCTAATGACGACCATGAAACTATTGTTGATTGTTGTAAAAACCCATCTGGTAAATGTCCATGAAGGAAATCGGTCATCCTTACCCAGTCTGGCCTCCGTTTGGAAGCACCCACAGCAATGAGGTTGAGTCTTAAATGCCTCTGAATGGCTGAGCACTCAGCTCTTTCTTGGTGGTGGTAGAGCTTCAGAGTTTGGAGATTCTAAGTTCTGTTTGAGTTGAAGACATAAAGGACCGAGTCTTCTGTAGATCCAGACCAGGTGGTAGGTTCTCTTCACTGAAGGACATCAGTGAACCAGCTGGGTTTTTCTGACAATCCAGCAGTTTTCATGGTCACTTTTTCCCAGTGCCGGCCCCACAAATGACCAGATTCATTCAGCTCAATTTCACAACCTGCCTTTGTGTTTTTGTGGGTTCTCTCTCACTCCCTATTTTCTGTTTTAAATCTATTTCACAGGGTATTAGAAGGGGATTTGTTGGGAAACTCAAATCAAACATCGCATCAGGATCTGACAGTCACCCAATTTATTGTGACTTTATATCATCGAATTTCGAACATGGAAGGAAAAAGCATTGTTCACAGTGGGGAGAAACCGTACACGTGTTGTGTGTGTGGACGAGGATTCAGTCGATCATCTGGGCTGTCAAAACATAAATGCAGTCAGACCAGACATAAACCGTTGAAATGTGGGGACTGTGGGAATGGATTCAGACACCCGTCTGAGTTGGAAACCCATCAACGCAGTCACACTGGAGAGAGGCCGTTCACCTGCACTGTGTGTGGGAAGGGATTCATGAAGTAAAAGAGCCTGGTAAAACACCAGCAAATTCACACTGAAGTGAAACCGTTTAAGTGTCGAGACTGCGGGAAGTGCTTTAAAGGTTCCAGCGAACTTATGTCCCACCAACGTATTCACACTGACGAGAGACCGTTTAGGTGCTCTCACTGTGGGACTGGGTTCAAATGGTCATCTCAACGCACCGTACACCAACGTGTTCACACTGGGGAGAGACCTTTTAAATGCTCAGACTGTGAGAAGTGCTTCAAAAGTTCCTGGGAACTTATGCGACATCGGCGTGTTCACACTAACAGGACACCGTTCAGGTGCTCTCACTGTGGGACTGGGTTCAGATGGTCCTCTCAACTCACTGTACATCAGCGCGCCCACACTGGGGAGAGGCCATTCACCTGCTCTGAGTGTGGGAAGGGATTCACTCGGTCATCCCACCTGGTTATACACCAGAGAGTTCACACTGGGGAGAAACCATTCACCTGCTCCATGTGTGGGAAGGGATTCACTACCTTATCCAACCAGCTGATACACCAGCGCACTCACACTGGGGAGAAGCCATTCATCTGTACCAGTTGTGGGAAGGGATTCATTCAGTCATCTGCCCTGCTGATACACCAGCGCACTCACACAGCGTTGGTCCCATTCACCTGCTCCAGGGGTGGGAAGAGAGTCACTACCTTATCCAGTCTGCTGACACACCAGCGAGTTCACACGGGGGAGAGGCCATTCACCTGCTTTGTGTGTAAGAAGAGATTCACTCACTCATCCGCCCTGCTGAGACACCAGCGACTTCACGAGTAACGGCAGTGATTGAACTTTGCTGTTAATCACATCCAGGACTGAACCATGTTCATTGGGGCCTGTTTCTGATGTTGTTAATAAACCCCAGCCCAGTTATAGTAGTTAATATTGTGAATCAAAGTAAAATAAGTCAACTTTCTATTTCACCCACATCATGTTGAATCTTTTTAATATCTCGAAGACAAGTTAGTTCCTTTTGAAATGTTCTCCCTCTCCTGTCTCCTCCATCCTCCCCTCCAATAAGTGTGAGACAATCCAATCAGCTGCCTCTGCTAGTTTCCTCACTTCCACCAATCCACCCGGACAAATATCTCTCCGTGTCCAACTCCTCCAGCCAGCCTCACCACACACAGTGAGTTCATACTGCAGAGAGAGGGTTTAAATGCTCCTGTCACAGTCTTAGCTGTAAAAACCCACATTCACTGATGGTTCACCAGTGCAGTCACTCCGGTTCCACTCCATTCACCTGCTCTCAGTGCAGGAAGAGGTTCAGGCGATTGTCCATCCTGCAGCAACATCAGTGAGTTCACACCGGGGAGAGGTCATTCACCTGCTCCATGTGTGGGGAGGGGGAGGGATTCACTCAGTCATTCAACCTGTTAACACACCAGTGAGTTTGCACTGACTGAAGATATTCTAAATGTCTGGATTGTGGAAAGTGTTATAAAATACACTGACAAGAGACTGTTCAGAATCTCTCACAGTGGGACTGATTCAAGTGAACATGTGGACTCAGTGTCCGTCAGCGCACTCACACTGGGCAGAGACTGTACATCTGTTTCATATGTGGGAAGAGATTAGCTCAGTCATCCCACCTCAACACACATCCACTTGTCCACATTTTTCAAAGTTCAGAGTGTGAGGAGAGATTTAAAATCAATCGAATCTGCTGTCACACAAACACATTCACACGAGTAAGAGGCTGTTCAGCTGTGTGTGCGGCAAGATATTCACTTGGTCTTCTCACCCACTGACACACCAGTGAATTCACGGTGATTAAGGGCAGCACAGTAGTTAGAACAATTGCTTCACAGCTCCAGGATCATCCACATAGATGATTTGGAGTTGGGGACCAAGTGCAATGTGGCAAAGTTTGCACTTGGTCTAGGTGAATGGGCTAGGGTCTGGCAGATGGAATTCAATGTTGCCAAGTGTGAGGCTATCCATTTTGGGAGGAATAACAGCAGAATGGATTATTATTTAAATGGTAAAATGTTAAAACATGCTGCTGTGCAGAGGGACCTGGGTGTGCTGGTGCACGAGTCGCAAAAAGTTGGTGTGCAGGTGCAACAGGTGATTAAGAAGGCTAATCGAGTTTTGTCTTTCATTCCTAGAGGGATGGAGTTCAAGACTAGGGAGGTTATGCTGCAATTGTATAAGGTGTTGGTGAGGCCACATCTGGAGTATTGTGTTCAGTTTTGGTCTCCTTACCTGAGAAAGGACATTTTGGCACTGGAGGGAGTGCAGAGGAGATTCACTAGGTTGATCCCAGAGTTGAGGGGATTAGATTATGACGAGAGGTTGAGTAGACTGGGACTGTACTCATTGGAGTTTAGAAGGATACGGGGGGATCTTATTGAAACATATAAAATTATGAAGGGAATAGATAGGATAGATGCGGGCAGGTTGTTTCCACTGGTCGGGGAAAGCAGAACTAGGGGGCATAGCCTCAAAATAAGGGGAAGTAGATTTAGGACCGAGTTTAGGAGGAACTTCTTCACCCAAAGGGTTGTGAATCTCTGGAATTCCTTGCCCAGTGAAGCAGTTGAGGCTCCTTCTTTAAACGTTTTTAAGAAAAAGATAAATACCTTTCTAAAGAATAAAGGGATTCGGGGATATGGTGTACGGGCCAGAGAGTGGAGCTGAGTCCACAAAGATCAGCCATGATCTCATTGAATGGCGGAGCAGGCCCGTGGGGCCAGATGGCCTACTCCTGTTCCTAGTTCTTATGTTCTTACATGTCCCAGGTTCGATTCCGGCTTGGGTCACTGTCTGTGCAGAGTCTGCACATCCTCCCCGTGTGTGCGTGGGTTTCCTCCGGGTGCTCCGGTTTCCTCCCACAGTCCAAAGATGTGCAGGATAGGTGGATTGGCCATGATAAATTGCCCTTAGTGTCCAAAATTGCCCTTAGTGTTAGGTGGGGTTACTGATTATGGGGATAGGGTGGAGGTGTGGACCTTGGGTAGGGTGCTCTTTCCAAGAGCCGGTGCAGACTCGATGGGCCGAATGGCCTCCTTCTGCACTGTAAATTCTATGATTACAGGGGTTGGGTTCTGCTGTTATTGCTGCTGTTAATCACATCCAGGACTGAACCATGTTCATTCTGACAGTTGGAGTTTGTTTCTGCTGAGAGTAACTGGAATGAAGTTTAATATTGTGGATTAATGTCAAATAAATCAGCTTTGTTTAAACCTGTTGTGTATTTTGTCTTTCCCACCTGAGTGTTTAACTTCACCTGTCTGGAGTTCAGAAAGGACAATCTGGGAGGATCACACGGCAGGAACAGACCTTCAGCCTGGACACAGTCCTTCAGGGTCACACAGAGAGGGACAAATGACACTTTGATCTTTGTCATCTCTCTTCACTGACAGCAAAGTCCCCGTGTGGGTTAATCCTGAGGTGTGTAAGAAATGTGTCCCAGCTGCTCTCTTCCATGGTTCAGAGCTCCTAGACGCGGCACAGAAGCTCCTTTATAATTTGTTCAGAGTCAGGAAGAACAATGGTGAATGCTGGAAATGTGCTGTCAAATCAGAGATTGGTGTAAAACTGGGATCTGCTCCTGACTGAAAGTGAAACAGCAGCTTTCAGCTTCCAGTCTGTAAATAGCACAAAGATATAAAATGTCTGAATCTGCCAATTTAAGGTAATAAAATCAAGTTTCATCTGGAACCTTTAACCATCTCTCATACTCAGTCGCTGTGATCTAATTAGTGTTTATTATTGGTCCAGAATAACCACTCTTTCACCTTCCATTGACTTCAAATGTACTGGAAACTGACAGTTGGAATCCCTCAATATTTGAAAGATATTTACAAATGATTTGAGAGTTTCTTACAGTTGGGATCTTTCTCTGTTCTGTCCATTCGAGGTGTTTGATAACAGACTTTCTCCTGTGAATATCCAGCTGGAGTTTTGGGCCCTGATGTGTTTCCTTGTTCATCTTGTTGACTCTAAACATTGAATCTTGTGGTTTCAGACACCAGAGAATCAAAACTCCCAACAACAGACTGTCCTTCACTGACAATCAGACCCACGCAGAATCTCTGGCTGTACTTCTTCAGAAGCTGCTTCTCAGTTTGTTTCAGCTCACCTTCCAAGCACAGTGGTTAGCACTGTTGCTTCACAGCTCCAGGATCCCAGGTTAGATTCCCGCTTGAGTCACTGTCTGTGCGGAGTCTATACGTTCTCTGTGTCTGCATAGGTTTCCTCCAGGTGTTCCGGTTTCCTCCCACAAGTCCTGAAAGACATGCTGTTAGGTGAATTGGACATTCTGAATTCTCCCTCTGTGTACCTGAACAGGCGCCGGAATGTGGCGACTCGGTGATTTTCACAGTAACTTCATTGCAGTGTTAATGTAAGCTGACTTGTGACAGTAAAGATTATTCTAAAAACTAAAAGTCAACTAACTTCTTTTCTGCAAAATGGCTGCTACCTGAGATCCTCCCATTAATCACATCACCTTACCAAGCTGAAATCTAATTAACTCCACAGGGAACCTCCTTAATCCAAACAAAACTCCATTACCCAAGTTTTTTACAATGCCATAATTATATCTCTGACTCCCAAAAGCTTTCAAGCCTTAAAAACACTACCTTAAAATCAGTTCATAAAGGTCATCAGGGTGTAAATGTTGAGAGAGCAAAATATAGTATGATATATTCAATAAATACATGTGTAAGTAATAGGTGTTAAAATAACCAAAGAACTATGAAAACTAACTGGGGAACTTAAATTCTTTCAGTTCACAAACCAACGGTGGTTCTAAACAGTGACAGAAAGTGACTGCTTCTTTCCAGAATCTACAAGTTAAAGGTTAAACTTATTTCAAACACAAGGTTGAAGGTTTGAAACCTCACAGTTTTCTTCACACAACAGGGCCTCGAACCGAGGTATAACAGTTAATTATCAACAGGCGCCGGAATGTGGCGACTAGGGGCTTTTCACAGTAACTTCATTTGAAGCCTACTTGTGACAATATCATTTCATTTCATTTTCATTTCATTTCATTTCATTTCCAGCAATGTGGAGGCCGGCTCTTCCAGGATCTCTGTACCTCCTTTCTGGCAAAGTCTCAAACCTGCATGTATCAAAATATTTCATCCTGCTCCAGCCCATATCTTACTCCCAGCTCCTTCAATCCTGCAAACCGACCCACAAATCTTTCAGTGTCCTAATTCCTTTCTCCCCTCATCTCTGAAAATTTCCATCCCACCTCCCTGGCTCAAATCTATGGTTTCCCCCAAATCAGCATTTCCTTTGCTCCTACCCCCAACCCGAAATGTTGGTGAAACTGCCTACAAATTTGCAACAAACCTATTACTACCCGACTCCCAGGGCTGTCAGGAGCGGCGCTGTTGCTAGCGCCTTCAATCCCGACCCCCTACCCAAACTCTCCTCCATTCTGACCCACTGGGAGTCAACCAATGGCTGGGGAGTTAACAGTTCCAGACCTTAGCTCATCCAACCTTTATGGGATTTGCAGTAGTTGCTCTGTAATTAAACCGTTAAAGTGTAACTTTGTCCTGGCCTCGGGCCAGGGGATGTATTTCACTTCTCCACTTTGGCAGGAAGAATAGAAAAAACAATATTCTTGTTATTTTATGAGACAAAGTCCCATCTTCACCCTGAGATTACCCTCAATTGTCCTGTGTGTCGCTATCACTGTGCAAAGTGGGGTAGATTCAGAACACATCTCGCTAAAAACAGGGTATCCATGAGGTGCTGTGGGCCAGCAGCAGCCTGATATTCAATCACAGTCTGTAACCTCATAGGCTGAGGCTGGCATATCCCTCACTCTGCCATTACCATCAAGCCAAGGGACCAACCCTGGTTCAACATGGAGTGGAGGAGAACATGTCAGGAGCAGCAGCAGGTATTCCTAAAACAGAATCCATGATAAACAGCGGAAACAGCAGATCAGATCAAAGCTGCAGTCATAGAATCCCTACAGTATAGGAGGCCATTCAGCCATCGGGTCTGCACTGAACCTCTGAAACAGCACCCCATCTCAGTCCAAACCCCATCCTGTCCCCTAGCCCCACCTAGGAGCAATTTACCTAACCAGCACATCTTTGGACTGTGGGAGGAAACTGGAGCACCCGGAGGAAACCCACGCAGACACGGGGAGAATGTGCAAACTCCACACAGACAGCCGCCCAAGGTCAGAATCGAATCCTAGTGCCTGGCGCTGTGAGGCAGCAGTGCTAAATATGATGCCATTGTGCTGCCCGGCTACATTCAGTCGTGGATGGTGGTGAACAATTAAACAAATCAGAGGAGCAGGAGGTCCACAAACAACAACATCGTCAGTGATTGGGGAGACCAGCACATCAGTGCAAATGACTCTGTTTTGTGTTTAGTGATCCCTCGTATGTTACCGATAACTTCCCTGGATCCCAAGGCTAAGAGAGAGACTCTGGGAGCAATGGAGAGCTGGGACTAGTCCATGGAGTAACTCAAGGTTTCACAACTGAAATAATCTAGAGTTATAAAGGAGAAAAGTTCCCAAAATGCAGCAGTCTGTGACAGGACATTAATCAATCTCCTCGTATCCTGGAGAAATGAAGGCCTCGACTGTGTGTCTGAAACAATATTAGTTCATTTGACATTTATCCAGAGGATTAAACCCCAGCCCAGTTATAGGGATTATTATCAGAAATAAACTCCAACTGTCAGAATGAAGAAGGTTCAGTCCGGGATGAGATTAACAGCAGCAATAACTGCAGAATCCAACCCCTGCAGACACTTGTCAACTTGCTGCTGTGTCAGAAGATGGGCTGTCTGAGTGATTCCCTTCCCACACTGAGAGAAAGTGAACGGTCTCTCCTCGGTGTGGCTGCGTTGGTGTGTCAGTAAATCAGATGTACAAGTGAATCCATTCCCACATTCGGAGCAGGTGAATGTTTTATCCCCAGTCTGAACTTGCTAGTGTTTCAGCAAGTGGGATGACTGAGTGAATCCCTTCCCACACTTTGAGCAGGTAAATGGTTTCTCCCCGGTGTGAACTCACTGGTAAACCAGCAGGTGAAATGAGCGAGTGAAGCCCTTCCCACAGTCAAAGCAGGAGAATGGTCTCTCCCCAGTGTGAACCCGCTGGTGACTCAGTAAGTAGGCTGTACAAACGAATCCCTTCCCACATTCGGAGCAGATGAATGGTTTATCCACAGTGTGAGTGCGCTGGTGTGTCAGCAAGTTGGATGAGAGACTGAATCCCATCCCACACTTTGAGCAGGTGAACGGTTTCTCTCCAGTGTGAATTCGCTGGTGCATCACCAGGTGGGATGAGCGAGTGAATCCCTTCCCACAGTCACAGCAGGTGAACAGCCTCTCCCCAGTGTGAACCCGCTGGTGTCTCAGCAGAACATTTGTGGATTTAAAGCTCTTCCCACATTCAAAGCATTGGAAAGGTTTCTTATCCGAGTGAACAAGTTGGTGTGATCGGAGGCTAGTTAAATAAATGAATCCTTTTCCACATAAGGAGCAGGTGAATGGCCTCTCCCCAGTGTGGACTCGCTGATGTTTCTGGAGGCTGGAAGACTGAGTGAATCCCTTCCAACACACAGAGCAGGTTAATGGTCTCTCCCCAGTGTGAGTACGTTCATGTTCAATGAGTGTCTGCGATCGTTTAAACAGGTTCCCACAGTGAGAGCAGCTGAACTGCCCCTCAGTGCGAACAACCTGCTGCTTGACCAGGTGCTCGGAGCTTTTAGAGTTCTTATCACAGTCTCACTGGTTAAACAGCCTCTCACCAATGTGAACTTGCTGGTGGGTCAGCAAGTGGGATGACTGAATGAATCGCTTCCCACAAACGGAGCAGGTGAATGGCCTCTCTCCAGTGTGACTGCGTCGATGCTTTTCCAGCAGGGATGGGTATTTGAAACCCTTCCCACAGGCCCCACATTTCCACAGTTTTTCCATGGTGTTCATGTCCTTGTGTCTCTCCAGGTTGGATGATCAGTTGAATCTTCGTCCACACACAGAACACGTGTACGGTTTCTCTCCGCTGTGAATGGTGTGATGTTTTTTCAGGCTGGGTGACTGGTTAAAGCTCTTTTCGCAGTCAGTTCACTGGAACACTCTCACTCAGGTGTGTGGATCTCTGCTTTTCCAGTCACACTGATGTTTGAAATTGTTTCCCACTGACAGAACCAACAAACATTTCTCCTTCCACATTCAAAGACCGATGATATTCAGATCTTGATGAATTGAGTGACTCTGTCAGATCTTGATGTGATGTCTGGTTTGAGTTTCCCATCTGCAAATCAGTGTCCTCTTTTACCTTATAAAAGAGATTGACAGTGTCAGTATTACCATGACCGGGCGGGTGTAGGAAGGGTCGCGGAGCTGTCTGTCACGGCGCTCCCGATCGTGCAAATCTGCCGCAGCAGCCGGCTGTTATTAACACCAGCTGCAAGCGGGCTTCAAAATACATGTTAAAAAAATGCGGCCGCATTGCGCATGCGTGCCATATCATAAACTGTGCGCAAGTGCTCCGACGATCGGGCACGCATGCGCAGTGCGGCCTCTTTGTTTTTAAATGGTTGCAGCTTTTTGATTTACAAGTTTGGGGGGGGGGGGGGGGGTTATTCATTTTATTCATTTATTTTATTTATTTAATTTTTCATTTATTTTATTCATTAAAAAATTTTTTTTTTAACAAGTTCGGGAGGGTTTTATTTGATAAAACTTTGCAGGAAAAAAATGAAGAACTTTGAACAGATGGAGACTCCATACTTTCCAACACCGGAAGGCTTCACCTTCATCCAACAGGTCCATTAGAGGAGCGTGTCCGAGGGCCAAAGGGACCCAAAGCCATTTCCTCCATTTTTGTCAGCAGCAAACAAGGGAAGAGAAAATGGTGGGTGGCTCAGGTCAGCCGCCGTGGGTCTCGAAGGTTGGCCGGTTGGTAAAAATGGATCCCTGGGAAAAAGAAATTTGAAGAACACTGATCTACACTTTATAATCAAGAAATTAGGAAAACAAGATCACAGCTTAGAAATAGCTGGGTTAGTCAGAAGTCAGTTGTGAGCGGCCAATATAGCTATGATTAGGAAGTGGGCGATGAGGGGGGGGGGGGGGGTGTTGGTGTGGGAGCAGCTGGAGGCGGCAGCATGTAAAGGTACTAGTCTGGGAGCTTTGATACCAGCTCCTTCGCCGTTCTCAAAGACCCGTTACTCCACAAGTCCGGTGGTGGTGGCGACACTGCGGATTTGGGGACAATGGAGGAGGAAGGTGGAAGGAGTGTCGGTTTGGATCCCGATATTCAACAACCACAGGTTTGTCCCGGGTAGGATGGATGGTGGGTTCCAGAGCTGGCAGAGGGCAGGCATCAGAAGGATGGGAGATCTATTCATAGACGGAAGCTTTCCCAGTTTGAAGGCGCTAGAGGACAAATTTAATCTGCCGCCAGGAAACGCCTTTAAATATCTGCAACTATGAGCCTTCCTGAAAAAATAGGTAGTGGCCTTTCCGATGCTGCCGCCACTGAGGATACAGGACAGGGTAGTTTCCGGCACCTGGGTGGGGAAGGGGAAGGTGTCGGATATCTACCAGGAACTACAGGAGGCGGAGGAAACCCCGGTGGAGGAGCTCAAGGGCAAGTGGGAGGAGCTGGGTGAGGGGTTGGAAGCGGGTCTGTGGGCAGAGGTCCTGGGCAGGGTTAATTCCTCCTCATCATGTGCCAGGCTCTGTCTAATTCAATTTAAGGTGGTCCACTGGGCACACATGACAGCAGTGAGAATGAGCAAGGTTTTTGGGGTAGAAGACAGTTGTATGTGGTGCAAGGCAACCCTGCAAACTATGTCCACATGTTTTGGGCATGCCCGGAGCTTAGAGAGTTCTGGCAAGGGTTCGCGAGGGCAATGTCCAAGGTGCTTAACACACGGGTGGTGCCGAGTCCAGAGATAGCGATCTTTGGAGTGGCAGATGACCCGGGAGTTCAGGAGGCGAAAGAGGCCAACATCTTGGCCTTTGCCTCCCTAGTAGCCCAGAGATGGATTTTATTAATGTGGAGGGACTCGAAGCCCCCGAGTGTAGAGACTTGGGTTAATGACGTCTGGGTTTCTCAGCCTCGAGAAAATAAAGTTTGCCTTAAGAGGGTCTTCGCTAGGGTTCTCTCGGAGGTGGCAGCCATTCGTCGACTTCCTCGGGAAAAATTAAAATGTCAGCAGTAGCAGCAATCCGGAGGGGGGGGGGGGGGTTGGGGGAGGGGTGAGTGCTTCATTGGGATGGTGTGGGAAGACTGGGTCGCGTGGGGTAATGTCTATTTAATTGTTACTCTATATTCTCCTTTTACACTATGTTAATATTCACTCTAGTTTGTTTAGTTATTATTGTTTCCATTGTTGTATTATGAAAAATTCTTCAAAACATTAATAAAAATACTTTTTAAAAAAAGAGCGAGGTTTAAAAACCAGTTGCGAACGATGAGTTTGACCCGGCACTAGGACCCGGCTGGGAACAGAAACCTTGAGGTTCCGCCCACGCTGTAGCGTCACCAAGACGCCAGCGCATGCGCTCTGCTCCACGCTGAACCAAGATGGCGGATGTTAACCAGGGCTTGGTCCCTGGAGAAAGACTCGGAGCAGCAAACGCGGGATCTGCAGGTTCGTATTCGAGGTTTGAAGCCTTCACCAGACATTTATAAATGTTACCCGTCTATCCGCCGACTGCATGGCTCCCTGTACGTTTCCACATCCTTACCAGCTGCTGATGATGTGGAGATACCGGCGTTGGATTGGGGTGAGCTCAGTAAGAAGTCTGACAACACCAGGTTAAAGTCCAACAGGTTTGTTTCAAATCACTTACTTTCGGAGCGCTGCTCCTTCCTCAGGTGAATGAAGAGGTATATATATATGGCAGCACGGTAGCATAGTGGATAGCACAATTGCTTCACAGCTCCAGGGTCCCAGGTTCGATTCCGGCTTGGGTCACTGTCTGCGGAGTCTGCACATCCCGTTTCTGCGTGGGTTTCCTCCGGGTGCTCCGGTTTCCTCCCACAGTCCCAAGTTGTGCAGGTTAGGTGGATTGGCCCTGATAAATTGCCCTTAGTGTCCAAAATTCCCCTTAGTGTTGGGTGGGGTTACTGGCTTACGGAGATAGAGTGGAGGTGTGTGTTTGGGTAGGGTGCTCTTTCCAAGAGCCGGTGCAGACTCGAAGGGCCGAATGGCCTCCTCCTGCACTGTAAATTCTATGATATAATTCTGGAACCTACCTCTTCATTCACCTGAGAAAGGAACCGTGCTCCGAAAGCTAGTGATTTGAATCAGACCTGTTGGACTTTGACCTTGTGTAAGACAAGGGCTCACCCCTGACTCACCCCAATCCAAGCATCTCCACATCATCTTTGTTCAGGACGCCGGAGGTGGGGGCGTTGTGAATTTCTCTACTGGACTGCTGTGATAGATTTTAGAAACCCCTTTACTGGGGGTTAGAAGGGGAGGATTTAGATACAGCAAACTCAAACCAAGAGAAATGTTTGTCTCTTTTGCATTTAGTTTCTGGACTGACAGTGATGGTTTTTGTAAACCTCCATTTAGAGCGTATTAGAAGAGGATTTGCAGACACGAAACTTGAACCAAGTTTCACATCAAAATCTGGCCACATTATTTGATTACTCAGCACCTGAATGTAATCGCCCTTTTAGCATAATGATTGAGTTCCAAATCATTGACATTCACTGTGTAAATCTGCCATCCTTAGTTGGGTGATGTTATTGAGGTGGAAATAGTCAATAATGGTGATGATGTTGATATCTGGATGAAAGCTCAAGTTTAAGGTGAAATATTTAGTCTGGTTCGGACTCTGGCAGTTCAGAGGAGAAGGGGTGAAGATAGTGGCTGGCGGGAACTGTAGACAATATGAAAATGGAGGAAATTTCTGTTCATCCAGTATTGGATGTTGAACAAGTCAGGATGGTGTGTACGTTGGAGGAGAACTTGGTGGTGATGGTGTTCACAACCACCTGCTACCCTGGTCCTTCTAGGTGGAGGAAGATGGGAGTTTTGGGAAGTTCTATCAAACGTCTTGTTGAGTTGTAGATATATAAAATATCTCTACTTCATTCCTTGCCTTTCCTTTCCTGCTCCTCCCCTCTCCTCTTTTGCTCTCTTCTCCCAGCGAGACCAGATAATTGTGTAGGTCCAGACCAAGTGGCAGGTTCCCTTCCTTGAGGGACGACTTACCAGGGGTAAGCCATGGGGTACGGGCCTCTGGCTGAAAATAGATAAGTCCCCGGGACCTGATGGGATTTATCCTAGGATTCTCTGGGAGGCCAGGGAAGAGATTGCTGGACCATTGGCTTTGATTTTTATGTCATCATTGGCTACAGGAATAATGCCAGAGGACTGGAGGATAGCAAATGTGGTCCCTTTGTTCAAAAAGGGGAGCAGAGACAACCCCGGCAACTATAGACCGGTGAGCCTCACGTCTGTAGTGGGTAAAGTCTTGGAGGGGATTATAAGAGACAAGATTTATAATCATCTAGATAGGAATAATATGATCAGGGATAGTCAGCATGGCTTTGTGAAGGGTAGGTCATGTCTCACAAACCTTATCGAGTTCTTTGAGAAGGTGACTGAACAGGTAGACGAGGGTAGAGCAGTTGATGTGGTGTATATGGATTTCAGCAAAGCGTTTGATAAGGTTCCCCACGGTAGGCTATTGCAGGAAATATGGAGGCTGGGGATTGAGGGTGATTTAGAGATGTGGATCAGAAATTGGCTAGCTGAAAGAAGACAGAGGGTGGTGGTTGATGGGAAATGTTCAGAATGGAGTTCAGTCACAAGTGGAGTACCACAAGGATCTGTTCTGGGGCCGTTGCTGTTTGTCATTTTTATCAATGACCTAGAGGAAGGCGCAGAAGGGTGGGTGAGTAAATTTGCAGACGATACTAAAGTCGGTGGTGTTGTCGATAGTGTGGAAGGAAGTAGCAGGTTACAGAGGGATATAGATAAGCTGCAGAGCTGGGCTGAGAGGTGGCAAATGGAGTTTAATGTAGAGAAGTGTGAGGTGATTCACTTTGGAAGGAATAACAGGAATGTGGAATATTTGGCTAATGGAAAAGTTCTTGAAAATGTGGATGAGCAGAGGGATCTAGGTGTCCATGTACATAGATCCCTGAAAGTTGCCACCCAGGTTGATAGGGTGGTGAAGAAGGCCTATGGAGTGTTGGCCTTTATTGGTAGAGGGATTGAGTTCCGGAGTCAGGAGGTCATGTTGCAGCTGTACAGAACTCTGGTACGGCCGCATTTGGAGTATTGCGTACAGTTCTGGTCACCGCATTATAGGAAGGACGTGGAGGCTTTGGAGCGGGTGCAGAGGAGATTTACCAGGATGTTGCCTGGTATGGAGGGAAAATCTTATGAGGAAAGGCTGATGGACTTGAGGTTGTTTTCGTTGGAGAGAAGAAGGTTAAGAGGAGACTTAATAGAGGCATACAAAATGATTAGGGGGTTGGATAGGGTGGACAGTGAGAGCCTTCTCCCGCGGATGGAAATGGCTGGCACGAGGGGACATAACTTTAAACTGAGGGGTAATAGATATAGGACAGAGGTCAGAGGTAGGTTCTTTACGCAAAGAGTAGTGAGGCCGTGGAATGCCCTACCTGCTACAGTAGTGAACTCGCCAACATTGAGGGCATTTAAAAGTTTATTGGATAAACATATGGATGATAATGGTATAGTGTAGGTTAGATGGCTTTTGTTTCGGTGCAACATCGTGGGCCGAAGGGACTGTACTGCGCTGTATTGTTCTATGTTCTATATGAACCAGTTCATTCATGGTCACTTTTTCCAAGTGCCAGCCCCACAAATGTCCAGATTCATTCAGCTCAATTTCACAACCTACCGTTGTGTTTTTATTGCTTCTCTCTCACTCCATCTTTTCTGTTTTAAATCAATTTCACAGGATATTAGAAGGGGAGGATTTGCAGTCGGGAAACTGAAACCAGTTTATTGTAACCTGTATACTACCATATTTGAAACATGGAAGGAAAATGCGCCGTTCACAGTGAAAAGAAACCGGACACATGTTCTGTGTATGGACAAGACTTTAGTCCCTCATCTGGTCTGACAAAACATAACTATCGTCACCACAGTGAGAAGCCTTGGAAATGCGGAGACTGTGGGAAGGGCTTTAATTACCCATCTGAGTTGGGGAATCATCAGCGCAGTCACAGTGGGGAGAGACCGTTCACCTGCTCTGAGTGTGGGAAGGGATTCACTTGTTCATCCTCTCTGCTGCAACACCGACAAGTTCACACAGACGAGAGACCTTTTAAATGTCCAGTCTGTGGGAAGTGTCATAAAAGTTCCCGGGAACTGACTGGTCATCAACGTGTTCACAGTGACGAGAGACCGTTCAAATGCTCTCACTGCGAGACTGGTTTCAAGACATTATCTGTCCTCACTGTCCACCAGCGAATTCACACTGGGGAGAGGCCATTCATCTGCTTCACGTGTGGGAAAGGATTTGCTCACTCATCCCACCTGCGGACACACCAGCGAATTCACACCGGGAGAGACCTTTTAAATGTCAGGACTGTGAGAAAGGCTATACAAGTTCCTGGGAACTGATGTTTCATCAACGTGTTCACACTGGGGAGAGGCAGTTCAGATGCTCTCACTGTGGGACTGGGTTCAGGCGATCATCTGATCTGATTGTACATCAGCGAGTTCACACTGGAGAGAGACCCTTCAACTGCTCTGAGTGTGGGAAGGGATTTACTCGGTTATCCACCCTGCTGGAACATCAGCGCATCCACAGTGGAGAGAGGCCATTCACCTGCTCAGAGTGTGGCAAAGGATTCACTCAATCATCGCATCTGGTAACACATCGGCGCATTCACACTGGGGAAAGACCGTTCACCTGCCCTGGGTGTGGGAAGGGATTCACACAGTCAGCCAACCTGCTGCTACACCAGCAACTTCACAAGTGACTGTGATTAAATTGTTCTGTTAATTGTATCCGGGAGTGAACCATATTCATTGGATCTGTTTCTGCTGGTGTTAATAAACTCCAGTTATAATGGTTAACATTTCACATAAAAGTCAAATAAACCTCCTTTTATGTTAAACACAGGGTGGTAATTTTTAAAATATCTCTAACAGATTAATTCCCTTTGAAGGGTTCCCCAGTCTCCTCCATCCTCACCTCCCCTCCAATAACAAGTGTGAGGAGCTGATGGAGCTTCTTTGTCACTGAGATTGAGACAATCAGATCAGCTGCCTCTGCTGCTTCCCTCCCTCCCACTAACCCACCAGACCAAACCATTTCTCTAAGTCTGAGCCCTGAACCTGCATCTTTCTCCACTTTCACTCCTACCTTCAATCTTCCTCAGAGCTCATCTTGTCAGAGATCTGCCTTCTGCTCCTTAGACTCCATTCGCACTAAACAGCCTGACCATGTTAGCTTCTCCGTGTTAGCTGATATTGTTAACATTTCTCTCTCTCTGTCACTCTCACCTTTAAATCCACCATCATCACCTATCCTCTTAAAAAAGAAAAACTTTTCCTACTGTCGTTGCAAAGTACCGTCCATCTCGTATCACTTTCCTCTCCAAGTCCTTGTGCTCTGTGTCCCCCAAGCATCGGTCCTCGGCCCCTCCTATTTCTCATCTACACGCTGCCACAAGGTGACATTATCTCAAAGCACCGTGTTAGTACACTGACAACACCCAGCTCTACCTCACCCCCATCCCTCTCCATTGCTCCACTGTTACTAAATTATCAAACTGCTTCTCCCACATCCAGTACTGGATGAGCAGAAATTTCCTCCAATTAATAATTGGGAAGACCAAAGGCCATTGTGTTCGGTCACCAGTAGAAATTCCGTTCTCAGGGCAGCACGGTGGCAAAGTGGTTGGCATTGCTGCCTCACAACGCCGAGGTCCCAGGTTCGATCCCGGCTCTGGGTCACTGTCCGTGTGGAGTTTGCACATTCTCCCCATGTCTGCGTGGGTTTCACACCCACAACCCAAAGATGTGCATAGTAGATGTATTGGCCACGCTAAATTGCCCCTTAATTGGAAAAAATGAATTGGGTCCTCTAAATTTATTTTTTTTTTAAAAAAGAAATTCCGTACTCTAACTCCCAAGTCCATCCCTCTCCCTGGGAACTGTCTTGAGGCTGAACCACACTCTGCACAATCATTGAATCTCTGCAGTGCAGAAGGAGGCCATTTGGCCCTTCAAGTCTACACTGACCCTTGAAAAGGGCACCCTACCTATGCCCACTGCCCCGCCCTATCCGCGAAACCATCTAACCTGCACATCTTTTGACCTAAGGGGTAATTTAGCATGGCCAATCCACCTAACCTGCACGTTTGTGGACTGTGGGAGGAAACCAGAGCACCAGGAGGAAGCCCATGCAGACACGGAAAGGATGTGTAAACTCCACACAGACAGTCACCCAAGGCTGGAATTGAACCCAGGTTCTGGTGCTATGAGGCAGCAGTGCTAACCACTGTGCCACCACGCTAGATGAGATTCTGACCACATATTCACACCATCACTCATACCAGATATTTCAAAATCCATAATGTCGCCTGTACCCACCCCAGCTCGGCTGCTGCTGAAACCCACATCCATTCCCCTATTAAAATTCCCGGTCAACCTCACATTCAGTCCACACTTCCCCCGACCAGAACGTGTCAGCGTCTACATCTCTACTGCCCGTGTGCTCTCTCACGTCAGGTCCTGCTCACTTACTCGCCCTGTGCTGGCTGGAAGACTCCACAACCAGCATCTGACGAGTGATCTGATTAATCAGGTTGTTTTGGTGGTGTTCAAGCAAAATGTTGCTCCCGCTGCACCAGGAGAACTCCGGTGTAAATAGTGTCTGCAGTTGCTGAACTCTACTGAGGTGAGAATGGAGCTGCTAGGGCTGCAGTGAACCTTTAAGAACTGCTGTCTGGGTTCATTCCTCTGAATTCACTGACTCCCTGCTGAACCTTAGGAATAGAGTAGACCTGAACAACTTACCAAATACTCAACAAATTGCAAATGATTTCCCAGTAAGAACCAATTTGTACAGGGCGAAAAAGGTAAAAAAAAAGGGAGCAAACACCTCCTTCACCGAATTCCCCCACTCACCAGACTCTCGGGGTTACACTCAGTTTGCCAAGGCTGCACTAAAGAACCTTGTATTTATAACCAACTCATTCTGCAGTAAAATAGTTAAATTTTGACTGTCTCTCATTTAAACGTTCCAGAGCAAAATCTCCAACTTAAGTCAGCTGTAAATGTGATAGAAAATACTGGTGTTCATTTTGCATCTTTTACAAGCTCACAACATCCCAAAGTGATTCAAATCAAGGATGTATTTGGAATGAGTCAGCATGGTGGTGCAGTGGTTAGTTCTGCTGCCTCACGGCACCGAGGTCCCAGGTTCAGTCCCGGCTCAGGGTCACTGTCAGTGTGGAGTTTGCACATTCTCCCCGTGTTTGTGTGGGTTTCGCCCCCACAACCCAAAGATATGCAGGGTAGGTGGATTGGCCACGCTAAATTTCCCTTAATTGGAAAAAATGAATTGGGTACTCTAAATTTTTTTTTTTTTTAATATTTCAAAACATTTTTCAAAAAAGGATGTATTTGGAAGGAAGAATGAAGAGAGGCAAAGTAAACTAAACAGTACAATTTTAAACAGAATGCAGGTAGAGTGACCCGGGAGTGAATATAAACAAATATTTCAATGCAACAGGACAGGTCCATAAGACCATAAGACACGAGAGCAGAATTAGGCCACTCGGCCCATCGAGTCTGCTCTGCCATTCAATCATGGCTAATATTTTGATATCCCCATTCTCCTGCAATCTCGCCATAACCCCTGATCCCCTAATTGATTAAAAACCTATCTATCTCTGTCTCAAAGACACTCAGTGATTTGGCCTCCACAACCTTCTGCAGCAAAGAGTTCCAGAGATTCACCACCCTCTGGCTGAAGAAATTCCTCATCTCCTGTGTTAAAGGATAGTCCCTTTCGTCTGAGATTGTGTTCTCTGGTTCTAGTTTTCCTACAAGTGGAAACATCCACTCTATCCAGGCCTCACAGTATCCCGTAAGTTTCAATAAGATACCCCCTCATCCTTCTAAACTCCAATGAGTACAGACCCAGAGTCCTCAATCGCTCCTCATACGACAAGCTGTTCATTCCAGGAATCACTCGTGAACCTCCTCTGGACCCTTTCCAAGCCCAGTTCATCCTTCCTTGGATACGGGGCCCAAAACTGCTCACAATACTCCAAATGGGGTCTGATCAGAGCCTTATATAGTCTCAGAAGTATATCCCTGCTCTTGTATTCTCACCCTCTCGACATGAATGCTAACATTGCATTTGCCTTCCTAACTGCCGACTGAACCTGCACATTCACCTTAAGAAAATCTTGAACAAAGACTCCCAAGACCCTTTATGCTTCTGATTTCCTAAGCACTGCTCCATTTAGTAAATAGTCTATGATTCCATTCCTCCTTCCAATGTGCATAACCTCACATTTTTCCACGTTGTATTCCATCTGCCACTTCTTTGCCCACTCTCCTAGCCTGTCCAAGTCCTTCTGCAGCCCACCTGCTTCCTCAATACTACCTGTCCCTCTGCAGATCTTTGTATCATCTGCAAACTTAGCAAAAGTGCCTTCAGATCATTCATGTATATTCTGAAAAGTTGTGGTCCCAGCACCGACCCCTGAGGGACACCACGAGTCACTGGCTGCCATACTGACCCTTTATCCCCACTCTCTGCCTTCTGCCAGTCAGCCAATCCTCTGTCCACGCCAGGATCTTACCCTTAACTTATTTAAAAGTAGGACGGCATGTGGCGCAGTGGATAGCACTGGGACTGTGGCGTGGAGGACCTGGATTTGAATCCAGGCCCTGGGTCACAGTCCGTGTGGAGTTTGCACAATTTCCCCATGTCTGCGTAGGTTTCACCCCCACAACCCAAATATGTGCAGGTTAGGTGGATTGGCCACACTAAATTGCCCCTCAATTGGAAAATAAAAATAATTGGGTACTCTAAATTGATTTTTAACAACTTATTTAATCGTCTCATATGCGGCACCTTGTTAAAGGCCTTCTGGTCGATCAACTTGGTCAAAACATCCTAATTGGGTCTTCGGTTTATTGGAGGAAGAGAGTGGAAAAACACGTTATACTGAATCTTTCTAAATCATTGGCTAATCCACAGCTTAGGAAAGATAGCAAGGAATTGGAGAGGGTACAGGGAAGCCTTGCTAGAATAGTATCAGTGATGAGAGGTTTCTGTTCTGTGAAGAGACCTGCAAAGCCGGGATTGTTCTCCCAGTATCAGAGAAGGTGAAGGAAAGAGAGACTGAAATATTTGAGGCGTTTTCATCCACATAGAGAGAAGTTGTTTCCATTGGCAGGGTGGTTGGTAACAACAGAAGACAGCTTTAAAATATTTGTCATAACAGCCAGGGTGGACATGAGTAGAGATGATTTTACTCAGTGAATTCTGGTGATCTGGAACACAAGAATATCTGGTGAAAGCAGCTCCAATGGTAAATGATTTTTACTGTATTGAAGGTGCAATAAATATCAAGTTCTTGTTGACTGTAGATAGGAATTCAGTGATCAGCCTGAAATTCATGGGTACCAGCACAACAGGGAAAGAGAGAGAGAGACAGAGAGCGTTCACCAGCTGAGTGTGGATCACTCAGTCATTCCATTTACTGAGACAGCAGCATGAAGTCTGGGACAGAGGAGGCGAGGCTGTTGCAGAGTTAAAAATGAAACCTATTAAGGAGCAGGAGAGCTTTGAGCTGGTGGAGTCTATGAAATCTGAGACTCGTTTTCCTTTGCTGTCATTTCACAGAGGCCCAGTTTTGCCAAGATTCTTTATTTCCACAGTTACAGGATCATTGAAAAGACATTGCAGCTTCTTTACAGCACAGCCAAACTCGCACTGACTGAATATTTCTCCACTCACCTCAAGGTTATCGATTCGCATCCAGCCTCCTCAGTCCACTCCTGTATCGGGCACAGTCTCAGAGTTGGGAGGGGTCAGGGGTGCGCCCTGACCATTAGGACCCCAGCAACAGTAGAGGAACAATTCAAACACAAACATTAAATGAAGTGAAAGCAGATTGTCGAGACCTGTCATAAACTCCTGGAGATGCTGCAGTCACTTCACACACCAGAGGAGGTTAATGGGGAAGCTCAGTGACAGTGCAGAGTACCAGAGTGGAACACATTCAGGTATAATGTCCAGATTGACAGAAACCCCTGGAGATGCTGCAGCCACTTCACACACCAGAGGAAGTTAACAGGGAGTGCTCAGAGACAGTGCAGAATATCAGAGTGGAACACATTCAGGTATAATGTCCAGATTGACAGAAACTCCTGGAGATGCGGCAGTCACTTCACGCACCAGAGGAGGTTAACAGGGAAGCTCAGTGACAGTGCAGAGTATCAGAGTGGAACACATTCAGGTACAATGCCCAGACTGACTTTGGAGCAAATCTTTTCTGGAACCTGGGAAGGGCAGTTGAAAGACCAGACACACATCCATTGGCACACATGTACTCATACGTAGGCATCCTCGCACACGCGCTTAGCCGCCCTCACACACACACGCAACATGCATAGGTGCACTCGCACGCACCGCGCACACACACACCCACCCACAGGCACATAGACACGCACGTATGTGTGCCCGCTCACAGATACACAAGCACTAAATATTCAATAACGTGCCTCTTGTCAGTACTGTGGAACATAAAACCAGGGTCCCTGTCACATTGTGCCCCCTCAGGATGTACAAGATCCTGAGGCCAATTTGATGGAGAGAAGGAAGGCAGCACCTACCCAGACCACTCCTTTCCCAGCCTGGTGTCCGAGCGGCAGTATTATCCTTCACACAGCCTGACGTGGTATCTGGTGGTAATCGGAGTGTTTGTGGGATCTTGCTGTGCAGTCCCTGCCGAGTTTCCCACGTGAAAACAGTGAACGTGTTTCAAATACAAAAAGCTGCCGTGTTGATTGAAAGGTCTGGGCCAGTCTGAAAAGGCACAGGAGGAAGACGATCTCTTCCTTTTGACGGGTCACTCCTGCAGTGCAGCCCCTGCCGTTCTGTGGGAGGAGACGGCGACTGCCACATGCACAGTAAGATCCCACAAAGTGTTATGCAACACAGGGTCAGGAACCTAATTTCAGTGGGGGTTTGAGGGACACTGGAGAGAACTTCCCTCCCCATCCTGCTGTTGCTGTTTATATTTTACATTCGCTTGAGGGGGTGGACAGGGACAGATGGAGAGCAAGACCCACCGGGATCATCCGGGAATGACTGATTCAGGCGCCTCCCGTCCCATCGTCAGCCCCAACACATCCTTCATTCGTGGCTCAGCAAAGGGAGTTGAAGAATCAATGAATGAATACCCAGTGACAAAATGCACAGTCGTTGCTGCCAACATCTCCGGCCATTCCTGTGGTCATGTGTACACGGGCCAGCTGTCTGTCTCTTTGTGTGTGTGTTGGGTGGGGGGGGGCATGCGATGGGAGAGCAGGTTACCTGGAGCCTGCCTGGTCCGACGTTAACCAGGCGGAAGCAGATTCAGTCCAGTGTTATCACCCTCGGGCGTTGTCTCTCCGAGCGATGGGAGGAGAGTGGGACCATCACAGGACCAGCCCCCCGCCCGTGTACTCCACTCTCTGTGAAAAGAGGGGAACGTCAGGAATAGGAGTGGGAATAGTTCCTGGCGAGCCTGCTCCACTATTCAGCAAGATCACGGCTGATCATCGACCTCAACTCCACTCTTCCCCACCCCTCAATTCCCAAGGATATCTCCACCTCAGCCTTGAACGCACTCAATGACAGAACATCCAGCATTCCCTGGGATAGAGAATGCCAAAGATTCACAAACCCTCTGGGTGAAGAAATTCTCCCTCATCTCAGTCCAAAATGGCCGCCCCTTATCGAGACTGGCCCCGTGTCCCTGACTCTCTGGGAATTAGCCTCTCCGCATCAACCTTATGGAGTCTCCTCAGAATTTCACACCTTTCAATCGGAGCATCTAAACTGCAGGGAATGTTGGGCCCATTGCTCAGGCTCCAGAGCACTGACCGGTCTCCTCCTCTTCCTATTTTCTTGGCTCCCCCTCACGTTCCGAGTTCAGATCTTACCTGGGGCGGCTGGAGGAATGCCAGCCAGTCGGAGGAGTGTGTGGGCAGCAGCCCCATCGCCTGGCACTTGTAGACGGCTAGGGCCAACCCCAGCAGGTTGCCGATGAAGTAGAGCAGACGCTGCAGCCAGTGCTGAGTCGAATTCCCCAGGACCTTAAAGACTGGGAGTGAGAATAAAAAAACAGAAAGATCAGGAACAGGGGAGAGACTGTGAAATGTTCATAGAGAATTGGGGGATCCTTGTACTCAAATCACAAACAGACAGCATGGAGATACAGCAAGAAATTAGGAAGGCAGATGTTCCGTTAGCCTTCACCGAGGGATGGCGCCAGGGACCGGGGTTTGATTACAGCTTTGGGTGACTGTCCGTGCTGAGCCTGCACATTCACCCTGTGTCAGCCTGAGTTTCCTCCGGGTTCTCTGGTTTCCTCCCACAGTCCAAAGATGTACAGGTTAGGTGGATTGGCCATGATAAATTGCCCCTTAAGTGTCCAAAGGTAAGGTGGGGGTACAGGGACAGGGAGGGAATTGGGTCTCTGTATAGTGGCCTTTCAAATGGTTGGTGCAGACTCGATGGGCCAAATTGCCTCTTTCTGCACTGTAGGGTTTCTATGATTCACTGGTTTCTATGATACATCAGTGCGTGTATATCTATGAGTGAGGAAATCTTTCTGCAATTGTACAGAGTTTTGGTCAAACACAGGAGGAATAACTTATGCAGTTTGGGTCTCCTTATCTACAGAATTGCCAAGGAGAGAGGGTAACAAAGACTCACCAGATTGGTTCCTGGGATGACAGGATTGTCCAACGAGGAGAGATTGGGAAGAATGGGCCTTTACTCTCTTGGGTTTACGAGACTGAGAGTTGATCTGATTGAAACAGATATAATTGTAAAGAGGGTTTGACAGGGAGATGCGGAGACACGGTTTCCTCTGGCTGCAGAATCCGGAACACAGAGACATAGCCTCAGGGGGGCAGCTAGTTCGGACTGAGCTGAAGAGGAATTTCCTCACCCCATGAGTTGTCTCTAACCCAGAGAGTTGTGGATGTTCAATCACTGATTATATTCCAGGCTGAGATCAATGGATTGTTGGACACCAAGAGAAATCTCAGGGAGATATCTGTACACTGACTGGTGTCTTCAATTAACCCATCTCCCCCAGGGGGATATCTGTACAATGAAGGTAGAAACCTACTTTGCCACCCCTAATATGTTTTACTTTTGTTTTTATATATTTTATCAACGTTAGAACCAGTTGCTATAGTATTTTGAGCCATAGAAATAGAATAACCCCATGTCACTTGGCAGTTACTCATCAACAAACTAACTTCTTCTCCTGTAGCAGAGTAAGACCACTTCTTCAAGGCTGAGAAAGCTGGAGAGTAAAAGAGCTCCTCTTCCCTGTCCTTCCTGAACTCCCTTATTCACCCAGCTCTCAGCACTCTGTTCTAAGTCCCATTCAAATGATGCCATTTAAAAGCTGTTTCTCAGCTGCAGAATCAATACAATACTCACTTGGCGACATGGACATCAGTGCGTGTATAGGTCTCCAGGCCATCATGCAAACCATCATGATAGGGAAGATGGAGATGTTGTTGCCGGCCGTGTACATAATGAACAGATTCATGGGCAGCTGCTTCAATGGGCCAAAGGCGATGTCCCAGCAGAGCTGAAAACAGAAAGTGAGCAGGGCATCAGTAAAGGGAGCCAGGTTGGGGAAGGTCACGTACTGATCTTACACCCAGGGCTGGAAATAAGGATGACGGTTAACACCACAAAAGGTTCCTTTAGTACATGGGGTGCAGCGGTTCACCAACCCAGTTTACCACTGTTGACAAACCAAGCCTGGCCAGCTGGACAACGAGGACACATTCAAATCCAACTTACTTTCTCAACCAGGATCCGGTCTGTTTCTTGGACGCGGATGTCTGGAAGCTGTTTGTCGGAATATGCGACTGGGCTCATGAAGTCGCCCTGGCTCCTGTGAGATCACGGCTCCTGTGAGAAACAGAGAACACAAATTGGGTCACCTCAGCAAGCTCTTCAGGACCCTCTTAAAAGAGGGAGTCTCTCCATCAGGGATCCCACTGTGGTGGCAATACTGCCAGCATGAACTAAACCATGAGCAAGCCTAGGGCACACTGCATGCACCAAACTGCCATGGGATTGGACAGCCACAAAGTGCATTGGAGTCAACTGACAATCAGGGTGCCAATCCCCTTGTCCAGTCCTCCGTTAAAAGGCGATTGCACCGAGTCACCGGAGGCAATGAATTTTTGCTTGACAGTGAACGATGTTGAATGTCGAGAGAGACCCACTGCAGCACCCGGCCCCAGAAACGAGCAATCGTCCCTCCAGCCAACACTCAGGTGGGGGGCTGAAACAAAGATGGCGTCGCAGGGTCGTGACCCCGGGAAAAGAAGCCAAGTGGAGTCGGAGTGGTTTCTGGGAGATTTGAGAAGCTGCTTTCTGCCAAGGGGCGGAAAGTTTTAGGTTGATGCCCACATCCCCGGGTCAGTGTGCGGTGCCCTCCATGCGAGAGAGCAGGCTGGCCCGGCCTGCGCCTCCTACTCGAGCCCCAGGCTCCAGCGCGGCCTCTGCACCTGCGGCTGCCGCTCGGGTTGAGCTCGAGGGTCCACTTCTGCCAGCGCGCGCGGTTGGCGAGCGCCGCCCCCGCAGCCATGGCAACGCCGGCGACCGTTAACCGTCCCTCCTCAAATCTGATCCGGGGAATAATCCGCGCGCTTCCGTCAACAAACCACACCCGCTGCAATGCGCATGCGCTGCTGTCCGGACGTCCTCGGCGAAATGCAGACATCGCTCACGTCTCCCCCATCTTTGTTAGGGGCACGTCGAGCAACCAAATGTCAACGGTTTCTTCACAAGTGATGCGAGACTTGCTGAGTTTATCCAGCATTTTTTTATTTCACATTTCTAGCATCCGCAATATTTTACTTCTATTCCCGGCCCATTTCTACCTCACATGTAACTGGGTATCATGAGTGAAGCGACCACCAGGCTCAGGGCTAACCCTTGCAGCCAAGTTGCAATGAAATATTGTGACTTCCTGCAGGTGCTGGAACTGATGGGAGGACAATTTGCACACATTGGTCAACAGCAATGTTGCTGTAAAGGTTGATTAGAATCACAATATCACTGATGTAACCAATTAATTGGAATGAAATAATGACAGCGATCTCATTGATCCGAGAGACAGTTTGATCTTTAATTGATTTGAAATAAATCATCTCAAAGAACAGATGTTGAATGTAGACGAAGATGTCCTGTTTAATAATAATCTTTATTAATGTTACAAGTAGGCTTATATTAACACTGCGATGAATTTACTGTGAAAAGTCCCTAGTCACCACACCCTGGTGCCTGTTCAGGTGCACTGAGGCAGAATTCCGAATGTCTAAATCACCTAGTAAGCATGTCTTTCGGAACTTGTGGGAGGAAACCGGAGCACCCGGAAGAAACCCACGGGGAGAACGTGCAGATTCCGCACAGACAGTGACCAAGCCTGGAATCGAACCCGGGGCCCTGGTGCTGTGAAGCAACAGTGCTAACCACTGTGCAACCGTGCTGCCCATATTTCATTCACTGTCATGAATTAGATTCAGCTTGGTGACAGGGTGGGTTCTGATTAACCTTCCAGTGGGGACATAAAAAGGGTAAGATTTGTTCTTGTTATCCTCTATCAGTGGTATATCAAATAGAGCAGAAAAATATAAGGGCAGTGCATGAAATCTGACTTCTCTCTTCAGAGCTCATGTCCCACTGCAACAGTGTTTTTGTATGAGGTTCCCTCTGGTTCCTGTCACTGAGTCTCTCAGCCTGCAGTAATACACTGCGCTGTCAGACAGCTGCAGCTCACTGATCGTTCCTCACTTACCCCCACACATTTCAAACTGTCGATTGATGCAGAAAATTGAGTCCCCCACCCTCTGCAAATTTCTACTGAGCCTTGGGGAAGTGTCCAGGTGACTTTCCCTCTCCTTGATGCCCCACAATGTCAGCAGCTCAGACTCCAGCTCAATACCCCTGAGCCCAGGTTCTGCAAGTTGCAGACACTCCTCAGATATGATTGCCCAGGATTGTAACGTTCTCCAAAAACGCCCACATACTGCAATCCTAGCACATCACCTGTCCTGTGGAGAACATCAAACTCCAGCCTAGTTATAGGGGTTATTAACTTGAGCAGAAATAAACAAAGGACGTGATTAACAATAACATCCAATCCCTGGAGTCACACATGAACCCGCTGGTGTCTCAGCAGGTTGGATGATCGATTGAATCCCTTCCCACACTCGGGGCAGGTGAATGGTTTCTCCCCACTGTGAGTGCGTTGGTGTGTCTGGAGATTGGATGATTGAGTGAATTGTTTCCCACACACGGAGCAGGTGAATATCCTTTCCCCAGTATGAATTCGCTGGTGTTGAATAAGGTGAGATGATTGTCTAAATTTCTTCTCACAATGAGAGCAACTGAATGGTCTCTTGTCAGTGTGAACAAGCTGGTGTTTAATTAGATCTGGAGAGGTTTTAAAGCAATCCCCACAGTAAAAGCATTTAAAAGGTCTCTCGTCACTGTGAACTCTCTGGTGTGACCCCAGGCTGGATGACTTTGCGAATTCCTTCCCACACATGGAGCACCTGAACGGTCTCTCCCCAGTGTGACTGCGCCGATGGCTCTCCAGCTGGGATGGGTAACTGAATCCCTTCCCACAGTCCCCACATTTCCAAGGTTTCTCCATGGTGCCAGTGTCCTTGTGTCTCTCCAGGTTGGATGATCAGTTGCAATCTTGATCGGACACAGAACATGTGAACGGTTTCTCCTCACTGTAAATGGTGTGATGTTTCTTCAGGCTGTGTATTTGGTTAAAGCTCTTTCCACAGTCAGTTCACTGGTACTCTCTCACTCGGATGTGTGTTGTGTGGGTCTCGGGGCTTTTCCAGTCACACTGATGTTTCCACAGTCAGTTCACTGGAACACTCTCACTCGGCTGTGTGTATGTCTCGGTGTTTTTCCAGTCACACTGATGTTTGAAATCTTTTCCCACAGGCAGAACAGACAAACATTTCTCCTTCGACATTCAAAGGCCAATGATATTCAAGTCCTGATGAATCGAATGACTCTGCCAGATCTTGACATGATGTTTGCTTTTCTCATCTGCAAATCCTCGTCTGCAAATCCTCACCTTCTCATGCTCTGTAAAAGGAGATTACCAAAGTCATCACTGTAAGTAGAGGACAGAAATGCAGAACAGATAATTCTCGTTTCTAGGGACCATTTTTTCCCTCTTATTCCACTACAGCTGCAGATCCCCATCCCACACACTCTCCCTCCCCACTGGGCTGAAATACAGATAAAGTGTTGGATATATTTTCCTGCATCCCTTTAACAAATTTGTACAAATAGAGATAGAATCATGTTTGATAATTCACTTCATTCATGAATCCTGTTGAAACGTTTCACAATCAATCATCTGAATATGTGTTCCCAGCAAGTTGGAAAACTTTCTATTAGACTTCACTGGAAAACACTTAAATCTATGATCTCTTGTCACAGCCACATAAATATAAATGTGGATTGGAATTCAGGAGAAAGGACTCTATTCCACAAATAAGATATAGAACAAATAGACTACAAGGCAGTGCAATGACCTACTTTATAAAGCTCACAGACAGTATGTAAATGATTGAGAATTTAATGAACTCATGCTGACAACATATGATCTGTGGATTTAATACAAAACGCAGATTGCAGAGAATCTTTCATTTCTATTCTGTTGGTTAAGGACTCCTGCTTTTTGTAACCTATTGTAATTATTTGTCTGATGAAATGATCATAATGTGCAATACTTTCATTATTTTATACTTTTATTTAATGGCTGTCTACAACTATGTGATGAATCCTAATTACTTATTATATTTGTAGCATCATCACAATTCTGAACCTGCCACACTTATGATTTTGAAGCAAACCAATGATCTATTGAACCAAACTAATTCTCTATGAATCTGGATCACCCTGATGGACCAGATGGAATAACCAACGTTAACCTTGTTCCAGAAGTGACTGTGTGGAGATTAAATGAGCAATTATTAAGGTGGTTTCTCCAAGCCTCCCGGGCTTTTTTTTTCTCTCTATCTCTCTCTCTCTCTGTGTTTTCAAATCCTCCCCATCCAGCCGCCAGCTCCATCACTCCTTCGACCAGCTGTAGATGTGACAAATAAACACCTATCCATGGTCAAGACTGACACAGCGCATGCTCCAAATACTGGGCGACACGGCACCTGTACACTGGTCTCCTGTGGTGTAGATAGGGGACATTCACCACTGTGGGGAATGCTGGGTAAAAAACCCACCATTGTGATTCACAATTCACTTTCTTGTGATTATTTAGCGGTAACGCAGTAGAGAGTGAACGTAAAATAAATCATTAAAGCGAGGAATTTGACATGTTGTAACCTACAAGGTTACAGATCAAGAGCTAGAAAGTGGGGGTGGTCTGATACAGATATGATGGGCCAACAGGCCTCCTTTAGTCATATAAATTTAAATGTTCTGTTTCCATTGTCGAACATATTTAAGACAGAAATAGACTGAATTTTGGTCTCTCAGAGAATCAAGGGTTCTGGTGAACAGGCAGGAGGGAGGAATTGAGGCAAAGGGATCCCTTCCCACAGTCCCCACATTTCCACGGTTTCTTTGTATTGCGAATGAATTTATGTCTCTCCAGGTTGGATGATCAGTTGAAGCCTCGTCCCACACACAGAATATATGTACAGTTTCTCCCCGCTGTGAATGGTGTGATGTTTGTTCAGGCTGTGTAACTGGTTAACGGTCTACCGGAACACTCTCACTTGGGTGTGTATATGTCTCAGTGCTTTTACAGTCACACTGATGTTTGAAATCATTTCCTGCAGACAAAACAGATAAATATTTCTCTTTTGACATTCAAAGCTTGATGATATTCAGCTCCGAGTGAAATCAAGTGATGATCAGATCTTAATGTGATGCTTGGTTTGAGTTCCCCATCCACAAATCATCTCCTAATATCCTATAATCAGAGTTTACAAAAGTCATTGCTGTCAGTGCAGGAGAGAAATTTACAACAAACAATTCTAGTTTCTATGCAACATTCATTCTTTTCTTGTTTTCCCAAACGTATTGCTCAATCATAGTAAAATAAACCAAAATCAGAAACAAAGTCCCAACAAGAGCAAGCGAATCTTCCTGACTAAACCAGAATGTTATTACCAATGTCTATGAGACACTCTGTACTCTGAGGAATCCACCGATTGTGGAAGGTGTCAACTGTTCTGGTGGACACCGCATGCTCCCTCCCCAGAGCTACCCAGACACAGGCAGGCAATTGGAAGAGAGGGCAAAAGTCTCTTATGGGGCGGCAGTAAAGTGACATTATCCAAAGGTGGAGCAGGCTCAATGGACTGATTTTTTTTTTATTCGTTCATATTTATTGCCCATCCCTAATTGCCCTGGACGAGACAGTTAAGAGTCTACTATATTGCTGTGGGTCTGGAGTCACATGTCGGCCAGACTGAGTAAGGACGGCAGATTTCCTTCTCTCAAGGACATTAGTGAATTAGTTCAGTTTTTAAAAATGTATTTGTTCAAGGTTTTTCAATAATTTTACAGAACACTGCAAAAAGGAAAATAATACAAAGAAAACAGGGCAACATGCAAACAAAACAAAATGTTTTAACCCTCTAAACGGTAAACCCCCAACTCAAACCAAAATGGGGCATGCGCCCCTTACATAAAGGAAAATAAATCAGCCCCCCCCCATCAGTTGCGTTTTTAATGACAGTTGACAATGGTTTCATGGTCATCATTAGACTGTTAATTCCAGATGCTGATTGGATTCAAATTTCAACATCTGCAGTAGCAGGATTCGAACCTGGGTTTTACCCGAAGCATTACCCTGGATTTCTGGTTTAGTAGTCCAGTGACAATTCCACTATGTGGTACTGGTATAGTGGTAGTGTCGTAGTGGCTGCCTCCTGCTCCTATTTCTTATATTTAACCAGTGTAATCCCCACCACCAAATGGGACCTGATCATCCAAATTCTATAAATTGCTGTTTTAACCAGGCCCAAGAGCAAGTCCAGGAGAAGATCCTCTGACTTACCCAGTCTCTCCACACGGGGCAGCCAAAGATTAGGAGCACGGGGCTGAAGTGTAACAAAAGCTTGAGAAGTAGCTTTTGCAGGTAACTAACTATCGGGACTGCAACCTCCCACACTGAATGTATACATGGCCCGTGGAATTCTCTGGGCTGCAAGCAGCACCTGTCGTCTAATGCACTACCCGGACACTAGGACCTGGTTGGGAACAGAGGCGCTGAAGCCCCGCCCACCATGTTTCGAATTCGACAAAACAGGTGCGCATGCGCACTCTCTCCCCTGAAACAAGATGGCGGCCGTAAGCCTGGGTCTGTCTCCGGGGAAAAGAGCCGGAGCTGCAAATGTGGGACCCGCAGCTTCGGATTCGGGGCTTGATGCCTTCACCAGGTGTTTAGAAACCCTCCCCATCCACCCGCCGGCTCCATCGCCCCCTCCGCGTTTCCGCATCCTCACCGGTTTGGAGACCCGATAAACAATAGGCTTCCCATCGCTATCACTGCGCATGCTCCAATACAGGGCGGCCCTGCGCCTGCGCACTGCTCTCCTGTGCTCTGGACAGAGGACATTCACCACCGCGGGGGTGTCGGGTAATGTCTCCGCCATGGTAGCTACCAACCAAGCAGGGGATTGTTAATTATTTCGCTATGATTTGACGATTGCAGCGGAAATCAGCAATATTGCGAACCCAGGTAGTATGGTGGACAGTGGTGAGCATGGTAGCACTGCTGCCGCGCAGTGCCTGCGACCTGGGTTTGATTCCAGGACTTTGGTGACTTGTGGAGTTTGCACTTTCTCCCCGGGTCTGCATGGGTTTCCTCTGGGTGCTTTCGTTTCCTCTCACAATCCAAGGATGTACAGGTTAAGCGGGGATGGGGAGGTGGGCCTAGGTAGGGTGCTCTTTCAGAGGACTGGTGCCGACTCAATGGACACCTTCTGCAGTGTAGGAATTCGAAATTAGGCATCAAAATTTTACGTTATTTACCCAGAGCTGTAAAGTGAAACATCGTCCACAATAGGTACAAAACGAGAGGACATGAATCTCTGTTTCTTCAACAAACACGGAAAGAAGGAAACAAATGTCCTTTAAGGACCCTTTAAGGGATATATGCCCTTCCCCTCCATTCTGTGAATCCTTTAAGGATTTTCTCTAAAGGTAAACTTGCAGGTTGAGTCCGTAATTAAGAAAGCAAATGCAATGTTGTCATTTATCTCAAGAGGCTTGGAATATAAAAGCAGGGATGTACTTCTGAAGCTTTATAAAGCATTAGTTAGGGCCCATTTAGAATACTGTGAGCAATTTTGGGCCTCACACCTCAGGAAGGACATACTGGCACTGGAGCGGGACCAGCGAAGATTCACACGGATGATCCCAGGAATGGTAGGCCTAACATACGATGAACGTCTGAGGATCCTGGGATTATATTCATTGGAGTTTAGGAGGTTCAGGGGAGATGTAATAGAAACTTACAAGATAATGAATGGCTTAGATAAGGTGGACATAGGCAAGTTGTTTCCATTAGCAGGGGAGACTAGGACCCGGGGGCACAGCCTTAGAATAAAAGGGAGTCACTTTAGAACAGAGATGAGGAGAAATTTCTTCAGCCAGAGTGGTGGGTCTGTGGAATTCATTGCCACAGAGGGCGGTGGAGGCTGGGACGTTGAGTGTCTTTAAGACAGAAGTTGATAAATTCTTGATTTCTCGAATTAAGGGATATGGAGAGAGAGCGGGTAAATGGAGTTGAAATCAGCCATGATTGAATGGTGGAGTGGACTCGATGGGCCGAATGGCCTTACTTCCGCTCCTATGTCTTATGGACCCGGTCCACTTACCGATCATTGTCAGAGTTCATGGTCTCAGAAGAAAAAATAATACGAGGGTGTGTAAGTTATTTTGGAAATATAGTTAAACAAACACAATTCAATTTATAAACGAAGGTATTAAATTTAAAATAAAGAGTTGTTTTTCAATTTATGCATTCATTTTCCGAACACCTCTGGGGAGTGGGTATATTATTCTATTTTGTAGGATTATGATATATGCCCTTCCCCTCCATTCTGTGATATATGAATGGTGAATCATTCTATCCACATTGCTCCAAGCAGAAGGACACGGGCAGCATGATGGAACAGTGGCTAACACTTCGGCCTCACAGGAACCCAGGTTTGATTCTGGCTTTGGTGACTGTCTGTGTGCAGTTTTTACATCCTCCCCATGTCTGGGTGGGTTTTCTCCGGGTGCTCCAGTTTCCCCCAACAGTCCAAAGATGTGCAAGTTAGATGAATTGGTCCTACCTAAAATTGCCCCTTGGTGTCCAAAGTAGATTGGGAGAATGGACCAAGGTAGGGTGCTATTTCAGAGGGACGGTGCAGACTGAATTGACCGAATGGCCTCCTTTTGCACTGTAAGAATTCTGTGTCTATCATTTCTATGTCTATGACAGTAAGGTGCAGATGTGCAGTAGGAAGGAATCTGCTGGACATTGGCCTCTCTCCACCTTCCAAACATGTGGGGTTTTTCATACTGCAAAACACCCAGCCAATTGTGAGGTTGCAGAATAATTATGTCTTTACTTTATAATTCTATAATCTATCTGTTCTATCACATTAGGGACACTCCCTTAACTTGGCCCTTTATTAATAATGTCACTGGGGCATGTGAAATGTGCAGAATTATTGGATCAATTGCTACCAGGAACTCTTGCGTGTTTAACTAACCAGTGAACCTCTAATGTCTGTTGTCACACACACGTAGATTGAGAGGAATGGACGCGTGTGAGAATTATCCATCCTGGCATTCTCAGTGTGAACAGGACGGGTTGTATTTGGAGACAGGGTGTCCCAGTTCTCCACCCCGGGATTCTCAGTGTGGGATGTGTTTGGAGACAGGACGTCCCACTTCCCCACCCCGGGGTTCCCAGTGTGAACAGGGCGGGATGTGTTTGGAGACTGGATGTGTTTGGAGAAAGGATGTTCCCAGTTCCCTACACTGGGATTCAGTGTGAACAGGGTGGGATGTGTTTGGAGACAGGATGTCCCAGTTCCCCACCCTGGGATTCTCAGTGTGAACAGGGTGGGATGTGTTTGGAGACAGGATGTCCCAGTTCCCCACCCTGGGATTCTCAGTGTGAACAGGATGGGATGTGTTTGGAGATGGGATGTTCCAGTTCTCCACCTTTAAAAGGACAAGGAGAGAACCAGCTCCATTGAATGGTGATGCTTTATGACATCATTCCATTCCCTGGTAAATGCCCTCACAGAATCCAGCTTATTAGTGCTGGGAGTGTTTGATGGGGCAGGGCAGAGGGAATTTTACCCTTATCAAAGCTGTGCATTACCTACTCTCTGGCACTGTTTGATGTGTCATGTAGTGGGAGTTTTCCTTTGTACCTAGCCTGGGCTGTACTTGTCCTGTGAGTTTGTGATGGGATGATTTAGAGAGAACTTTGTTCTGTACCTTAGAAAACGTAGAGGGAAACTTGCATTGTTTCTGACAAGTGACTTCCACTTCAGAAGAGGTGCATTAAATTTACTCAGAAGGCAGAGGTGAAATGAAATGAATGAAAATGAAATGAAAATCGTTTATTGTCACAAGTAGGCTTCAAATGAAGTTACTGTGAAAAGCTCCTGGTGGGCCACCTTCTTGAACCTCTTCAGTCCATGTGGTGTAGGTCTACCCACAGCGCTGTTAGGAAGGATATTGATGCAACAACAGCGAAGGAATGGCGATATGTTTCCAAGTCAGCTTGGCGTGGCTTGGAGGGGAACTTCCAGGAGGTGATGTTCCCATGTATCTGCTGCCCTTGCCCTTCTAGCTGAAGTGGTTGTGGGTGGGAAGAGATTCGCTCAGTAACTTATCTGCTTCATGGGTGAGAACTTTGCTGATAATGGATCCACTGCTTTTCCGAAATCCTGGACTTCATTTCAAATTGTAACAGATTGTTTCCCCCCTAACAGGTTCAATAAACATTGTGGTTTGAAGGAATTCTCTGTATCCAGACTCCATTAAACATGCTCAGAAAGTTGGAAACAATGGGCTGTTGATTTAATGTTTATTCGTTAACGTTTTGTTCTCACTGGAACGTTGGAGGTTGAGGGGGGGACCTGATAGAGGTCTCCAAAATTATGAGGGGCATAGACAAAGTGGATAGTCAGAGACTTTTTCCCAGGGCAGAGGGGTCAATTACTAGGGGGCATAGGTTTAAGGTACGAGGGGCAAGGTTTAGAGGAGATGTACAAGGCAACTTTTTTTACACAGAGGGTAGTGGGTGCCTGGAACTCGTGGCGGGAGGAGGTGGTGGAAGCAGGGACAATGGTGACGTTTAAGGGGCATCTTGACAAATACAGGAATATGATGGGAATAGAGGGATACGGACCCCAAAAGTGTAGAAGATTTTAGTTTAGAAGGGCAGCACGGTCGGCGCAGGCTTGGAGCGCCGAAGGGCCTGTTCCTGTGCTGTACTTTTCTTTGTTCTTTGTATTACATAAGTCACTGCATACTGAGACCATGAGGTCATTGGATACTCAAAGGAGGACACATTAGAAAGACCTGTGAGTGTAATCAGCACATTGTTCTAAGCTGGTTCCTCTGCTCAAAGCTAGACCAGGTCAGAAGCCTCAGGCTTTTATGTACTGAACCATTTTGGTTTTAGTAATGTCTTGCTAACCTGATAATAAATTCCAACACATACTCAGATCCTCCTGCAATGACGTCCAACATACCATTTGCCTTCCTGATCACTTGCTACACCTGCTTTTGGTGACTCATGAACAAGGACAACCAGATCCCTCTGGATATCGGCACTTCCCAATCTCTCACCATTTAAGAAATACTCTACATCACCGTTCCTCCAACCAAAGAGGATAACTTCAAATGCTTTCTATACTATCACCCATTTGCCATGTTCTTGCCCATTCATTAGCCTGTCTAAATTATCTTGAATCCTCCTTGCACTCTCCTCACAACGCACATTTTCACTTCGTTTTGAGTCATCAGCAAAAATGGAAATATTGCATTTGGTCCCCACATCCAAATCATTGATATAGATTGTGCAGTGCATAGCTGGAGCCTGTGCCATTATACTCCCCTCACTCTTGTGTTTACTAACGTCCTCTGTGGGAGTTTATCAAAAGTCTTCTGAAGATCCAAATGCACCATATCCATTTTGGTTCCCCTTATCTATTCTGTAGCAATATTCTTAAAGAAAATCTCCGAGCACTGTTAGAAGGACAGGGGAGTTCTCACTGCTGTCTGACTAATAGTTTACTCTCAACCGGGTAGCACGGTAGCATTGTGGATAGCACAATTGCTTCACAGCTCCAGGGTCCCAGGTTCGATACCGGCTTGGGTCACTGTCTGTGCGGAGTCTGCACATCCTCCCCGTGTGTACGTGGGTTTCCTCCGGGTGCTCCGGTTTCCTCCCATAGTCCAAAGATGTGCAGGTTAGGTGGATTGGCCATGATAAATTGCCCCTAGTGTCCAAAATTGCCCTTAGTGTTGGGTGGGGTTACTGTGTTATGGGGATAAGGTGGAGGTGTTGACCTTGGTAGGGTGCTCTTTCCAAGAGCTGATGCAGACTCGATGGGCCGAATAGCCTCCTTCTGCACTGTAAATTCTATGAACCAATCTCACTAAAAAATCTCTGGTCATTGTCACATTGCTGTTTTTGGAGGCTTACTGTACACAGAGACATCCAAAGTTGTGAAAGGCACTATATACTACAAAGGGACTATAAAACCACGTGCGGCACGGTAGCACAGTGGTTAGCACTGTTGCTTCACAGCACCAGAGTCCCAGGTTCGATTCCCAGCTCAGGGCACTGTCAGTGCAGAGTTATCTCTGTGTCAGCGTTGTTTTCCTCTGGGATTTCCGGTTTTCTCCCACAAATCCAGAAAGACATGGGGCGCGATTCTCCACCACCACGACGAAGTGGCCGCGCCTTCGTGAATGCCGTCGAGGTTCACGACGGCGCGGAATGGCCCCGGTCCCTACCGATTCAGGCCCTGACAATGGGCCAGTATCGGGGCCGTGTCATCTACCCGCGCCAGGCCTTGTCGCCCGCGTAAAAGCGGCGCCGAATAGATGACGCGGCCGGCGCCGCATAACGGACGTCATCTGCGCATGCGCAGGTTGGCCGGCGCCAACCCGCGCATGCGTGGTTGCTGTCCTGTCCAAATCCGTCCCGGAAGAAGATAGGGGATGGATCTTGCGGGGCCGCGGAAGGAAGGAGGTCCTCCTTCAGAGAGGACGGCCCGACGATCGGTGGGCACCGATCGCGGGCCACCCCACATTCAAGGTACCCCCCGGTGCAGGATCCCCCCTTGCCCCCCCACAGGCCGCCCCCCCAGCGTTCACACACCGCCCACGACTGTAGCGACCAGGTGTGGATGGCGCCGGGGTGAACCCGCCGTTTTGGCCTGGCCGCTCGGCCCATCCGGGCCTCAGAATCGCGGGGGTGCCGGAGAATCGCCATTTTGGGTATCTCCGGCGATTCTCCGGCCTGTGGCCCGCGAAACTCGACCGGCCTGTTCCCGCCGCTTGGGAGAATCGTGGGAGGGCGTCGGACCGGCGTCCCCGGAAATTTCGGCGTCCCAGGCGATTCTCCCAACCGGCGTGGGAGTGGAGAATCGCGCCCATGCTGTTAGGTAATTTGGACATTCTGAATTCTCCCTCCGTGTACCCAAACAGGAATGTGGCAACTAGGGGATTTTCATAGCCACTTCATTGCAGTGTTAATGTAAGCCTACGTGTGACAATAAAGATTATTATTATTATAAATGCAAAGTCTTCCAACTGCAACCCGGTTACTGTGGCTATCAGCAACAGCATAAACACTCCCCTGTTTCATTGTGAACAAGCTTCACTCCTGAATCTGATTAACAGCAGCAATAACTGTAGCATTGAACATTGCAGTTACTTGTGAACTCGCTGGTGTCTCACAAGGTTGGATGATTGAATGAACCCCTTCCCACACACAGAGCAGGTGAATGGCCTCTCCCCAGAACAGCCGTTTCTGTAGTGTAGTGGTTATCACATTCGCCTAACACCCGGAAAGTCGCTGGTTCGAAACCGGGCTGAAACATGTAGTGCGTCTAGTTTTATAGGCAGCACGGTGGCGCAGTGGGTTAGCCCTGCAGCCTCACGGCACTGATGTCCCAGATTCGATCCCGGTTCTGGGTCACTGTCCGTGTGGAGTTTGCACATTCTCCCCGTGTTTGCGTGGGTTTCTCCCCCACAACCCAAAAATGTGAAGGCTAGGTGGATTGGGCATACTAAATTGCCCCTTAATTGGAAAAAATAAATTGGGTACTATAAATTTATTAGATTTACTAGGATGTTGCCGGGACTTGATGGTTTGAGTTATAAGGAGAGGCTGGATAGACTGGGACTTTTTTCCCTGGAGCGTAGGAGGCTTAGGGGTGATCTTATAGAGGTCTATAAAATAATGAGGGGCATAGATAAGGTAGATAGTCAACATCTTTTCCCAAAGGTAGGGGAATCTAAAACTAGAGGGCATAGGTTTAAGGTGAGAGGGGAGAGATTCAGAAGGGCCCAGAGGGACAATTTCTTCACTCAGAGGGTAGTGAGTGTCTGGAATGGGCTGCCAGAGGTAGTAGTAGAGGCGGGTACAATTGTGTCTTTCAAAAAGCATTTAGATAGTTACATGGGTAAGATGGGTATAGAGGGTTATGGGCCAAGTGCGGGCAACTGGGACTAGCTTAATGGTAAAAACTGGGCGGCATGGACTGGTTGGGCCGAAGGGCCTGTTTCCATGCTGTAAACTTCTATGATTCTATGATTCTATGGAGAGGAAAAGGAGGTTGGAGATGGGGTGGCTGTTTGCAAGGCGGTTGGGCGTCAAGGGTTGTTTTCTCAGGAAGGGCGAGAATGGTGTATTTAAAAGTGAGAGGGGCAAATCCAGAAGAGAGAGAGAACTGTTAACAATATCAGTTAATGTGAGGAAGTTGGATGGTCAGCGGTTTAGTGAGAATAGGGTCAAGGGAGCAGAAGTCAGGTCTCATAAACAAGATGCGATCAAAGAGGACATGACAGGAGATCGGAGAGAAACCAGAGATAGATCCGCGTTCACACTCAGACGAGGGGGATTTTTAGTGATAGTTTGGCCCGGTGGAGCTAGTGGAAGGGAGGGAAGCAGCAGAGGCAGCTGATCAGATTGTCCACTCACTGTAATTACTTGTGAACTCGCTGACGTGTCAGCAGGCTGGATGACTGAGTGAATCTCTTCCCACACTTGGGGCAGGTGAACGGCCTCTCCTTAGTGTGAACTCACTGATGTGTCAGCAGGCTGGATGACTGAGTGAATGTCTTCCCACACTGGGAGCAGGTGAACTGCCTCTCCCCAGTGTGAGTTCGCTGGTGTACATGGAGGTCAGATGTCTTGAACCCAGTCCCACAGTAAGAGCACCTGAACGTTTTCTCATCAGTGTGAATACGTTGAAGACGCATCAGTTCCCCGGAACTTTTAAAGCACTTCTCACAGCCTCGGCATTGAAAAGATTTCGCATCAGTGTGAACACGCTGATGGTGGAGCAGTTCCCGGGAACTTTTGTAGCACTTCCTGCAGTCTTGGCATTTAAATGGTCTCTTCTCATTGTGAACACTCTGGTGATTCAGCAGAGTGGATAACTGAATAAATCCCTTCCCACACCCAGCAAGTGAAAGGTCTCTCCCTAGTGTGAACCCGTTGGTGTTTCCGCATGTTTGTTGTCCTACTGAACCCACTGCCAGACACGGAGCAGGTGAACGGCCTCTCCCTAGTGTGAGTGCACTGGTGTTCACTGAGTTGAGATGACTGCTTGAACCTAGTCCCACAGGGAGAGCACCTGAACGGTCGCTCATTGGTGTGAGCACATTGATGGAGTATCAGGATCCAGGAACATTTAAAGCACTTCCCACAGTCTGTACATTTAAAAGGTCTCTCGTCCATGTGAACTTGCTGGTGCGTCTTCAAGTCGGATGACCGAGCGAAGCCTTTCCCACACTCTGAGCAGGTGAATGGTCTCTTCCCAGTGTAAACCCGCTGGTGTCTCAGCAGTTTGGATGACTGAGCGAATCCCTTCCCACACACGGAGCAGTTGAATGGTTTCTCCCCGATGTGCACTCGCTGGTGTTGCAGCAGGCTGGGTGATCGAGAGAATCTATTCCAACAATCAGAGCAAGTGAATGACTCTCCTCAGTGTATCTGGGATGATGAATTTCCAGTTGAAATGTGGATCTGAATCCCTCCTCACATTCCCAGGGTTTCTCCTCACTGTGTACGGAGCTTTTTCCTTCCATGGTCAAAATTCACCAATATTCAGGTTCCGATCAATTCTGATCCTGATGTGATGTTTGATCTGAGTTTCCTGACTGCAAATCCTCCCCTTCTAACTCTGAAATTGATTTAAAACAGAAAAAAGGATACTGAGAGAGATCCTACAGAAACACAAAGGCAGCTTGTGAAGCTGAGCTGAATGAATCTGGTAACTTGTGGGGCCGACACTGGGAAAAAGTGACCACGAAAACTGTTGAATCTTTTGTGAAAAGTGAACTAGTTTGTTAATGTCCTTCAGGGAAGGGAACCTGCCCCCCGGCCTGAGCCCACACAAGATTCAGGCCTCTGCAAGAACACAAGAAATAGGAGCAGAAGTAGACCATTCAGCCCGTCAAACCTGCTCTGCCATTGAACACGGTTGTGGCTGATCTCAGTCTTCAATTCCTCTTTCCCGTGAGCTCTCTGCGTCCTTTCACTTCCTGAGAGACCAAAAATCTCACCATCTCAGCCTTCAAAATATTCATTCATGAATCATCCACAACCCTCTAGTCAGGAGAATTTTATGCGAGAAACAGAGAGAGAAAGCCAAAAATAATGAGGGAAAGGGAGAGAGAGCGAGAACAGAGGGGGACGGGAACAGGTGGCAATGGAGAGGCATTTCCTCGACCGACAACTGCACCACAATTTGACAGAATCTCCTAAACCCTTAACCTCCACCACCTGGATGAAGCAGGACAGCAGATGTGTGTGAACATCACCACCTGCAAGTTCCCTTCCAAGACACACACTGTCCGATCTTGTCTGACATCCAGTGCTGGATGAACAGAACTTTCCTCCATTTAAATATTGAGAAGACTGTCCCCTCTACAAACTCCACTCCCTTGTCACCAATTCCATCCCTGTCAAATGGTGAGGCTGATGGAAACTGTTCACAATCCCTAGACGAGCTCTTGACCACAGATCTACATCATCACCAAGTTTGCTGATTTCCACCTCAGGAACACAGCTCGACTCCGCCTTAGTCTCTGTTCATCTGCTGCAGAAACCATCATCCATTCTTCTGTTACCTCTCAAACAAATTATTACAATACACTCCCAGCCAGACTCCAACATTAAACAATCCCCTCCATCCCATCCAAAACTCTACTACCCATATGCTGACTCACACCAAGTCTTCTTTACCCATCCCCTGATCTACAAATGTTTCCTATTAAAAGGCACAAAAAGTTTAAATTTCTCATTCTTCTTTTCCTCCATGGTAGTGATCATCCAGATCTCTGTAATCTCCTCCACACACACCCCTTTGAGATCTCTGCACTCATTTAATTCCAGCCTCTTCAACATTCCTGATTTTAATCTCTCCATCTGAGTTGCCAAGGCCTTAATCTTTGCTATCTACTCCTTAAAACTCTGACTCTCTAACTCACTTTCCTCTGTTAAGATTCTCCTTATAATCTCATATATCCTCATGTGGCTCAGTGTCAATTGTTACTTTGTAACGTTTGTCTGAAAGTTTTAAAAGTGTTATTCTGTTCAAAGCACAATATTTGTACCAATTATTGTCACTGCCCGAGACATATATCATCGCTCTGGCTCATAAATAAGAATTAATAACTCAGAGTGAAACAGTTTGATGGACATTATATCATGAAGAAACACTTCAAATAAATTGCCCCCAACAATGATGGCGACGGAGCCTGCCCTCTGCTGCTCCTGCCCCAATAAAGATGGCACGTGGCAATGCGCACTGCCGCTAGTGATCCAAAAGGGATGACGATTTCGCATGCGCACTTCTGCGAGTCACCCAATAAAGATGGTGGGTGCGCAGACGCACCACTGCCAGTGCCAAATAAAGATGGCGGCCGCATGGTCCTGTGTGTGAGAAAGCTGCAGTCCCAGCTCAGGTCCTCGGCTACCGGTAGGTTAGTTTTTCCGGATTTTCGGTTTATATAACATGGTCACGAAGCATGTCTCAGGACCCGCCTGATCCATCTCTCCCTCCGTCCCGCTATTCCCACCTTTACGGTTGAATTTCCACCTATACGGATTTTGCATCAGGGAAAGAACCTTCTCTGCTTCACAATTAATCACACTGCGCATGCTTCACAGCCGAGCCCCGCCTCATCGTTATTGCTGGTTGCTTGGAGGACCAGTCACTCAGGACCGGTCCTCCGGACCCGCCCGCTGTTCTCCTATTGGTCCGGTGCTGCCGTCGGGCATTGTGAGGTGTCAGGCGAGAGGTCAGTATCGGGGGGCGGGGTTGACAAATTCTCCAGAGCCGAATTTGAAACAATTACCATTCTCCACTCTCACTATCCGCCGCTTCCGGCTTCTCTCCACAAACAACCTCACAGAGACCAAGGGGGGGAGACACTGACCCAGTGACAATGTCACTGCATCAATCATCCGGAGAGACAGGAAAATGTTCTGGGGACATGGACTCCAATCCATTAAATTAATAAAATCTGGAATTTAAAGTTAGTGTCAGTGATGGTGACTGAGGCTCCACTGAGAAAATCTCCAATGTCACTGGATTAGGTCAAAAAGGAAGAAAGTAGGAAACTAGTTAGTTTAAAGCCTGTTGTTGGGAAACTGTTGGAATCCATTATTGAGGAAGTAGTAACTGGACATTGTGGAAAGTCAAACCGCAATCCATCAGAGTCGGTGTGGTTTTGCGATGGGTAAATCGCGTTTGACTCAATTGTTGAAGTTCTTGGAAGATGTAACAAGCCAAATGGATAATGGGGGTCCTGTAGGTATATTTGGATTTCCAGAATACATTTGATGAAGGTAAGATCCCAGTGGGTTGAGAGGTAATATATTAGCTTGGATAGAGGATTGGCTAACCAACAGACAGCAGAGAGTGGGGATTATATTATATTAAATTTATTGACACATGTACTGAGGTACAATGAAAAGAATTGTTTGGCGTACAGTTCCATACATTGGATTGGGTTTGTTTATTGTCACGTGTACCGAGGTACAGTTAAAAGTATTTTTCTGAGAGCAGCTCAACAGATCATTAAGTACATGAAAATAAGCTAAACTAAAAGAAAATACATAATAGGGCAACACAGGGTACACAATGTAACTACATGGACACCGGCATCGGGTGAAGCTTACAGGGGTATGGTGTTAATCAGGTCAGTCCATAAGAAGCTTGTTTAGGAGTCTAGAAACAACGGGGAAGAAGCTGTTTTTGAGTCTGTTCGTGCATGTTCTCTGACTTTTGTATCTTCTGCCCGATGGAAGAAGTTGGAAGAGTGAGTAAGCCAGGTGGGCGGGATCTTTGATTATGCTGCCCGCTTTCCCCAGGCAGCGGGAGGTGCAGATGGAGTTGATGGATGGGAGGCAGGTTTGTGTGATGGACTGAGCTGTGTTCACAACTCTGATGTTTCTTGTGGTCTTGGGCCGAGCAGTTGCCATACCAGGCTGTGATGCAGCCAGATAGAATGCTTTCTATGGTACATTTGTAAAAGTTGGTGAGAGTTAATGTGGACATGCTGAATTTCCTTCGATTCCTGAGGAAGTATAGGTGTTGTGCTTTCCTGGTGGTAGGGCCGACGTGGGTGGACCAGGACAGATTTTTGGTGATGTGTACCTCGAGGAATTTGAAGCTGCTAACCATCTCCACCTCCGCAGCATTGATGCTGACAGGGGTGTGTACGATACTTTACTTCCTGAGGTCAATGACCAGCTCTTTAGTTTTGCTGACATTGAGGGAGAGATTGCTGTTGTACCATCACTCCACTAGGTTCTCTATGTCCCTCCTGTAGATCATAGAATCATAGAAGTTACAGTGCAGAAGGAGGCCATACGGCCCATCAAGTCTGCACCGGCTCTTGGAAATAGCACCCTACCTAAGCCCATACCTCCACCCCATCCCTACCCGTCCACCTAGGAATTGTCTGTTCTGTGTTTCTATCCTGTACTGACAGTGATGAATTTTGTAAATTGTTTTTACAGATGAGGAAGAATTTCAGATGAAATCTCAAAAGTTACGTCTCGATCTGACAGAGTCACGCGATTCCTTGGAACCTGAATATCATCGGCCTTTGAAACTAGGAGAAATGCTTGCCTGAACTGTCAGCTAAAGATTTCAACCATCAGTGTGACTGGAAAAGCACCGAGACCCACACAACACACACCCGAGTGTGAGAGTTCCAGTGAACTGACTGGGGAAAGAGCTTTAACCAGTTACACAGCCTGAAAAAACATCACACCATTCACAGTGGAAGAGACGCTATTATTCTGAACTGATTGTGGAACCTGGACAGGCAGGAGGGGACCCAAATCATGGAAAAACCGTGGAAATGTGGGGACTGTGGGAAGGGATTCGGAGCCCCATCGCACCTGGAGATTCATCGACGCAGTCACACTGGGGAGAAGCCGTTCACCTGCTTTCTGTGTGGGAAAGGATTCACACAGTTATCCACCCTGCGGAGACATCAGCGAGTTCACACTGGGGAGAGGCCGTTCACCTGCTCTGTGTGGGAAGGGATTCAGTCATTCATACACCCTGTGGACACATCAGCGAGTTCACACTGGGGAGAGGCCGTTCACCTGCTCTCAGTGTGGGAAGGGATTCAGTGATTCATCCACCCTGCGGAGACATCAGCGAGTTCACACTGGGGAGAGGCCATTCACCTGCTCTCAGTGTGGGAAGGCATTCAGTGATTCATCCACCCTGCAGACGCACCAGCAAGTTCACATTGGGGAGAGGCTATTCACCTCCACCCTGCGGACACACCAGCGAGTTCACAGTGGGGAGAGGCCATTCACCTGCTCTCACTGTGGGAAGGGCTTCACTCGGTTATCCATCCTGCGGACACACCAGCGAGTTCACAGTGGGGAGAGGCCATTCACCTGCTCTCAGTGTGGGAAGGGCTTCACTCGGTTGTCCATCCTGCAGACACACCAGCGAGTTCACACTGGGGAGAGACCATTCACCTGCTCTCAGTGTGGGAAGGGATTTATTCAATTGTCCACCCTACAGCGACACCAGCGAGTTCACACTGGGGAGAGGCCATTCACCTGCTCTCAATGTGGGAAGGGATTCACTCGGTTATCCATCCTGCGGACACACCAGCGAGTTCACACTGGGGAGAGGCCGTCCACCTCTCAATGTGAGACGGGATTGCATGTTTCATCGGACTTGCAGTGACACCAACAATTTCACAGTCGATTACAGGAGTTGGATTCTGCTGTTATTGTTTCTGCTCTACATCCAGGACTGCATTTTGTTCATTCTGACAGGTAGTCAATGGGGATGGTCAGAGGGTTTCTTTCTGCTGGACTGGCAGGTCTCATCATTTTGCCTCCAGTGGGCTAATGCTCTTTGAGCCTTGTTGCTAATACCTGGCTTCAAATTGCGCGGTGATCACAGAGTGAAAGGGTGTTTGGAAGTGTGAAGATATTTAGTTTCCATTTGGACCCCCCCCCCCCCCCCCCCCCAAAAAGCATGGCAATTATTACATATTTATCAGGGGGTCGGTTAGCTCAGTTGGCAGGATGACTGGTTCGTGATGCAGAGCAAGGCCAACAGAGTGGATTCGACTCCTGTACTGGCTGCGTTTATTCATGAAGGCCCTGCCTTCTCTCAACCAGGCCCCTCACCTGAGGTGTGCTGACCCTCAGGTTAAATCACCTCCAGTCAGCTCTCTCTCTCTCTGTCAAAGGGAGAGCAGCCTATGGTCCTCTGGGATTTTTGCAACTTTTATTTCACATATATACAACAAATATAGATTCCTTTGAGGAATAAAAATCCAACAGGAAAAGTGATGCAATCTTGGCTGGCAAGAAAAGTTAAAGATCCCATTCGATCAATGGAAGAGGCTCAAAACCATGCTCAAAATAGTAGTAAACCTGAGGAATGGGAACTTGTTTTAGAATTCAGCAAAGGGGGACCAAGAAACAGATAAAGAGAAATCGAATATGAGAGCAAACTGGGGAGAAAAGCGACTGGAAAAGCTTCTCTGGGTATGTGGAAAGGAAAAGATTGTCAAAGACAAATATGTGTCCATTCCAGGAAGAGACAGGAGAGTTCATAATAGGGAGGAAGGAAATGGTAGAGAAACTAAGCAATGCGTGTCTGTCTTCACGGAGAAGAAGCAAAAATTTCCCCAAAACACAAGCGAACCAAGGGATTCGTGAGCACGAGGAACAGTGAGAGATGAGAATTCGTGAAAAGTGGTACTGGAGAAATTAATGGGGTTGAAAGTGAATAAATCCCCAAAAGCTGATGATCTACATCCCAGAGTGTTGAACGAGGTGGCTGTAGAGATCTCTATTCCTCATTCTAAACTCTCCTGACTATCTGGAATGACAAACGTTTCCTTTTTACGTACCTATAGACACTTCTGCAGTCCATTTGTGTGTATTTTGCTCCTTCACATTCGTATTCTATTCTCCCTCGATTTCTCCCACCCTATGTTCTGTCTCCTTTGTAATAATAATAATAATCTTTATTGTCACAAGTAGGCTTTCATTAACATTGCAATGAAGATACTGTGAAAGGCCCCTAGTCACCACATTCCAGCGCCTGTTCCGGTACACAGACGGAGAATTCAGGAATGTCCAAATCACCTAACAGCATAACTTGTGGGAGGAAACTCATGCAGACACGGAGAGAACGTGCAGACTCCACACACTGACCCAAACTGGAAATCGAACCCGTGACCCTGGAGCAGTGAAGCAACAGTGCTAACCACTGTGCTACCGTGCTGCCCACAATGTGCTTGTTAGGTGAATTGGACATCCTGAATTGACCCTCTGGGTACCCAAACAGTATGGCGCGACTAGGAGATTTTCACAGTAACTTCATTGCAGTGTTAATGTCAGCCGACTTGTGACAATAAAGATTATCATTAGTATTATAAATGGGAAAAGTTTTATGTGTAGGTTAAAGTAGCTTCTATTTTGCTTGTTGCATTAAAAGTCATAAAACTTGAAGTCCCGTTGTGTTATTCTTTAATTTGTTGACTGGGAACTCGATTTTTTTTTCTCAAGAAGTTTCTGACCTTTATGGAGGTTCCAATCCACAAATTCTGACTTCCCATTTGAGCCTCGGGCACCTTTCTGTTTCTATTGCTTCTGTCAATGACAGCCCGGTGATGGAGCTGGGGGCTGAATTTAGCTGAGAATAAAGGGGCCTGTTCACTAATAGAGACAGGAAGGTGCTGGAGACCTGACTGGGAAATGGATCTCCAACTAAGCAGGGGTAGAGGGTTACCGGGGCTGATGTTGCTGCGACCCCCAGGGTTCAGTGCCCCTGGGTCCAAAGCGGGGAGTCACAGGAACAGGGTACAGAGGAGCCGCAGGGAAAACATTTGGGACCAGAACATTGTGAACATCCTGTTACTCTCGTTGTCTGTGATCCTCAAGTCATTTTCTGTTAGTTTTTTTAACCATGTTCTGTTTCGTCAATAAATGTTTAACCAGAAAGTATTTTAATTTGCAGGACTTTTCCTGATTAAATATGTTCACTTTCGGGAAAGTGGGTGAGACGGGTTGACAAGCTCTTTAACAGAAAGTGAGTCCATCTAAGGTAAATGGCAAAGGAGCCAGAGGGGTAGAGGAGATTTGATTTTTCTTTTGACAGTGTTTGAAAATGAAAATGAGGCTCGGGGAATCAAACATGATGAACTATTTTTCAAGGATCTTTAGGAAGTAACACGGGATGTCAATAAAGGAAAACCTGTAGATGTGCTTTATCTGGATTTCCTGAAGATATTTGCCATGGTTATTACACAAAATAAGAGCTCATAGTGTGGGGGCAAAATATCAGCATGGATAGAGAATTGGTTAGCTAACAGGAAGCAGCCAGTAGGTATAAATGGGTCATTTCTGGGTTGGTAAAATGTGACAAGCGGAATGTCACCTGACGGGATTGAATGTATGACTCATTCAGGTAGAGAAGTAATTTGTGAAGTGGATTTAAGGAATCTGCAAAGGACTACAAATAGAGGTGTAGGGTGGCATGTGGCACAGTGGTTAGCTCTAGGACTGCGGCTCTGACGACCTGGGTTTGAATCCCGGCCCTGGTCACTGTCCATGTGAAGTTTGCACAATCTTCCCATGTCTGCGTGGGTTTCAGCCCCACCACCCAAAGATGTGCAGGCTTGGCAGATTGGCCATGCTAAATTGCCTCTTAATTGGAAAAAAAATTGAATACTCTAAATTTATATTTTTTAAAAAAGCAAAGGTGCTCACTGCACAGTCGCACAAGGCCAGAATCGCACACGGGTCCCTGGCGCTATGATGCAGCAGTGCTAACTGCTGTGCAACCATGTCACTCTTTTGACTGTCCCTTTACTGTTGCTGGGTCAAACTCCTGGAATTCCCTCACGAACCGCGGTTCAAGAAGGCAGCTCACCACCTTCTCAGGGACAATTTGGGATGGGCAATTAGTGTTGGCTTCGCCACATCCCATGAAAGGATAAATAAATAAGAAAATTTCAGCTTGAAGATGGGCAGCACGGTAGCATGGTGGTTAGCACAATTGCTTCACAGCTCCAGGGTCCCAAGTTTGATTCCCCGCTGGGTCACTGTCTGTGCGGAGTCTGCACGTTCTCCCCGTGTCTGCGTGGGTTTCCTCCGGGTGCTCCAGTTTCCTCCCACAGTCCAAAGATGTGCAGGTTAGGTGGATTGGCCATGATAAATTGCCCTTCGTGTCCAAAATTGCCCTTAGTGCTGGGTGGGGTTACTGGGTTATGGGGATAGGGTGGAGGTGTGGACTTGGGTAGGGTGCTCTTTCGAAGAGCCGGTGCAGACTCGATGGGCCGAATGGCCTCCGTCTGCACTGTAAATTCTATGATTATAAATTCTAAAATGAATCTATGTTTCTGTCACTGGGCGGGGCTTGGAGCGCCCTCGGACTTCCTGACCCAATGATCGCGCACGCGCACTGCAGCATATCGCCCTCAGCAAGACGGCGGCCGCTAACTTGGGCCTGTTGTCAGAGAACCGCAACTGCAGCCCGTTGTTTGCAAGCGCGGATCATGAGCTTTCGGGGTTCTGGGCCTACACCGGGTGTTTATGAAGTCTCTCAACCAGCCGCCAGTACTATTGCTCCCCGCTCGCCTGCAGTTTCTAATTCTGAACGGCGAAGAATTTCTCACCAACATCACTCCAGTATCGGCACTGCGCATGCTCTCGATCACCATACCAGGGAGTGATTGACAGCTGCTATGGTAAGAGGGGACGGGACTGGATAACCGAGCGGGAGCGGCTGGTCCTCCAACCAATCGGAGTGAATGAGGGGCGGGGCTGAGCCCGGATCTCCCTCATTGGCTGAAACTCTGCATCATTTTGAAAGCTGGTTTGTCTCAAACCCCAGGAGAAAACTGGACCTTTCTGTTTGTGGCTTTAAGCAGCCGAAACCCTGTGGGTGTGGAGCAAACATTTCAACATTTGTTACTGTAATGTGGCAACAAGTTGAAATAATCCACAAAAAATTGAAGGGCTGATTTACTAGGCAGACAGGGAATGTCACCATGAGAATAAGGAGTCTCTGGATTCAGTTGGTGGACAGGCAGAAGGGTTAGAACAACAGAGACTATGAAGGAACAACTGAGGAATCTTTCTGACCAATTTAATATTAATAATCTTTATTGTTACAAGCAGGCTTACATTAACACTTCAGTGATGTTACTATGAAAAGCCCCTAGTCACCACATTCCGGCGCCTGTTCGGGTACACAGAGAGAATTCAGAATGTCCAAACCACCTAACAGCACGTCATTCAATTTGCAATCAGTTTGGAGATAATGCTGATATTTTTCATTCCAAAACACTTTGCCTTAAAAGAAGCCAAATCTTGAAAAGGCAATGCCTTTTGTTTAAATCATCACTGTGCTGTTCAGTGGAAATGATTAACTTCTCTGCTCTCAAGGGTGTTGGAACAAACACTGTCAAATGTTCACAACTGTGTTGACTTTACGTAACTTTATTTTCAGATATGAAATGAGTTAGCACAACGGCTTCACAGCGCCAGGGTCCCAGGTTCGATTCCCAGCTTGGGTCACTGGCTGTGCGGAGTTTGCATGTTTTCCCTGTGTCTGCGTGGTTTTTCTCCGGGTGCTCCAGTTTCCTCCCACAGTCCAAAGATCTGCATGGTTAGGTAGATTGGCTATGCTAAATTGCCCTTGGAGTACAAAAAAGATTAAGTGAGGATGGAGGTGTGGGGATAGGGCGGAATTGTGGGGATGGGGCGGAGGTGTAGGTTTGGGTGCGGTGCTCTTTCCAGGGGCCAGTGTGGACTCGATGGGCCAGGTGTACTCCTTCTGCACTGTAAATTCTATAAATTCTATGAAACACCATTTTAAACTTTGTATTCTCAATTCTTTTGGCAACTTTTTCAGCTTTGCCCAAATTTGTTTTGCCCCCCTCTTTCTTCAGGCCCTTTTCTAACTGACTCAAATAAAACAAAAGAAAAATAAAAGTAAAACGATGAGCTTTCACAAGTAACCCAAAGCTTCAACCTTCCTAGACCAAAAAGGGTTTTAAAGAGGATGGAGCTTCCAAAAGCTTGTGAAATCCAATGCAGAACGTTAAGGCTCAAGTTTAACTTCAGAGAATCTGACTTTTCACTGCCTGTTACAATTGTACAAATAAATTGCAATTCATACTTAAAGATTTACTTTCACTCAGTAATTATGATGTCACTTTTCTCAGCACAGACTCTTTAGATTAAATAGCAATTGTTCACTTTGGGTGGCACGGTAGCACAGTGGTTAGCACTATTCCTTCACAGCGCCATTGTCCCAGATTTGATTCCCGGCTTGGGTCACTGGCTGTACGGAGTCTGCACGTTCTATCCGTGTCTGCGTGGGTTTGATCCGGATGCTCCGGTTTCCTCCCACAGTCCAAAGATGTGCAGGTTAGGTGGATTGGCCATGACAAATTGCCCTCAAGTGTCCAAAAAAAGGTTAGGTGGGGTTACGAGGATAGGGTGGAGGTCTAGGGATGGGATGGGGGCATAGCCTCAGGTAGGGTGCTCTTTCCAAGGGCTGGTGCAGACTTGATGGGCCGTATGGCCTCCTTTTGCACTGCGAATTCCATGATTCAATGATTATTGGACAATCGCGAGTCAGCCTGAGCCTATGGCCACTCACCATCTGTAACCGTCACAATGGCATGTGATTGACGGCAGTCCTGACCAATAGAATGAGAGAGATGGGGCTGGAGGACCGACAGATAACGGCTGGTCCTCCAACCAATCGGAGTGAATAAAAGGCGGGACCCGCTCTGATTCAAGCATGCGCACTGTGGGTAATGGCGAAGGGGAAGGGCTATGTCTTCAGATGCGAAATCGGTAAGAGGCGTTTAACAATATGAAGGAAGCGGCAGATCGCGCGGGTGGGCGGAAACATTGTGTGAAGTTGTTGTAAGTAGTAAACCTCGGAAATGAGTTTCTGGGTCATAGTTTGTACCGAGCGGGACTGCAGCTCCTCCTGTTCAGCTCGGGTTAACGGCCGCCATCTTTATTGGATGTGCATCTCCTTTGTCCAGCGATGTTCAATGAGTGGGAGGAGCTTGTTCCCCATTGTTCAGAATGGAGACAACTTGTCCATCAAACTGCATTAGTCTTTCAGTCCCAATGTCTTATTGATGATGCAGAGATGGAAAGAAAAGGAAGCCAATGCTGGTCTCCAAATTTAACTGTCTTATTGGACATCCTGCCCCACGTGTCCAAAGCTCTGCGGCTCGGTTCAGTCACATGAAGACCCGGGGCAGAAACTGATGACAACAAAGTTCAGTGTGCAGCAGGGAGCATGAGCGGTCATCCTGGACCAGGGAGCAGCAGGACTGACTGCGATGGATTTTGGAAACTCCTTTCACAGGGGATTAGAGCATAAGACATAGGAGCAGAATTAGGCCACTTGGGATCTTTCTTGTGATTGTCCTCATGACGCTTTCCAGGGCCAGCAAACCCTTCCTTAGATATGGGGCCCAAAACTGCTCACAATACTCCAAACGGGGTCTGACCAGAGCCTTCTACAGCTTCAGAAGTACATCCCTGGTCTTGTATTCTAGCCCTCTTGACAGGAATGCTAACATTGCATTTGTCTTCTGAACTGCCGACTGAACCTGTACGTTAACCTTAAGAGAATCGTGATTGAGAACTCTCCAGTCCCTTTGTGCTTCTGATTTCCGAAGCATTTCCCCATTTAGAAAATAGTCTATGCCTAAATTCCTCCTTCCAAAGTGCATTACCTCACACTTTTCCACATTGTATTCCATCTGCCACTTCATTTCCCACTCTCCTAGCCTGTCCAAATCCTTCTGCAGCCCCTCTGCTTATTCAATACTACCTGTTCCTCTACAGATCTTTCTATCATCTGAAACTTGCAACAGTTCCTTCTTCCAAATCATTAATGTATGTTGTGAAAAGTTGTGGTCCCAGCACAGACCCCTGGGGCACACCATTAATCACCAGCTGCCATTCTGATAAAGACCCCTTTATCCTCTCTACCTTCTGCCAGTCAGCCAATCCTCTGTCCATGCCAGGATCTTGCCCTTAACACCATGGGCTCTTAACTTGTTTAACAGTCTCTTCTGCAGCATCTTGTCAAAAGCCTTCTGGAAATCTAAATAAATCACGTCCACTGGTTCTCCTTTGTCTAACTTCCTTGTTACCTTCTCAAAGAACTCTTAACAGATTTGTCAGACATAACCTCCCTTTGACAAAGCAGTGCTAACCCAGTCCTATTTTACCATGCACTTCCAGCTACTCCACGATCTCCTCTTTAATAATGGACTCTAGAGAGCAGCACAGTGGCTAGCACTGGGACTGCGGCGCTGAGGTCCCGGGTTCGAATCCTGGCCCTGGGTCACTGTCCGTGTGGAGTTTGCACATTCTCCCCTTGTCTGTGTGGGTTTCACCCCCACAACCCAAAAGATGTGCAGGTTGGGTGGATTGGCCATGCTAAATTGCTCCTTAATGGACTCCTAAAATCTTATCAATGACCGAAGTCAGGCTAACCGGCCTAAAATTTCCCATCTTCTGCCTCCCTCCCTTCTTAAACAGCAGTGTTACATTAGCCACTTTCCAGTCCTCTGGGACCCTTCCTGCTTCCAGTGATTTCTGAAAGATCACCACCAATGCCTCCACAATCTCCTCCAGCTATCTGTTTTAGAACCCTGGGGTGTAGTCCATCCGGTCCAGGTGGTTTATCCACCTTCAGACCTTTCAGTTTCCACAGAACCGTCTCCTTAGTGATGCCACTGCACTCACCGTTTGGAGGAGACCTCAATTCTGTACTGTATTTTAAAATGAACTGGTCCAAGCCTATTCAACCGCTACAAAAAAGGTTGAAACTGACCGACCCCCTGATTTATTTTCTGCCCCACATCCTGACTCCTGCTAAGGGGCCTGTACATAACTCCCATCAGGGTCTTTTTACCTTTGCAATTCTTCAACTCTACCCACAGAGATTCTATGCCTTCTGATCCTATATCGCTCCTTGCTATTGATTTAACTATGACCTCTGGCTGTTCACCGTCCCCCTTCAGGATGTCCTGTGTTCGTTCAGATTATAAGCGCAGGATTTGCACACAGCAAATTCAAACCAGGAGGAATGTTTATCTTTCCTGAATTTCATTTCTGGACTGACAGTGATGCCTTTGTAAACTTCTTTCACAGGGACTTAGAAAAGGATTTGCAGACAGGAAACTCACAATCGATCCTCACATCAAATTCTGACAGCACCATTCGGGTTATCAGGATCTGGATGTTATCGACCTTTGTGTGTAAGCATTGAGTTCAGATCATTATCACTCACTGTGTAAAATTTCTTCCTCATATCTCCCTGTAGATCTTGCTCACAATCTTAAATCTGTGTCCCATAATCCTTTTACAATCTGCTGATGGGAACAGATTTCTTTATCTTTTGCCGGGTTTGCTGTTGTCGTTTCTGGTGCCTGGGTCGTGCCGGGTGGTCCGTCCGGTTTCATTCCCTTTTTGAGTATTTGTAGCGGTTGAATAGGCTTGGACCAGTCCATTTTTGGATCCAAAGCGCAATTGAAATCACCTCCAAGAATCAATTGATGTGTATCCAGGTCTGGGATGGATCCCAACAATTTTTTTACAAATGACACATTATCCCAGTTAGGGGCATAGCCATTCACCAGCACCACCAATGTACCCGCCAATGACCCACTGACCACCACGTATCTCCCATTCGTGTCCGCAGTGACCGGAAGAGGGACCCCTTTATTGATTAGAATTGCAGCACCTCGAGCCCTTCATCAAAGCCCGAGTGAAACACTTGGCTCACCCACCGCAGTCTGGTCTGATCTCTAACCTGCAAGTGAGTCTCCTGCAAGAACACCACACCAGCATTTAGATTCATTAGGGAGCGAAAACTCTTGACCTTCACTGGTCCACCCAATTCCTTTAAGTTCCAGGTGACCAGCCAAATCAGGGGTCTCCCACCTCCCTTCCCCATCATGGGAATCAGCCATTTGGGGCAGCACGTAGCACAGTGGTTAGCTCTGTTGCTTCACAGCTCAAGACTCCCAGGTTTGATTCTCGTTTTGGGTCACTGTGCGGAGTCTGCACGTGTCTGCGTGGGTTTCCTCCGGGTGCTCCGGTTTCCTCCCACAGTTCAAAGACGTGCAGCTTAGGTGGATTGGTTACGCTAAATTGCCCCTTAGTGATGAAAGGTTAGGTGGGGTTGCTGGTTTAGGGGGATAGGGTGAGGTGCGGGATGGGGTGCTCTTTTGGAGGCTGGTGTCGACTCGTTGGGCCGAATGGCCTCCTTCTGCACTGTATGAAATTTCCACCGTGAGGAACTATCCATTAAATCTTCAAAAAGTACAGGCCTAGGCTCCACCCAAGATGGCCGCCACACACACCCTCAGATTAAAACAAAAATAGTTCTATAGTCGTCATCAGCGAGCTAACCCCTCCCTCCCCATTTCCCGCCAATGCTCCACATAGACCCAGATTGGATGAAAACCCACCCACAGTCTCTGGACAAAACTGGTACACTGCCTGCAGATTCCCCCCCCCCCCCCCCCCCCATCTTACTCCCATTCACCAGCTTATTGCTGGTGGGGCAGCTCCTCTCAGGACAAAAATAAAATGAAAACAATATTGCCCACCTGGAGGATAAACATATTTCAGAATGCAGTCCCTTTATTAGCCTTCATTTCCAAAGGTGTCTCCCTCTGTCCCCCCCCCCCCCCTTATATCTACTTTGTGCTACCTAAAGAAAATCTCCCTTCATCCCCACACAGAAACACGTGTTTCTATCAGACAATACCAAAGACTAAATACAGGAAATCACAACACCCATCCCACCCCCAGGAAACGTAGATCTTGTCCAATACAGATAACTGCAATATTATCTACAGGCTTATCACCACATCTCGTAACTTCTCAAAATTATCGAGTAATTTATTTTTTCAAACAAATTCTGATAGCTCTGCAGTTTCTGGAAACATTTTGGTTGATCATGTTATTTTTTAAAATAAAGATCTAGTCTTTACAATATAATTACCCAATACACCAATTCACTAATGATGAATGTTCACAACTGAATAATCATTAATTTAATTATTGTTTTGTATTGATTTCACATCAAATAGTTAATATAGAAAAGGTACAGAAGGTGTAATGGCTGCAGGAAGCCACATGTTAAGAGGTGTAAAAGGGCTTCCTTGACCTTGTTACTAATGACAGTGAATATACTATGAAAATAACAATTTTAAAACTAAATGTGATTACACATGGTACTTACAGTTTCCTGCATTACAACAGTGAATATGGTTCAAAAGTACTCCATTGGCTTTAAAACACTTTAGGAGGTCTAGTGATAGTGAGAGATTTTATAGAAATATTTATTCTAATTGTCCGCAAACTAAGATATATTATACTCTGTGTCCTCACCAAAATCATTGATGAAGACTGAGTCTTAATTTTGTGTAATAACCACGGTGTTGACACATTTTGAATACTCTGTGAACCTCCAGACACACCATAAGCACAATTATTTGTTGTAAAACACAGCGAGTTGTTGTGATTTGTAATACACTGTCTGTAAACGGTGGTCGAGCCTCATTGGACTGTCATTTGATATATTCCAAAAAAGAAAACAAAATAGTCAAAGTCTGGGATTAAATGGGTCTGGCACAGGGAAAATGGGCCAAATAAACTAATCCGTGCTCTAGGAGCCTTATGTCTCTGTAAAGCGAGTGGTAATGACCTGGAACCTACTGCCTATGAGGGTAGGAGATGCAGAGATGACAGAAGGATTTCAATGGGAAAGTGGACAGGCACTGAGAGAAATAAACCTGCACAAATTTGGGGAAAGAAAAAGGCAATGGACAGACTGGCTTGCTCCACAGAGAGCCAACACAGTCTCAGAGGGCTGAATGGCCCTATTCTCCACCCTCCAGAAGCTGTAATCTCAGGAGAGAAATTCAACTACTCCAGTCACTCCAACTAACTGGAGTCCCTTATCCCTGGTGCGATTCTAGCACAATGGTTAGCACTGTTTCTTCACAGCACCAGGGTCCCAGATTCGATTCCCGGTTTGGGTCACTGTCTGTGCGGAGTCTGCATGTTCTCCCCGTGTCTGTGTGGGTTCCTCTGGGTGCTCCAGTTTCCTACCACAAGTCCCGAAAGATGTGCTTGTCAGGTGAATTGGAGATTCTGAATTCTCCCTCAGTGCACCCGAACAGGCGCAGAAGTGTGGCGACTAGGGGATTTTCACAGTAACGTCATTGCAGTGTTAATGTAAGCCCACTTGTGACAATAATAAAGATTGTTATTATTGTAAATGTCCTCTGCACCCTCTCTAAGAACTTCACATGTTTCTTAAAGTGTGAGGCCCATATATAGGGTTCCATTCCAGAGGGATAGAATTAAAAAGCATGGAGGAAATGTCCAACTTGTTTAGAACCAGGGTTAGACTACACTGGGAGCACTGACAACATTGGTGATCTCCATTTAGAAAAAGGAAATAGAGGCACTGGATAAGGTGGAACAAAGATTCATAATAGACAGAACTGAGAGCATTTAACACTCATGATGTGGAGATGCCGACCATCAGGAGCAGAGAGACACAGAGATCTGGGCGCGCAGGTCCACAGATACTTACAAGTGGCAGCACAGGTGGAAATGGTGGTGAAGAAAGCACATGACATGCTTGCCTTCATAGGACAGGGTATCGAGTATAACAGCTCGAAAATTATGTTACAATTACACAGAATGTTGGTTAGGCCACATTTGGAATACTGTGTCCCAATTCTGGTCACTGCACTACCAGAAGGACGTGGAGGCTTTGGAGAGAGTACAGAAAAGGTTTACCAGGATGTTGCCTGGTATGGAGGGTATTAGCTGTGAGGAGAGATTTAATAAACGGGATTGTTCTCCCGAGAGAGACGGAGGCTGAGGGACGACCTGATAGAAGTTTATAAAATTATTAGGGGTATAGACAGGGTGAACAGTTGGAGGCTTTTTCCCAGGGCGGAAATGACAATTACAAGGGGGGCACAAGTTCAAGGTGAGGGGGGAAAGGTTCAGTGGAGATGTGCGGGGGAAGTTTTTTTACACATTGGGTGGTAGTGGCCTGGAATGCTCTGCCACGTGAGGTGGTTGAGGCAGATACGTTAGCGACCTTTAAGACTTATCTGGCTAGGCACATGAACAGACGGGGTATAGGATACAGGCGGTTGGTCTAGATAGGACACGTGATCGGTGCAGGTTTGGAGGGCGGAAGGGCCTGTTCTTTGTTCTATACTGGGCCCTGGTGAGGCCGTATCTGGAATATTGTGTGCAGTTTTGGTCTCCTTATCTGAGGAAGGATGTTCTTGCTCTCGAGGAAGTGCAGAGCAGGTTTACCAGACTGATTCCTGGGATGGTGGGACTGACGTATGAGAGATTGAATCAGTTAGGATTGTATTCGCTGGAGTTCAGAAGAATGGGGGATCTCATAGAAACCTATAATATTCTAACAGGACTTGACAGTGTAGGTGCAGGAAAGATTTTCCCGAGGGTGGGAGTGTACAGAACCAGAGGTCGCAGTCTGAGAATACGAGGTAGACCATTTAGGACGGAGATGAGGAGAAATTTCTTCAACCAGAGAGTGGTGAGCCTTTGGAATTTGTTACCACAGGAAATAGTTGATGCCAATACATTAGAACATAGAACATACAGTGCAGAAGGAGGCCATTCGGCCCATCGAGTCTGCACCGACCCACTTAAGCCCTCACTTCCACCCTATCCCCGTAACCCAATGACCCCCTCCTAACCTTTTTTTGGTCACTAAGGACAATTTAGCGTGGCCAATCCACCTAACCTGCACATCTTTGGACTGTGGGAGGAAACCGGAGCACCCGGAGGAACCCACACAGACACGGGGAGAACGTGCAGACTCCGCGCAGACAGTGACCCAGCAGGGAATCGAACCTGGGACCCTGGTGCTGTGAAGCCACAGTGCTAGCCACTTGTGCTACCGTGCTGCCCACATTGTATGTTTTCAAGAAACAGTTAGATACAGCACTTGGGGCGAAGGGGATCAAAGGATCTCGAGGGGAAAGTGGGATTAGGCTATTGAGTTGAATGATAAGCCATGATCATAATGAATGGTGGACCAGGGGCAATGGGGCAAATGATGGGGACTTCCGATAATGGCGGGCGGGAGGCAGCCACACAATGGAGGGCTCCCATCTGGGAACGGCATTTTCGGGGCTTTAAGCCCGGTCCCAGGGTCCACTGAGGCGGCAAAAGCAGGGAGAAGGCACAGAGGAGGCACAGTGAAGGCACAGTAAAGGAAAATATCGAGGGTGAGCAAAGAAACGGCCGTAAAAAAAACAGCTGAAGGTCCGTCGGGAAGTGGAAAGGTCACCACGGGGTCACCAAGGAAAATGGAGGCTGGAGCACCAGGGGAGGCCGCATTGCTTACGGCTGAAGAAATAACTAAGGTGATGGCTGCGGAATTCGAAAGGCAGTTTACAAAATACATGGAGACAATGAGGAATTGAGATGAGAGAGGTTTTGAGTGTGCTGGTGGAGGAGGCGATTTCCCCGGTGATGACGGCGGTGGCGAGTGCAGTGGCGGAGGTGCGAGAGCAAGGGGAGGCGCTGAAGGAAGTGGAGGAGATATTATTGCAGCACGCTGATTAATTTACCTCGATGGGGAAGGAGATGCGGAAGGTGATGGAGATTAACAAGGATCTGCGAGGAAAAATGGAAGAACTGGAAAACAGATCCAGGCGACAGAATTTGAGGATTGGGGGGCTGCCCGAAGGAGTTGAAGGACCGAGGCCGACTGAGTATTTTGTTGAGAAATGGCCAGCGATGCTGGCGAAACTATTGGAGGAGGGGGAGGATCCCTCCCGATATGAACTGGATCGGGCTCATCGGTCGTGGAGGCCTGTACCAAGGTGAATGAGCCGTCAAGGGTAGTGACTCTGTGCTTCCGTAGGTACAGTGTGAAGGAGAAGGTCCTGAGCTGGGCCAAGCAGAAGCGGGTGGTGCAGTGGGCTGGAGCTGGTATACGTGTATACCAGGACTTTACGGTGGATCTGGCGAGGAGGCGGGCTGCCTTCAACCGGGTGAAGTGAGCACTGTACATTAGCAAGGTGCAGTGCGGCTTTGTATATCCAGCGAAGCTGAGGGTTACTTACAAGCTCAGGGACTTTTATTTTGGAACGGCAGAAGCAGCGGAGGGGTTTGCGAAGGCAGGAGGACTGTGGCAGAACTGAGAAATTGAGAAATGGCCATGTGCCGATGTAACCTCATGACTGTATTTTCTTCTTTTTTGTTTCACTGCGTGCGGGTGTAGGGGCTAAAGGAACCAATGATGTATATATTTGGACAAGGGAAGTGATGGGACTTTCACTCGAAATGAGGGCTCTTTGGGGTGTAGGTGGATATGCGGGGTTTGTGTGCTGAAAGGGGATTTCTGGGTTTTCCTAGGGCCGGGCAAGTGGGAAAGGGACCCGGGCAGGGGCCTCCACGCTGGCCGGTTTAAGCCGGCCAGTGAACGGGAGTGAGGTGGGGGAGGGGCTGCGGCCATCGGAGCCTGGCAGAACAGGGTCCGAGTGGTCTAGCCGGGGTGGAAAGTTGGGGGGAAGGAACCAAGGTTGGGGGGAGGAGTTTTACAAGAGGCAGTGGACGGGAGGAGTTGGAGAGGGGGGGTTATTTACAACACTTGGGTATCATGTACGGTACTCTTTCAGAGGTTGGATGGGGGGGGGGGGGGGGGGGGGAGTGGACTCTATAGGTTAATGGTGACCATGGGCGGTCCCAGACTCCTTTTTCTTTTTCTCCTTTGTCTTTTGTTTCCACCGTGTGAGGATTTGTTTTATTGGATGCTTACATTGACAGGTGGGCCATTGTTTGGGGTGGTGGGAGGATGGGATCGTTGGTATTGTTAAGGGGATTGATTTTGTATTTGTTACCATTTACTGTCTGTGGGTGGGGTGTAAATTTTGAGGGAAAATGTGAAAATGGAGAATAAAAACATTTTTTTAAAGGGGGCAAATGGTTTCTTCCTGCTCCTATTTTCTATGTTTCTATGTAACCCCTTCCCACACAGAGAGCAGGAGAATGGCCTCTCCTCAGTGTGAATTTGTTGGTGTGTCTGCAGGCTGGATAAATCACTGAATCCGTTCCCACACTGAAAGCAGGTGACTGGCCTCTCCCCAGTGTGGACTCGCTGGTGTGTCTGCAGACTGGATAACTGAGTAAATCCATTCCCACAGAGGGAGCAGGTGAATGGCCTCTCCCCAGTGTGAACTCGCTGATGTCTCTGCAGGATGGATGAATCAATGAATCCCTCCCCACACTGAGAGCAGGTGAACGGTCTCTCCCCAGTGTGAATTCGCTGATGTCGCTGCAGGCTGGATAAATCACTGAATCTGTTCCCACGCTGAAAGCAGGTGAACAGCTTCTCCCCAGTGTGGACTCGCTGGTGTGTCTGCAGACTGGATAACTGAGTAAATCCATTCCCACAGAGGGAGCAGGTGAATGGCCTCTCCCCAGTGTGAACTCGCTGATGTCTCTGCAGGATGGATGAATCAATGAATCCCTCCCCACACTGAGAGCAGGTGAACGGGCGCTCACCAGTGTGAACTCGCTGATAGATCCGTAGGTTGGATAAATCACGGAATCCCTTCCCACACTGAGAGCAGGTGAATGGCCTCTCCCCAGTGTGATTGCGTCGATGAACCTCCAGCTGAGATGGGAATCTGTATCCCTTCCCACAGGCCCCACATTTCCATCGTTTCTCCATGTTTTTGGTCTCCTCGTGTTTCTCCAGATTGGACAATCAGTGGAGTCTTGTCTACACACAGAACATGTGCACTGTCTCTCCTGACTGTGAATGGCGTGATGTTTTTTCAATTTGTGTAACCTGTTGAAGCCCTTTTCACAGTCAGTTCACTGGAACACTCTCACTCGGGTGTGTGCTGTGTGGGTCTCGGTGCTTTTCCAGTCACACTCACGTTTAAAATCTTTTGAAGCCGACAGATCGGACAAACATTTCTCCTTCTCGCCGATGATATTCAGAGCCCGATGATATTCAGATCAGAAGGAATCGAGTGAGTTTGTCACATCGAGACGTGACGTTTGAGATTTCTGTCTATAATTCCTCCTCTTCTGATATCCTTTAAATACAATTTACAAAAGTCATCATTGTTGGTACAGGATAGAAATTCAGAACAGACAATTCTAATTCCTATGGAACATTATTTCCTCTCTCATTCTCCAAAAAGCTGTAAATCTCGTCCCACACAATCTCCCTCGATACTCACTCTGCTCTATCTAATATTCACCCTCCCAATTCTCCTGAAGGTACTGATTCATGTTGATTGACAGATCCGAGCTGAGCTCACTGCTTCCTGACCAGGATGCAGAGATTAGAATAGGAGCAAGAGTAGGCCATTCGGCCCACCAAGTCTGCTCAACCATTCAATGCGATCCTTGGCCGATCTACCTCAGCACCATTTTCTCACACCATCCTCATTAGCTCCCAATATCTTCAATATTTAATGTTATGGGCCAGGGTTTAGAGAACACCAAAGTATATCATGGAGTTCACCTGACCCACAAATTTTCATAGATTATGGGGAGCACAAGGGCCAATCTACCTCAGCACCATTTTCCCCACACGATCCCCATATCCCTCGATATCTTCAATATCTAGAAACCTGTCAATATTTGTCTTGAACATACCTGATGACTGAGGCTCCACATTCCTCTGGGGTAGAGAATTCCAAAACTTCACCACATCCTCGAGTGAAGAAATCCCTCCTCATCTCAGCTTTCTCTCTATTTTTCTACCTGTTCCCCATAACCCTCAACTCCATTGTCAATAGAATATCTGACAAACTTGTGCTTCAATATATTCAATGAACCCCAGATACAACTGGTCCCTGTGGAAGAGAAATCCAAAGACTAACAACGCTCTGAGGGAGGAGATGACTGGAAATTTATAACGTAGCTACAGTCTTATATCACAACACGAGAAATAATAATATATTTACTTTATTACAGAACTGTAAATAATACAGATGCACCATAGAAAGCATTCTTTCTGGTTGTATCACAGCTTGGTATGGAGCCTGCTCTGCCCAAGACCGCAGGAAACTACAAAAGGTCGTGAATGTAGCCCAGTCCTTTAGGCAAACCAGCCTCCCATCCATTGACTCTCGCTGCCTCGGAAAGGCAATCTGCATAATTAAGGACCCCACGCACCCCGGACATACTCTCCTCCACCTTCTTCCGTCAGGAAAAAGATATAAAACTTTGAGGTCAAGTGCCAACCGACTCAAGAACAGCTTCTTCCCTACTGCCATCATATTTTTGAATGGACCTACGTTGTATTAAGTTGATCTTTTCCCTGCATCCCAGTTATGACTGTAACATTACATTCTTTAGTCTCTCCTTCCTTCCCTGTGTACTGTATGTGTTATCTGTATAGCATGTAATAAACAACATGTATACTAATACATGTGACATTAATAAATCAAATATATCTAATCTGTCCCATAAAGACTTCCGGTTGCAGCTACGCTGAGCTAAGTCGCACGTTCGGCAGCTCCCGTCAGAAACGGACTTTTGGGCTCTTTTGAGGGGCCCCAATGGCAATTGTTCGACAGTTCCCAGTGTGGGAAGGTGACAGTACGGTTCCCCCGGCACTGTATGGATTGGACCAGGAGTGGAGCAGTCAAAAAAGTGATTTTGGTGCAGCGAAATGTGGGAGGGAGGAGAAGCAAGATGGAGGTGGGTGGAGACCAAGCAGCATCGGCATTTTTGTCGCAGGAGCAGCAGGAGTTCCTCAAACGCTGCTTTGTGGAGCTGAAGGCAGAACTGCTAGAGCCGATGAAGGTGTCGATCGACAAGCTGGTGGAGACCCAGAAGGCTCAAGGGGCGGCGATCCGGGAGGGGTGGCAAAAAGCCTCGGAGAACGAGGGTGAAATCTTGGGCCTGGCGGTGAAGGTGGAGGCGCACGATGCGCTGCACAAGAAATGGCAAGAGAAATTTGAGGACATGGAGAATAGGTCGAGGAGGAAGAATCTCCGGTTTCTGGGTCTCCCTAAAGGAGTGGAGGGGTCCGATGCCGGGGCATATGTGGTCACGATGCTTAATACGCTGATGGGCACGGGAGCTTTCCCAAGGCCCCTGGAGCTGGATTGGGCTCATCGAGTCCTGGCGAGGAGGCCCAAGGCCAATGAGCCGCCAAGGGCAGTGATGGTGCGGTTCCACCGCTTTGTGGACAGGGACTGTGTCCTGAGATGGGCCATAAAAGAGCGGAGCAGCAGGTGGGAGAACACAGAGATCCGAATATACCACAACTGGAGCGCGGATGTGGCCAAGAAGAGGGCCGGCTTCAATCGGGCTAAGGCGGTTCTGCATCGGAAGGGGGTGAAATTCGGGATGCTGCAGCCAGCGCGATTGTGGGTCACATTTCAGGATCGGCACCACTTCTTCGAGACGTCAGAGGAGGTGTGGACCTTCATCCAAACTGAAAAGTTGGACTCGAGCTGAGGGTTTGTTGGGAGGGGGTGCCTAGGGGGGTTACTGTGTTTTAGGGGATGTTCTGTTCTGTTTTCTTGGGGGCTGGGTAGGGTTGGGTGAAATGGTTCAATGTGAGGGCTGTGTGATGTGGGCGTTGGTGTTGGAAGGACACGGCCCCGCGGGGGGGTGGGGGGGGGGGGGGGTTGGAGGCTCGGGGATGGGGAGTTGAGACAAGGCCGCAGAAAGGGAGCTGTGCCAGAGAGGGCGGGGCCAGTTTGGATAGAAAGCGCAGGCTTTTTCCCGCGCTAGGGAAGGAAGGGGGCGGGGCCGGGGGAAGGGCAGTGCTGGAGAGGAGCGCCTGCTGATTACCAGGGGGAGGTGGAGGGATTCTCACACTGGGAGGTCGATGGAATGGCGGGAGAGGCCGGGGTCAGCAGGAGTCAGCTGACTTACGGGTGTGCCATGGGGGGAGCAATACAGCTAGAGGATGATCTAGCTGGGGGGAGGGGGGGGGGAAGGGGGGAACTGGGTTGCTGCTGCATTGGCCAAAGGGGACCTGGAGTTAAGAGAGAGAGTCGGGGGGTGGGGGGGGGGGTCCGCCTCCTGGGGGAATGGAGGGTGCGGGAAGGGCGGGCGCGTGGCTGGCCTAAAAAGGGTGATGGCTAGTTGGCGGGGGTGAGAAGCCCCCTGATCCGGCTGATAACTTGGATTGTGAGAGGCCTGAACGGGCTGGTCAAGAGGGCCCGGGTGTTCGCGCAGCTAAAGGGACTCAAGGCAGATGTGGTTATGCTCCAGGAGACGCATTTGAAGGTGACAGATCAGGTTAGGCCGAGAAAGGGGTGGGTGGGGCAGGCCTTTCACTCGGGGTTAGACGCGAAGAATAGAGGGGTGGCGATTTTGGTGGGGAAGCGGGTGTCGTTTGATACGCTGAACATTGTGGCAGAAATGGAGGTCGGTACGTGATGGTGAATGGTAGGTTGCAGGGGGTACGGGTGGTACTAGTGAATGTATATGCCCCGAATTGGGATGATGCCGGATTTATGAAGCGCATGTTGGGTCGGATTCCGGATCTGGCGGCAGGGAGCCTAATAATGGGGGGGGGGACTTCAACACTGTGCTGGACCCAGCACTGGACTGTTCTAGGTCCAGGACGGGTAAGAGGCCGGCTGCGGCCAAGGTGCTCAGGGGGTTTATGGACCAGATGGGGGGAGTGGACCCATGGAGGTTTGCCAGGCCGGGGGCCAGGGAATTTTCCTTCTTTTCCCATGTCCATAAAGCCTACTCCCGGATATTTTTCATCATGAGTAGGGCGCTAATCCCGAGAGTGGAGGGCACGGAATGTTCGGCCATAGCTATTTCTGACCATGCCCCGCATTGTGTGAAGCTGGAGTTGGGGGAGGAGAGGGACCAGTGCCTGCTGTGGCGTCTGGATATGGGGCTGTTGGCGGATGAGGAGGTGTGCGGGCGGATCCGGGGGTGTATTGAAAGATATTTAGAGGCCAATGACAATGGTGCAGGTGGGGGTAGTCTGGGAGGCATTGAAGGCGGTGGTCAAGGGAGAGCTAATCTCCATTAGGTCCCATAGGGAGAAGAGAGAGAGGAGAGAGAGAGAGAGACTGATGGGGGAGATATTAAGGGTGGACAGGAGCTATGCAGAGGCCCCCGCGGAGGTGCTACTTAGGGAGCGACGGAGCCTCCAGACGGAATTCGACTTGATGACTACCGAGAAAGCAGAGGTGCAGTGGAGGAAAGCGCAAGGGGCGGTGTATGAGTATCGGGAGAAGGCGAGTTGGATGCTGGCACATCAGCTCCGTAAGCGGGAGGCAGCGAGGGAGATTGGTGGACTTAGGGATAAAGGGGGAACACGGTGCGGAGGGCGGTGGGAATAAACGGGACGTTCAGGGACTTCTATGAGGAGCTGTATAGGTCTGAGCCCCCGACGGGGAGGGAGGGATGCGCTGATTTTTAGATCGGCTGTGGTTCCCGAGGGTGGAGGAGGAGCAGGCGGTTGTGCTGGGGGAACCGATTGGGCTGGAGGAGCTGGTTAAAGGATCGGGGAGCATGCAGGCGGGAAAGGCCCCGGGGCCGGATGGGTTCCCGGTTGAATTCCAGCGGAAGTGCATGGACCTGTTGGGCCCGCTGCTAGTGAGGACTTTCAATGAGACGAGGGAGGAGGGGACCCTGCCCCCGACAATGTCCAGGGCGCTGATCTCGTTGATCTTGAAGCGGGACAAGGACCCATTGCAGTGTGGGTCATATAGGCCGATCTCGCTCCTCAATGTCGACGCAAGGTTTTTGGCGAAGGTGCTGGCCACGAGAATTGAGGACTGTGTCCCGGGGGTGATTCACGAGGTCCAGACGGGATTTGTGAAGGGTAGGCAGCTGAACATCAATGTGCAGAGGCTGCTTAATGTAATTATGATGCCTTCGGTGGAGGGGGAAGCGGAGGTAGTGGCAGCTATGGACGCGGAGAAGGCCTTCGACAGGGTGGAGTGGGAGTATCTTTGGGAAGTGCTGCGGAGGTTTGGGTTCGGGGAGGGGTTCATAAGTTGGGTTTAGGCTACTTTATAAAGCCTCGGTGGCGAGTGTGGCTACGAACCGGCGGAGGGCGGAGTACTTTCGGCTGTACCGGCTGGCACCGGGCAGGAATTAAAAGAATGGGGGACATGTTTATAGATGGGAAGTTCGCGAGCCTTGGGGCGCTGGAGGAGAAATTTAGGCTGCCCCCCGGAAATGCCTTCAGGTATGTGCAGGTGAGGGCATTTGAGAGACGGCAGGTGAGGGAATTCCGGCTGCTTCCAGCATGAAGGATTCAAGACAGGGTGATTTCGGGTGTATGGGTTGGAGAAGGCAAGGTCTCGGCGATCTATCAGGAAATGCAGGAAGAGGAGGAGGCCTCGGTGGAGGAACTAAAAGGCAAGTGGGAGGAGGAGATCAGGGAGGATAGATGAGGGTCTGTGGGTTGATGCTCTGAGCAGGGTTAACTCTTCCTCCTTGTGCGCCAGGCTCAGCCTGATACAGTTCAAAGTTTCAAAGTTCTTCACAGAGCGCATATGACAGGGGCGAGGTTGAGTAGGTTTTTTGTGTGTTTATTATTGTTTCATGGGGGGGGGGGGGTTGTATTTTGGGGAAATCCTTTGCACAATTTGGGCGTACGGTGTTTTTCTTGTTTGTTTTTCTTTTCTCTTTCTGTAAGGAGCGGGGGGTTTGTTGAAAATCTGTTAAAATTGATATTTTAAAAACAAAAAACCTAACTGGCCTCTTTGGGAGGAGAGAGAAGGAGGTAAAGAGGGATTTTGTATATCTACAAGACATATTAAGAGAGGAGTTGGCAAAGCAAATTTAATCTTGAGCTTCATGAACAGTAATATTGATACAGAAACTATGCTTCCAGTGGCACAGTGATTAGCACTACTGCCTCACAGCCCCAGGGACCAGGTTAAATTCCGGTCTTGGTGACTGTGTGGAGTTTGCACTTTCTCCCCGTGTCTACGTGGGTTTCCACCCAGTGCTCAGGTTTCCTCCAACAGTCCAAAGAAGGGAAAGTTAGGTGGATTGGTCTTGATAAATTACCCTTAGTGTCCAGGGATGTGCAGGTTGGGTGGGGCTATGGGGTTACAGGGACAGGGTAGGGGTGTGGGCCGAGGCTTTACCCAAAACTTTAAATCTGTGTCCCGACTGCTTGTACGATCAGTGAATGGAAACAGAGTTTCTTTGTCCACCCAATGGAAACCTGGCGTAATCTTGTGTACCTGAATCAAATCTCCCCTCAACCTCCTTTGCTGGGACCATTCTGGGAAATCTCCTCTGCACCTTCTCCAAGAACCTTCACATCCTTCCTGAAGAGTGGTGACCAGAGCTTTATAAAGATTCATAGAATAGAATTAGAACCATAGAGCAGGCGATTTCCCGAGCCCGTGCTGGGCCGGAGAATCGCCGCAACCGCGCCATGACGCCCTGATGCCGGCGCGCGATTCTCCGAGGTGCGGAGAATTGGCACCATTTGCGCTAGCCGCGGGCCGCTGGAATCGGCGGGGCCACCCGGATGGGCCGAGCGGCCGCCCCGATACGACAGAGACCCGCCAGCGCCATTCACCCCTGGTCACTGCCGGCGGGAACTCTGTGGGAACGCTCCGATTTGGTCTGGCCCGTGGTCGGCGGGCCGGCCTCTCTTCCCCCCCCCCCCCGGGACTACTTTCCGGCACAGCCGGCCCCTGAACTCCGACCCCATGTTGGGTCGGGGCTGGCGCGCGTAAGAAGTTTCTCGCGCATGCACAGGATGGCGCGGCCCAACTGTGCATGCGCAGGATTGAGCTGGCCCAACTGCGCATGCGTGGGATGGTGTGGCGCCCATTTGGCGCTGCGTAACGAGGCTGGAGCGGCGTGAACCACTCCAGTGCCATGCTGGCCCCTTGTGGGGGCCAGAGTAATTCATGCCCGGCCTGTTCGCCCCATCGTGAAACGCGACGGCGTTCACGAAGGCGCGAACACTTGACCTCCATATCGGAGGATCCCCCCCAGAATTCCTACAGTGCAGATGGAGGCTATTCGGCCCATCGAGTCTGCACCGATTCTCTGAAAGGGATTCTCTGAAGCTGGAGAACAGGAAATCGGGTCAGATTTAGACAGTTGGAGTGGGAAAGGGTGGCAGGGAACATTGGGGCTGGATAGAGGGCCAGTGATAGGTGGAGGATGACTAAGATGTCTTGGAAGGAAAGACAAAGGGAATCTAAATGATGATCAAGGCTAAAAAGGTGCTAATAGTGGCGCGGGAAGAGATTAGAATGTGTTAAAGGCAGAACAAAGGTAAGCAGTGTTTCAAAGGACAGTAGGAACAGGGAGCAGGTTGCTCAGGAGCTGTTGGGTGGGGGGTGGGGGGGGGGGGGTTGTTAAGGGAAAACGGATCAATGGAAGAACTTAAAATGTGGTGAAAGGGGAAGAGGGAGTTCAGTCTGAAGTTGTTGAACTGAATGTTAAATCCGCAAGGCAGCTGACGTTTTGAGTCTGGGTGACTCTTTGTCAAAGCTGGAGAACTGGAAATAGGGTCAGATTCAGACTATTGTGGGCGGACAGTGGCTGGGGCGGGGCGGGAGGGGGGCAGGGGATTCGTGGAGAAGTGGGGCTGGATAGATGGCCAGCAATAGGTGGAGAATGACTAAAATGACTTGCCAGAAAGTAAAAGGGAATGTAAATGGGTAATAAAGGCTAAGAACAGTGCTGAGAGAGGCACGTTAAAGAGATTAGAATCTGAACGGCAGAATAAAAGTAAGCAGTGAGTGAATGGAAGACTAGGAACAGGGAGCAGATTGTCCAAGTTGGGCGGGGGGGGGGAGGGGCGGGGGGGGGGAGGGGCGGGGGGGAACAGATCGATGGAAGAAATGAAAATAAGTTGCGAGAAATAAACACGTGGGGAAGGTAGAGGAGAGTAATAAATCACATGGCCTCTCAGCCTAACCATCAGAAGCTGCAGCAAGACACTGCAGTTGAACATAGCACAGGTCCATTGGCTGCTCCGCTGCTGCCTGTTTCTGTAGTGTAGTGGTTATGTTCATCTAACGCCGCGAAAGGTCCTCCATTTAAAACTGGGCAGGAACATTGAATACTTCTCGCTTAGTTTGAGGGAAGTTTGGATAACATGCGTTTGTTTCTGCATGTCACCTGAATCCCATGTATTAGATATATATTTGGTCTCATCTCGGCCTCAAACTTCATTCAGAGAAGGCGGAGGTAGTGAATATTGAAGAAGCAAAGATCAGAAAAAGATGATCCCATTTTGACACAGTTCGGATATTCTCAGTTTGTTCAGTCCACTAGAGAATTTAGTGGATGTATGGATGTAGATTAACATTTTTAATCACCATCTGAAACAGATCTAATAGTAATGTATGCTCACACAGACAGAGACAAATGATACTCTAACTGAATTAGAGGAAATAGCAGAGATTTAACTAAAACACCTTTTTGAAAATCGGGCTTTGTGGTAGAGAAATAGGAAAATCCACTCAGGGAGATGAGGAAATCCAGGCTCAGTGCGGATTTGCTGTCACCCCTCCTTTCATGAACATGAACGGGATTTAGGCTGCAGAATGTATCATACCCAGAACAAAGGGTCAATTATAATAAACTTATCATTCTTTAATCTCCTACCTGTGAAGATATTTGATTGTGTTTAAAAACTGACGTGGCCAATCTCAAATGAACTCAACAGAACTTATATTACCCAGTGACTCGATTTATTTTCTTTGCCAGTCATGTTTGCAATTCAATATTGTATATTTCAGAGAGTCTCAATTTCAGATGTGGACATAAATATCAAATAATATCAAGTTTTGAATAATGCAACAAATACTGAGTAAAATTGTTTGATGTTTTTCGAAGGAAAATAAGAATGATGTTATCACTGAATGAGAGGAAATATTTGCTGGGTGGACATTTCTACATTTCATAATTCATTTGTAAACTAATAAAGTAAACTACTTCAGCAAAGTGATCTCTAGAGGGCTTTGTTAAGCTTCACAAATCCCTCTCTAATAGACAGACTCTGTAAATAGGATGTAGATCAAATTAATTGGATTCTGTTATCAACTCAGAAATAATGACAAGATACACTTTTGTAAATTCAATATGAAACCAATTGCATGAATACATAATGTTTATATCGTAAACTACACCATCTTCATGTCCAAATCTTCTGGTCATTGGACCAGGGGAACGTTCTCATTAAATCAAACTGAGCAAGGATTCTACAGAAACTCCTTTTACAAAAGCAAATTGGAAGAATAATTGGAATAGAGAAACTTCAAGATCACAGAAAAGAGAAGGACATTGAGACGAATCGATTTGCTCTTTTTCAATCTATATTTTTATTCGACTTTTATAATTTTTACAGATAACACAACATATTTTCAAAACACCAGTCCAATGGGCTCATTGCCAATCAGCTGGTTATCACGTTCCCCTCACACACCAAATGTCCCATATTATTATTATTCAAAACATTATTGACGTTACTCATCTAAATTTGCAGATAAGTTGTATCATTGTTATTTGTTGTTCAATAGTTAAACAAATGCATTACCTTACACCCGCAAAGTTCCAAATGGTACCCTGCAAAATCGTAAACTACACCATCTTTATGTCCAAATCTTCTGGTCATTGGACCAGGGGAACGTTCTCATTAAATCAAACTGAGCAAGGATTCTGCAGAAACTCCTTTTTCAAAAGCAAATTGGAAGAATAATTGGAATAGAGAAACTTCAAGATCACAGAATCCCCATTCAGAAACATCTGAATCGCAGTCAGAGTTCACCCGTGTTAGTTGTGAATGGTTTTCTAATGTGCTGTGGCATTTTATGATTCTCATGTCAGATCAATTTCTCCACCAATTGCCTAATTTTCAGTCGAATTGTACTCCCACAATAGAAGGTTCTTCGGTGCAATAAGGACGCACAGTTTACTATTCTCGGTCAGTGCGCTGAGCGCTGTTCCCTGTTTCTGCAGTGCGGTGATTATCATGTTTGCTTTACACACATAAAGGCCCTCGGTTTAAACCCGCACAGAAACATTGTCAAACCCCATTCATTTCCGTGTGTGGAAAAGTTACATGATTGACATTTTCATTATTCATTTACACCCATCCCGAATTGCCCTTGAATTGATGCTGAGTTAATCTGCCGCGTGGAACCCCGGTCCCCAGAGCTCCAGCCTGGTTCTCTGCTTCACTGGTCCAGAGACAATTACATTATTCAACCACCAGCCACTCCCCCAGTGAATCCACTGTCCAATATTACCTGAATATAACAACTTTCAAGCATGTGTCATTTGCTCTGACAGGTACCTCAAAATGCATTCAGGAGAAGCAGAAAATTGCCGGCACACTGAGCAGGAACACAGATGCTCCTATTTTGACTCGGCACAAATATTAACAGTTCGTTCAATGGCGTCAAATGCAACTCAGAGGCTGGGACTCTGCAGCGAGTAACTCACCTCCTAACTCCACAAAACCTGCCGACCATCTACAAGGCACAAGTCAGGAGTGTGATGGGATACTGTCCATTTGCCTGGATGGGTGCAGGAACTCACCAACGGCATCTTAGACAGCGCCTTCCAAGCCCAAGACCCCGGCACCCTGAAAGTTCCCTTCCCAGCCACTCCCCATCCTGACTGGGAAATATATCGGCTGTTCCTTCACTGTCATTGGGACATAATCCTGGAACTCCCTCCCTAACAGCACTGTGGGTGTACCTACACCAATGGACTGCAGCGGTTCAAGAAGCAGCTCAGCACCACCTTCTCAATAGCGAATAGTTGTGGGCGAAATGCTGGAGCAGCCAGCGAGGTTCACATTCCCGAATGGATAAAATGAAACAGACAGAGAGCTGCCTGAATCCACCATCATGGAGTCACCTGGATTAGTGAATGGAGATAAGTGAATGTCCACTCACATAGTCAAGCTTTTCGAAATGTATCGATTTTCTCGGGAACGTATTGATTCCCTGCAGTGTGAGCTCAGCTTCTCAAAGCAAACCCAATGTGAACCAATCCCGCCGTCTGCTCTGAAAGAAATGAACAAAACGTGTTGCTTGGACAATAAGAAACAACATCAAAGGGCTCGTCCGGGATTTGAACCCGGGACCTCTCACATTTTCGTACAACACAAACCCCGAAGCGAGAATCTTACCCCTAGACCAACGAGCCAATAAAAATAAGCTGATTGAACCAAAAGATACTTTCATTGCCATCCACAGCCAATCAGGTATCTGCGGAAAATGCTGGGAAAACTCAGGAAGTCAGGTAGCATTTGTGGACACGGAAACAAAATTCACATTCACCCCCAGGACCTTTCATAGAAACCGGGACGGGTTAGAAATGTAGAAAATTAGAAGCAAGTGAAATCCCGGAGGGAGCAAACAGAACAACAGGAAAGGGCTCTGATTGGGGGCAAGTCGGGAGAGATTAACTGAAAAAGACTTTGCGGTTCTCGGCCTCAGAGTGAAGTTAGCATCGAATCAGAGGATAATTACACCACAGAATGAGGCCATTCGGGCTGCCGTGTCTGTGCCAGCTCCCTGTCAGAACAATGGAAGAAACAAAGAAACAAAAGATGTGTCTGGAGGAGCTGTCAATGGCAGATTGATCAACAACTGCCGCCCGGACACAAAGAACAAGTGGAAACAAGATTCAAACCCAAATCTGCGATGTAAGGGCACACAGAATGGGGGCAGCATTTACAGTGTGAAACTGTTGAACACAATCTGAGTGTGAAAGCTGTATTGAGCCCAGTGGAAAGACGCGCTGCTGTTTCCCGCTGTGCGCTGAGCTTCTTTCAAACTCTGCACATGTGCTGTATCATTCTAGAAAACAGAATATTCAGTATCACAGAAGCTTATTTTATATGTTTGCACGATGGGAATGTGGAATTCGAAACACAAACAGATGAGCCGTGGTCTTAGCGAATAGCAGAACAGGCTGAAGGGACCGAATGGCCGACTTCTGCTTCTATCTCATCTGTTCGTATGTGCTCCCGTGTGTGTATCATTCTATAAAACAGACCATTTACTATCAGAGAATCACATTTCGTATCTTTGCATGATGGGAATGTGGAATTCGAAAGACAAACAGGTCAGCCAGCTTGTTGAATAGAATGCAAGATGATATTTTGAATGCGAGTCTTTGTATCATTGACTGTGTCTATATATATGGTTGTGTAATCCACCTCTTCACTCACCTGAGGAAGGAACAGTGCTCCGAAAGCTAGTGATTCGAAATAAACCTGTTGGACTTTAACCTGGTGTTGTCAGACTTCTTACTGTGCTCACCCCAGTCCAACGCCGGCATCTCCACATCTTATTGAATGGCTTAGCAGCCTGAAGGGGCCGAATGGCCAACTTCTGCTTTTATTTCATCTGTTCGTTTGTTTGAAAACAGAGAGGAACCATTGAGTCAGAATATTGTGGCGGGTATTTGATAAGGAGGAAACATGTGACCATGTCGCCCTCTGGTGGACATGATCGGAACTTTACACCGTTCGGACATTTGATGGACACAGAAAATGAGAGTGTCAGTTCCAGGGGAATAGATGCAGCGGGGGAAACATACACAGAAGCTGCAGTTTGTCCACAAACATCGCCGGCACCGACACCAGTTGAACGGACAGGAAATAAAAGTTAGTTTTATCGGTGTGGTTTGTTGTTCATTGTGCAGCTCAGGGCGGGAAATACCTGCAGACAGAAAGGAGCTGGGAATTTCCAAATTTAAATTCAATCACTTATTGTTTTAGTCCTGGTAAGTATTGTCCAAGCCTGGGCATTCACCAACTACATTTCCCCACAAACAGATGCTGGACACGATCCCAGAAATCCCAGCTCATTCTTTATATTTTTCGGGAATGACTTCCCGCGCTGGGAACAGCATTAGTGTATTTTACATTGCCGCCAATTCCAACCCTGACTCTGATCCAATCCGCCAGAGGGGATCCTGAGAGAATTCCCCCCAGAGTTGTGAAGCACTTTGGGATAAATAGTCTATGTGACGTGTTGGACCAGATGCAACGACGTCATTCCCCTGTGGGCCAGAGGCGCAATGGATAACGCGCCTGCCTACAGATTAGAAGATTTCAGGTTCGACTCCTGGCTCGTGGTCAACTTGTCGATATCAGTTTGCGAAGCCTATGAAAAAATGCATTTTCAGTAACTTTAACCCAATTCAGTTGACTGTTTATTTTATTAGATTTACTTTTGGTAGTCTTTTTGACAAATCCCAGTGTATTCTAAAGGGACAGAAACTGACACAAATCAGATGCCAGAACTGTTGGGGATGCAGGGCTTAGTGAGAGGAGGAACTGAAGGAGATCAATATTGGTAGGATCATACAATCCCTGGAGTGCAGGAGGACACCATTCGGCCCTTCGAGTCTCCACCGACACTTGGAAAGAGCACCCTAACTAGGCCCACCCCCCGTAACCCAGCCATTTCGCATGGCCAATCCACCGAGCCAGCTTTGCCTTTTGAGCCATTTAATTCCTGACTTGTGACTGTTGATGGTGAAGAGGCGGTGGGGGGGGAGGTGGGGGCAAGGGGGTTAATTACTCTCCGCAGGATTCCCAGCCGGTCTTTTAGTGTTAATCAATTTAATAGAATAACAGCGAGATTCCCAGCCTCTGACCTGCATTTGTCGCCATTGAACAAACTGTTAATATTTGTGCCAAGTCAAAATAGGAGCATCTCTGTTCCTGCTCAGTGTGCCGGCAATTTTCAGCACTTCTGCTTCTCCTGAATACATTTCCGGCATAGATGAGAGCAAATGACATTTGCTTTTTAAGATATTATATTCAGGTAATAATCGATAGCGGATTCACTGGGGGAGTAGTTGGTGTTGAGTTGTGTTATTGCGGATTCACTGGGGGAGTGGTTGGTGTTGAGTTGTGTTATTGCGGATTCACTGGGGGAGTAGTTGGTGTTGAGTTGTGTTATTGCGGATTCACTGGGGGAGTGGTTGGTGTTGAGTTGTGTTATTGCGGATTCACTGGGGGAGTGGTTGGTGTTGAGCTGTGTTATTGCGGATTCACTGGGGGACTGGTTGGTGTTGAGTTGTGTTATTGCGGATTCACTGGGGGAGTGGTTGGTGTTGAGTTGTGTTATTGCGGATTCACTGGGGGAGTGGTTGGTGTTGAGTTGTGTTATTGCGGATTCACTGGGGGAGTGGTTGGTGTTGAGTTGTGTTATTGCGGATTCACTGGGGGACTGGTTGGTGTTGAGTTGTGTTATTGCGGATTCACTGGGGGTGTGGTTGGCGTTGAGTTGTGTTATTGCGGATTCACTGGGGGGAGTGGTTGGTGTTGAGTTGTGTTATTGCGGATTCACTGGGGGAGTGGTTGGTGTTGAGTTGTGTTATTGCGGATTCACTGGGGGAGTGGTTGGTGTTGAGTTGTGTTATTGTCACTAAACTGGCAATGCAGAGAATCAGGCTGAAGCTCTGGGGACCGGGCTTCCACACGGCAGATTTACTCAGTTCAAGGGTTATTCGGGATGAGTAACAATGAAAATGTCAATTATGCAACTTTTCCTACACACTTAAACGAATGGGCCTCGACAATGTTTTTACACGTTTTCCAATCCAGGGTTTTTTGAGTGTAAAGTAAACATGACAACCACTACACCACAGAAACAAGCACCGAGTTTGACCCTCTGACCGAGAACAGGAAACCTGCATTCTTGTTGCACTGAAGAACCTTCTTTTGAGGGAGTCCAATTCAGCTGTAAACTTAGACAAGCGGCAGAGAAATTGATTTAAGATTATTAATAGAATCAGAAAATGTCGCAGCACATTAGAAAACCATTCACACTTAACACGTGTGAACTCTCTGACCGATTCCTCCCAGTCCCCATAATGGTGGATTTTGCAGGATATCATATGAAACGCGTGTAAGGTAACGGTTTCCCTTAATGAGTAAACAGAAAACAGCAAGAATACAACTCATCGGCAAATGAGTAACGTCCATAATGTTTCTGCCCGGTTTCGAACCGGGGACCTTTTGCGTGTGAGGCGAACGTGATAACCACTACACTACAGAAACAGCTGGCTGATAGTCGCTTCAATGGCCCTGTGCAGAAAGCTGACACTGTTCTGCCACTCAGTTACACTTTGGAGCCTTTGCTTTTTAGAATTCGGCTGTTCTCATTAGGAATGCTGCAGAGAGACTAATAAATCAATGTAACCATAAAATGACAAAACGCAATAAATGGCACTTCGATCACCTCGACCAGCTTTTCAAAAGAACAATCTTTTGATTAGTCTCAATGTTTTTCTGTTTCAACGGCCTTGAGTTTTCTCCATTTCAGCTGATCGTCCAATTCGCTTTTGAAAAAGCAATTTCTGTCGAATCCATGCCCAGTTTGACTTAATGATCAAGTTTCACTGGACCAGAAGATGTGAACACGGAAATTATGCAGTTTACGATATAAACAACATGTAATCATGCAATTGATTTCATACCAAATTTATGAAGGTGTTTTTTCCTGATCAAGCATCTCTTCATTATTTCTGAGTTGATATACAGAATTTAATTTTATTTGATCTACAGCCTGTTCACACAGTCTGTCTATTAGAGAGGGAAATGATTTTTAGAACTTCACAAAGCCCTGTTGAGACACTTTGCTTAAGTAGTCCACTTTATTTGGTTTCAAATGAATTTTCAAATGGAAAAGCGTTCTCAGGGTGGAATGATTTCTGCTCATTCAGTAATAACATAATTCTCATATTGCTTCAAAAAATGTCAATCAATTTACTCAGCATCTGTTCCGTTACTCAAAACTTAATCTTATCTGACACTTATGTCCTCATTTGAAAGTGAGACTCTGAAATATACAACATTGATTTGCAAACATGACTGACAAAGAAAATATTTCGAGTCACTGGGAAATACAAACCCCATTGTGCTCATGTGAAATTGAGCACAGTCAGCATTGAAATGAAATGGGATAGTTTTACAGGTAGAGATTTGAGAATGATATTTTCATTATATTTGATTCCTTTTTGTTCTGTGTGTGAAACGTTCTGACGCCTTCATCCCATTCGTGTTGAAGAAAGAGGGACGTCACGGGATCTGTACCGAGCCTCGTTTTTCTCATCTCCCCGAGTGGGTTTTCCTATTTCGCTATCATGAAGACAGATTTTTAAAAATTTGATTCTATTAAAATCTCTGCCATTTACTCCAATTCAGTCACAGAATCGCTTGTGTCTGTCTTTATGTGCATGTTTCAGACAGTGGTTAAACCTGCATCTGTCAACCTATTAAATTCTGTTGTGGACTGAATGAACGGCTAATATGTGGACTTTGTCAAAATGCAAAGTTTTATTGGAGCAATTCTATAGTGATAGGTTATACCCATCATGATAGGGGAGGCAGTGGCGTAGTGGGATTGTCGCTGGACATGTAATCCAGAGATGCAGGGTAATCCTCTGGGGTCCTGGGTTCAAATCCCAACATAGCAGATGGTGTAATTTGACTTCAATAAAAATGTGGAATTAAAAGTCTAAAGACAGCCATGAAACCATTGTCGTAGAAACTCATCTGGTTCACTAATGTCCTTCAAGAAAATAAATCTGCCATCCCTACCTGGTCTGGCCTACATGTGACTCCTAGACCCACAGCAATGTGGTTGACTCTCGTGGGCAGCACGGTAGCACAAGTGGATAGCACTGTGGCTTCACAGCGCCAGGGTCCCAGGTTCGATTCCCCGCTGGGTCACTGTCTGTGCGGAGTCTGCACGTTCTCCCCGTGTCTGCGTGGGTTTCCTCCGGGTGCTCCGGTTTCCTCCCACAGTCCAAAGACGTGCAGGTTAGGTGGATTGGCCATGCTAAAAAAATTGCCCGTAGTGTCCATAAGGGTTGGGAGGGGTTATTGGGTTGCGGGGATAGGGTGGAAGTGAGGGATTAATGTGGGTCGGTGCAGACTCGATGGGCCGAATGGCCTCCTTCTGCACTGTATGTTCTATGTAATCTATGTAATCTATGATAGATTGAGCAGGCTAGGGACGTTTCCATTGGAAAAGTGAATGATTGAGGAATATAAACATATAGAAGTGTTTTACAGGGTAGACAATTGGAAGATGTTGTCACTTGTATAAGGATGAAAATAAATATAACTTAGTAATACATCTAATGAGCAATTCTCTTTAACTAGACATTAAAATAGAAAATACTGGAAATACCCAGCATATCTGGCAACATCTGGGGATTGAGAAACAGTTGACCTTTCAGATCTATGCTGATGCAGTGTAGTTCTGATGAAAGATCTTGGACATGAAATGTAAACCATGTCTCCCTCTCCACAGACACTACCAGATCTGCTGAGTATTTCGATTCTGGCTTGGGTCACTGTCTGTGCAGAGTCTGCACGTTCTCCCTGTGTCTGCGTGGGTGTCGACCGAGTGCTCCGGTTTCCTCCCACAAGTCCCGAAAGATGTGCTTGTTAGGTGTATCCAAACAGGCACCGTAGTGTGGCGACTAGGAGATTTTCACATTAACTTCATTGCAGTGTTAATGTAAGCCTACTTGTGACACTAATAAAGATTATTATTAGATTATTATTTTTGTTGTTAATTCAGATTTCCATCATCTGTAGTATTTTTGCTTTTCTTTAACTGACAGTGCTAAGAATGTGGAACTCATTAGTAGAAGGGTTTAAAATCACTGACTGAGCTTCAATCTCAGGTGTAAAATCCCACCACAAAATTCTTTGGATTTGGATTTGTTTATTGTCACGTGTACTGAGGTACAGTGAAAAGTATTTTTCTAAGAGCAGCTGAAACAGATCATTTAGTACATTAAAGAAAATAAAATAAAAAGAAAATACATGAAAGGGCAACACAAGGTCCACAATGTAAATACATAGACACCGGCATCGGGTGAAGCATACAGGAGTAAAGGTTAGTGATAATGTTCATGTTCAATTAGTTTTAAAATAGTAGTACGATTATAAAGTTGTAAAAAGATCTGTTTGGTAGAGCTCACAGAGAGTCGCCACGCTCCGGCGCCATCTTGGGTCCAAAATGAATGTGCCTCCAGGCGAATGTGGAAATGAATTCACTCGGTCATCCTATTTGCTGACATAACAGCTCAGTCACACTGGAGGAAGAATCATAGAACCTACAGTGCAGCAGGAGGCTATTCGAGTCTGCACCAGCCCTTGGAAAGAGCACCCCAGTTAATCCCACGCTTTCACCCTATCCCGGTGACCCACCTAATCTTTTGTACACCAATTTATCACGGCCAATCCACCTAACCTCTACATCTTTGGACTGTGGGAGGAAACCGGAGCACCCGGAGGAAACCCACAGAGACACAGGGAGAAACTGAAATCTTCCCACAGTTATCCGAGGCCGGAATTGAACCCGGGTCTTGGTGCTGTGAAGCAGCAGTGCTAGCCACTATGCCACCGTGCCGCCCATTTAGTATCATTCAGATACTTCACATGCACTTTGGTTGCTGTATCAATTAATTTAATAATGTGACATCTTGGCACGTGGCTCCAATGGAAATCAGATCACAAAGCAACAAATTCGATTGATCAATATTGTGTTTTAATGGTTGGATAAAGACCCAGCATTCGACTTCCGGTTGCGGCGATGACTAGCTAAGCCGCACGTTTCGGCGGCTCCAGCTCCAACGGACCTTCGGGCTCTTTTAAGAGCCCCAACGGGAAATTTTCGCGTGACGAAACCCGGTGTGGGGTGAGTGAATAGGGAGTCCCCCCCCAACGAAAGAGGAAAATATTGGCAGTGGCGGCTGCAGCGCGAGGAATCCTCGACGATAGGGACAGAAAGGGAGAAGACACAAGATGGCGGCGGAGAAAGCCCAGGCGACATGGGGGCCCGAGCAAGACGAATTCTTGAGATGGTGTGTGGAGCTACTAAAGAGGGAGGTGATGACCCCGATGCGACAGGCAATTGAGGGACTCAAGGAGGCACAAAGGACCCAGGAGACAGAGCTCCGCATGGTGGAGCAGAAGGTGACGGATAATGAGGACGAGATCCTGGGCCTGGCGGTCAAAACACAGACGCACGAGGCGCTCCACAAAAAAGTGCATTGAAAGGATTGAGGCCCTAGAAAACAGAGCGCGAAGGAAGAACCTTCGGATACTGGGTCTCCCTGAGGGAGTGGAAGGAGCGGATTGCGGGGCTTATGTAAGCACGATGCTAAGCTCGTTGATGGGAGCTGAGGCCCCTGCGGGCCCCTTAGAGGTGGAGGGGGCCCATCGGATCCCGGCGAGAAGACCAAAAGCGGGAGAACCACCTAGGGCAACAATCGTGCGATTTCACCGCCTTAAAGATAGAGAAGAGGTCCTGAGATGGGCTAAGAAGGTGCGGAGTAGCAGATGGGAGAATGCAGTGGTACGGGTGTACCAGGATTGGAGTGCGGATGTGGCAAGAAGGAGGGCGAGTTTTAACCGAGCCAAGGAGGTGTCACACAAAAAGAAGGTGAAGTTCTGGATGCTGCAGCCGGCACGACTATGGTTCACGTACCAGGAGAGACATCACTATTTCGAAACGGCGGAAGAAGCATGGAACTTTATTAAAGATGAGAAATTGGATCGGAACTGAGGGACTGATACTGTAGGGAATGTTATTGTCGATGTAAATAGAGAAGTAAATTGGGAAGGGGGGAGACACTAAGAAATGTGGGCGCCGGTGAGGGGGGGGGAAAGAAGGGACATAGGCGGAGAATGAGGAATGGGAGTGGGAGGGGAAAGGGAGCTGCGCCACAAAAGGCTGGTCAGATATAGGGATGTTCCCGCGCCAGAAAGATAATGGCGGGAAGACAGGTGCAAGGCAGATGGGAGATCCCCACACGGGGGGGTCAAGGAGGGAGCAGGAGTAGCCGGGGTCAGTTGAAGTCAGCTGACTTGCGGAGGTAATATGGGGGGAGCAATCACGCTAGAAGGGGATCTAGCGGGGGAGGGGGGGAGGGGGGAGGGGGGGGATAACTGGGTTGCTGCTGCGGAAATCAAAGAGGAAATGGCTAAAGAGTGGGTGGACGGGGATGGAATGCGACGCCTGGGGAGCAAGTGGGAGCGCGGAAGCGGGATACGGGACTGGCCTAGAGAAGGTGATGGCTAGTCGACACGGGAAGGGGGCAGGTAGCCTCCTAGTGAGGCTGATCACGTGGAACGTGAGAGGCCTGAATGGACCGATTAAAAGGGCCCGAGTGCTCGCGCACTTGAAAGGACTAAGGGCAGACGTGGCTATGCTCCAGGAGACGCACCTGAATGTGGCGGACCAAGTTAGGTTAAGGAAAGGATGGGTGGGACAGGTGTTCCACTCAGGGCTAGATGCAAAGAATAGAGGGGTGGCCATATTGGTGGGGAAACGGGTAGCATTTGAAGCAAGGAGCATTGCAGCAGATAGCGGAGGTAGATATGTAATGATTTTTTAAAATAAATATTTTATTGAAAATTTTTGGTCAACCAACACAGTACATTGTGCATCCTTTACACAATATTATAACAGCACAGATAACAATGACCTATTTTCTATAAACAAAAAACAAAAAATGAATAAATATTAAATAACAAAAATGAAAACTAGCCCTAATTGGCAACTGCCTTGTCACAAGTTACACCCCCCCCCCCGGCCACCCCCCCCACCCCTCTCCCCCCCCCCCCCCCCCCCCCCCCCCCCCCAAATCTTGGGCTGCTGCTGCTGCCTTCTTTTTCCCCTTCCATCTATCTATCCGTAAGGTATTCGACGAACGGTTGCCACCGCCTGGTGAACCCTTGAGCCGACCCCCTTAGGACGAACTTAATCCGCTCTAGCTCTATAAACCCCGCCATGTCATTTATCCAGGTCTCCACCCCCGGGGGCTTGGCTTCCTTCCACATTAGCAATATCCTGCGCCGGGCTACTAGGGACGCAAAGGCCAAAACATCGGCCTCTCTCGCCTCCTGCACTCCCGGCTCTTGTGCAACCCCAAATATAGCCAACCCCCAGCTTGGTTCGACCCGGACCCCCACTACTTTTGAAAGCACCTTTGTCACCCCCATCCAAAACCCCCGTAGTGCCGAGCATGACCAAAACATATGGGTATGATTCGCTGGGCTTCTCGAGCACCTCGCACACCTATCCTCCACCCCAAAAAATTTACTGAGCCGCGCTCCAGTCATATGCGCCCTGTGTAATACCTTAAACTGAATCAGGCTTAGCCTGGCACACGAGGACGACGAGTTTACCCTACTTAGGGCATCCGCCCACAGCCCCTCCTCGATCTCCTCCCCCAGCTCTTCTTCCCATTTCCCTTTTAGTTCAACTACCATAGTCTCCCCTTCGTCCCTCATTTCCCTATATATATCTGACACCTTACCATCCCCCACCCATGTCTTTGAGATCACTCTGTCCTGCACCTCTTGTGTCGGGAGCTGCGGAAATTCCCTCACCTGTTGCCTCGCAAAAGCCCTCAGTTGCATATACCTGAATGCATTCCCTTGGGGCAACCCATATTTCTCGGTCAGCGCTCCCAAACTCGCGAACTTCCCATCCACAAATAGATCTTTCAGTTGCGTTATTCCTGCTCTTTGCCACATTCCATATCCCCCATCCATTCCCCCCGGGGCAAACCTATGGTTGTTTCTTATCGGGGACCCCCCCAAAGCTCCAGTCTTTCCCCTATGCCGTCTCCACTGTCCCCAAATCTTCAGTGTAGCTACCACCACCGGGCTTGTGGTGTAGTTCCTCGGTGAGAACGGCAATGGGGCTGTCACCATAGCCTGCAGGCTAGTCCCCCTACAGGACGCCCTCTCTAATCTCTTCCACGCCGCTCCCTCCTCCTCTCCCATCCACTTACTCACCATTGAAATATTAGCGGCCCAATAGTACTCACTTAGGCTCGGTAGTGCCAGCCCCCCCCTATCCCTGCTACGCTGTAAGAATCCCTTCCTCACTCTCGGGGTCTTCCCGGCCCAAACAAAACCCATGATGCTCTTTTCAATCCTTTTAAAAAAAGCCTTCGTGATCACCACCGGGAGGCACTGAAACACAAGAGGAATCTCGGGAGGACCACCATCTTAACCGCCTGCACCCTCCCTGCCATTGACAGGGCTACCATATCCCATCTCTTGAAATCTTCCTCCATCTGTTCCACCAACCGCGTTAAATTTAACCTGTGCAATGTGCCCCAATTCTTAGCTATCTGGATCCCCAGGTAACGAAAGTCTCTTGTTACCTTCCTCAACGGTAGGTCCTCTATTTCTCTACTCTGCTCCCCAGGGTGCACCACAAACAGCTCACACTTCCCCATGTTCAATTTATACCCTGAAAAATCCCCAAACTCCCCAAGTATCCGCATTATTTCTGGCATCCCCTCCGCCGGGTCCGCCACATATAGTAGCAAATCGTCCGCATACAAAGATACCCGTTGTTCTTCTCCTCCCCTAAGTACTCCCCTCCACTTCTTGGAACCCCTCAGCGCTATCGCCAGGGGCTCAATCGCCAGTGCAAACAGTAATGGGGACAGAGGGCATCCCTGCCTTGTCCCTCTATGGAGCCGAAAATATGCCGATCCCCGTCCATTCGTGACCACACTCGCCACTGGGGCCCTATACAATACCTGCACCCATCTAACATACCCCTCTCCAAAACCAAATCTCCTCAACACCTCCCACAAATAATCCCATTCCACTCTATCAAATGCTTTCTCGGCATCCATCGCCACTACTATCTCTGTTTCACCCTCTGGTGGGGCCATCATCATTACCCCTAACAGCCTCCGTATATTCGTGTTCAGCTGTCTCCCCTTCACAAACCCAGTTTGATCCTCATGAACCACCCCCGGGACACATTCCTCTATTCTCATTGCCATTACCTTGGCCAGGACCTTGGCATCCACATTTAGGAGGGAAATTGGTCTGTAGGACCCGCATTGTAGCGGGTCCTTTTCCTTCTTTAAGAGAAGCGATATCGTTGCCTCAGACATAGTCGGGGGCAGTTGTCCCCTTTCCTTTGCCTCATTAAAGGTCCTCGTCAGTACCGGGGCGAGCAAGTCCAAATATTTTCTATAAAATTCGACTGGGAATCCGTCCGGTCCCGGGGCCTTTCCCGTCTGCATGCTCCTAATTCCTTTCACCACTTCTTCTACCTCGATCTGTGCTCCCAGTCCCACCCTTTCCTGCTCTTTCACCTTGGGAATTTCCAGCCGATCCAAAAAGTCCATCATTCTCTCCCTCCCATCCGGGGGTTGAGCTTTATGTAATTTTTTATAAAATGTCTTGAACACTTCATTCACTCTCTCCGCTCCCCGCTCCATCTCTCCTTCCTCGTCCCTCACTCCCCCTATTTCCCTCGCTGCTCCCCTTTTCCTCAATTGGTGTGCCAGCAACCTGCTCGCCTTCTCCCCATATTCATACTGTACACCCTGTGCCTTCCTCCATTGTGCCTCTGCAGTGCCTGGAGTCAGCAAGTCAAATTCCACATGCAGCCTTTGCCTTTCCCTGTACAATCCCTCCTCCGGTGCTTCCGCATATTGTGTGTCCACCCTCAAAAGTTCTTGCAGCAACCGCTCCCGTTCCTTACTCTCCTGCTTCCCTTTATGTGCCCTTATTGATATCAGCTCCCCCCTAACCACCGCCTTCAACGCCTCCCAGACCACTCCCACCTGGACCTCCCCATTGTCATTGAGTTCCAAGTACTTTTCAATACATCCCCTCACCCTTAGACACACCCCCTCATCCGCCATTAGTCCCATGTCCATTCTCCAGGGTGGGCGCCCTCCTGTTTCCTCCCCTATCTCCAAGTCCACCCAGTGTGGGGCGTGATCCGAAATGGCTATAGCCGTATACTCCGTTCCCCTCACCTTCGGGATCAATGCCCTACCCAGCACGAAAAAGTCTATGCGCGAATAGACTTTATGGACATAGGAGAAAAACGAGAACTCCTTACTCCTAGGTCTACTGAATCTCCACGGGTCCACACCTCCCATCTGCTCCATAAAATCTTTAAGCACCTTGGCTGCTGCCGGCCTCCTTCCAGTCCTGGACTTCGACCTATCCAGCCCTGGTTCCAACACCGTGTTAAAGTCTCCCCCCATTATCAGCTTTCCCGTCTCTAGGTCCGGAATGCGTCCTAGCATCCGCCTCATAAAATTGGCATCATCCCAGTTCGGGGCATACACGTTTACCAAAACCACCGTCTCTCCCTGTAGTTTGCCACTCACCATCACGTATCTGCCCCCGTTATCCGCCACTATAGTCTTTGCCTCGAACATTACCCGCTTCCCCACTAATATAGCCACCCCCCTGTTTTTCGCATCTAGCCCCGAATGGAACACCTGCCCCACCCATCCTTTGCGCAGCCTAACCTGGTCTATCAGTTTCAGGTGCATTTCCTGTAACATAACCACATCTGCTTTAAGTTTCTTAAGGTGTGCGAGTACCCGTGCCCTTTTTATCGGCCCGTTGAGCCCTCTCACGTTCCACGTGATCAGCCGAGTTGGGGGGCTTCCCACCCCCCCCCTTGCCGATTAGCCATCATCTTTTTCCAGCTTCTCACCCAGTTCCCACGCAGCTGTATCTCCCCCAGGCGGTGCCCCCCCGCCCATCCTCTCCCCTACCCGCTCCCCCCTTTCCCCAGCAGCAGCAACCCAGTAATTCCCCCCTCCCACCCCCCCCGCTAGACCCCCTGCTAGCGTAATTACTCCCCCCATGTTGCTCCCAGAAGTCAGCAAACTCTGGCTGACCTCGGCTTCCCCCCGTGACTACGGCTCGCACCGTGCGACGCCCCCTCCTTCCTGCTTCTCTATTCCCGCCATAATTATCATAGCGCGGGAGCCAAGCCCGCGCTTCTCCCTTGGCCCCGCCCCCCATGGCCAACGCCCCATCTCCTCTCCCTCCCCACCTCCCCCCATCACCCCCTGTGGGAGAGAGAAAAGTTACCACACCGCAGGATTAGAACATAAAACCCCTCTTCGCCCCCCACATTCGCCCCACCACCTTGTCCAAACGTTCTTTTTAATAGTCCACTCATTCCAGTTTTTCTTCTACAATAAAAGTCCACGCTTCATCCGCCGTCTCAAAGTAGTGGTGCCTCCCTTGATATGTGACCCACAGTCTTGCCGGTTGCAGCATTCCAAATTTTATCTTCCTTTTATGAAGCACCGCCTTGGCCCGATTAAAGCTCGCCCTCCTTCTCGCCACCTCCGCACTCCAGTCTCGATAAACGCGGATCACCGCGTTCTCCCATTTACTGCTCCGAGTTTTCTTCGCCCATCTAAGGACCATTTCTCTATCCTTAAAACGGAGGAATCTCACCACTATGGCTCTGGGAGTTTCTCCTGCTCTCGGTCCTCGCGCCATAACTCGGCATGCTCCCTCCACCTCCAACGGACCCGCCGGGGCCTCCGCTCCCATTAACGCGTGCAGCATCGTGCTCACATATGCCCCGACGTCCGCACCCTCCACACCTTCAGGAAGACCAAGAATCCTCAGGTTGTTCCTCCTTGCGTTGTTTTCCAGTGCCTCCAACCTCTCCACACATCGTTTCTGATGTGCCTCCTGTATCTCCGTCTTCACCACCAGGCCCTGTATATCGTCCTCATTCTCGGCTGCCTTCGCCTTCACGACCCGAAGCTCCCGCTCCTGGGTCATTTGTTCCTCCTTTAGCCCTTCAATCGCCTGTAGTATCGGGGCCAACAGCTCTTTCTTCATTTCCTTTTTTATCTCTTCCACGCAGCATTTCAAGAACTCTTGTTGTTCAGGGCCCCATGTGAAACTGCCACCTTCCGACGCCATCTTGGTTTTTGCTTGCCTTCCTTGCCGCTGTTCCAAAGAATCCGCTGCAATCCGGCCACTTTCCTCTCCTTTTTCCATCCGTGTCCAGGGGGAATTCCCTTCTGGTTTACCGCACGGTGTTTTTAGCCGTTAAAATTGCCATTGGGGCTCCTATCAAGAGCCCAAAAGTCCGTTCCACCGGGAGCTGCCGAAACGTGCGACTTAGTTGGTCATCGCCGCACCCGGAAGTCCGTAGATATGTAATGATGAGTGGCATGCTGGAGGTCGTGCTGGTTAATGTATATGCCCCGAATTGGGACGATGCGGGATTTATGAGACGGATGTTGGGTCGTATACCGGACCTGGAGGTAGGAAACCTGATATGGGAGGGGACTTAAACAACGTGCTGGACCCAGGGTTAGATAGATCCAGATCTAAGACCGGAAGAAGGCCGGCAGCGGCCAATGTGCTCAAGGGGTTTATGGACCAAATGGGGGGAGTGGATCCATGGTGATTTCTTAGACCGAGGGCCAGGGAGTTCTCCTTCTTCTCCCATGTCCATAAAGTGTACTCCCGGATAGATTTTTTTGTTCTGGGAAGGTCGTTGATCTCAAGGGTGGAAGAAGCTGAGTATTCAGCCATAGCGGTTTCGGACCATGCCCCACACTGGGTGGACATGGAACTAGGAGAGGAAAGGGAGCAGCGAGCACTCTGGCGATTAGATGTGGGATTGATGGCGGATGAGGGAGTGTGTGGAAGAGTGCGGGGATGTATTGAGAGGTACCTGGAGGCCAATGACGACGGGGAGGTCCGAGTGGGAGTGGTATGGGAAGCACTAAAAGCGGTGGTCAGAGGAGAGCTGATCTCCATTAGGGCCCACAAAGGGAAAACAGAGGCCAAGGAAAGGGAAAGATTACTGGGGCAGATTTTAAGGGTGGACAGGGAATTTGCGGAGACCCCGGAGGAGGGACTGTACAGGGAGAGAAGACGACTCCAGACGGAGTTCGACCTTTTGACCACCAGAAGGGCGGAGGTGCTGTGGAGGAAGACACAGGGGAGGAGGTATGAATATGGGGAAAAGGCTAGTCGCCTGCTGGCCCATCAGCTGCGAAGGAGGACAGCGGCGAGGGAGATAGGGGGAATTAGAGACAAAAAGGGAGCTACGGTGCGGAGAGCAGGGAAGATAAATGAGGTGTTCAAGACCTTTTATGAAGGACTGTATAGGTCCCAACCCCCGGAGGGAGAGGAGGGGATGCGGCAGTTCCTGGATCAATTGAGGTTCCCGAGGGTGGAGGAGCAGGAGGTGGAAGGCCTGAGGGCACCGGTTGGGGTGGACGAGGTTATTAAGGGGCTGGGGAATATGCAAGCAGGGAAGGCTCTGGGACCAGACGGGTTCCCAGTGGAATTTTATAGAAAATACGTGGACTTGTTGGCCCCGCTGTTGGTGAGGACGTTTAATGAGGCCAGGGAAGGAGGGACTTTACCCCCGACAATGTCGGAGGCGACGATATCGTTAATTCTGAAGCGGGATAAAGATCCGTTGCAGTGCGGGTCCTATAGACCTATTTCATTATTGAATGTGGACGCCAAATTGCTGGCAAAGGTACTGGCATCGAGGATAGAGGACTGTGTCCCGGGGGTGGTGCACTAAGACCGGACAGGGTTCGTAAAGGGGAGACAACTGAATGTCAACGTGCGATGACTATTAGGGGTGATAATGATGCCCCCAGTGGAGGGGGAGGCAGAGATAGTGGCGGCAATGGATGCAGAGAAGGCATTTGATAGGGTGGAGTGGGAGTACTTATGGGGGGTGCTAAGGAGGTTTGGGTTCGGGAACGGGTTTATTAGCTGGGTCAAACTCCTTTATGGGGCCCCAATGGCAAGTGTGGTCACGGGTCGGCAAAGATTGGAGTCTTTCCGACTATATAGGGGAACAAGACAGGGATGCCCGCTATCTCCATTGTTGTTCGCGTTGGCAATTGAACCTCTGGCCATGGCGTTGAGAGACTCCAGGAAATGGAGAGGGGTGATTAGAGGGGGAGAAGAACACCGAGTGACGCTATACGCAGATGACCTACTGTTGTATGTGACGGACCCAGTGGGGGGGATGACAGAGGTCATGCAGATATTGAGGGAGTTCGGAGATTTCTCAGGATATAGGCTTAACATGGGGAAGAGTGAACTATTCGTGAGACATCCTGGGGACCAGAGTAGAGAGATAGAAGGCCTGCCTCTAAGGAAAGTGGAAAGAAACTTCCGATACCTGGGGATTCAGATCGCCAGGAGCTGGGGAACCTTACACAGACTTAATCTGACACGATTGGTAGAACAAATGCAGGAGGACTTCAAGAGGTGGGACACGCAGCCTCTGTCGTTGGCGGGCAGAGTGCAGGCAATTAAGATGATGGTCTTCCCGAGGTTCTTATTTGTATTTCAATGTCTCCCTATACTAATCACTAAGACCTTTTTTTAAAAAATAGACAGGAGCATCACGAGCTTCGTGTGGGCAGGGAAAGTCCCGAGGGTAAGGATGGGGTTCCTACAACGTAGCAGAGACAGAGGAGGATTGGCGCTACCGAATTTGGGCGACTACTATTGGGCCGCCAATGTGGCGATGATTCGTAAATGGATGATGGAGGGAGAGGGAGCGGCGTGGAAATTACTGGAGAGAAAGTCCTAAAAAGGGACGAGCCTAGAGGCGCTGGTGACGGCGCCGCTACTGCTCTCACCAAAAAAGTTTACCACGAACCCAGTGGTGGCGGCAACATTGAATATTTGGGGACAATGGAGGCGACAGAGAGGTGCGCGGGGAGCCCTGGTGGGGTCCCCAATCAGGAACAACCACAGGTTTGCCCCAGGAAGGATGGATGGAGGATTTCAGAGCTGGCACCAGTTGGGAATTAGGAGGGTGGGAGATTTATTTATAAATGGGACGTTTGCGAGCTTGGGAGCATTGGAGGAAAATTATAAGTTGCCCCGGGGAAACTTCCTTAGATATACACAGGTGAGGGCGTTCACAAGACAACAGGTGAGGGAATTTCCGCTGCTCCCGACACAGGGGATCCAGGACAGAGTGCTTTCGGAGGGGTGTATCGGGGAGGGCAAGGTGTCAGACATATACCGAGAGATGAGGGAAGAGGGGGAGGAGCTGGTGGGCGAATTAAAAGGAAAGTGGGAAGAAGAGCTCGGGGAGGAGATAGAGGAGGGTATGTGGGCTGATGCCCGAAGCAGAGTAAATTCCTCTTCCTCGTGCGCCAGGCTTAGCCTGATTCAATTCAAGGTGCTACATAGAGCACACATAACGGGAGAAAGATTGAGCAGATTCTTCGGAGTGGAGGACAAGTGTGGGAGGTGTGGCGAAAGCCCGGCAAACCACGCACATATGTTTTGGTCGTGCCCGGCACTGGAGGGGTATTGGAAGGGAGTGATGGGAGTGATTTCGAAGGTGGTGAAGGTCCGGGTCAAACCAGGCTGGGGGCTAGCTTTATTTGGAGTTGCGGATGAGCCGGGAGTGCAGGAGGCGAAAGAGGCCGACGTTGTGGCCTTTGCATCCCTTGTAGCCCGGCGTAGGATCCTACTCATGTGGAAGGAAGCGAAACCCCCCGGATTGAAGGCCTGGATAAACGATATGGCGGGGTTCATTAAACTGGAGCAGATGAAGTTTGCGCTGAGAGGATCGGCTCAAGGGTTCACCAGGCGGTGGCAGCCATTCCTCGACTACCTAGGGGAACGTTAGAGGGAAGACAGATGACCAGCAGCAGCAACCCAGGGGGGAGGGGGGGGGGGGGGGGGGTGGAAAGTTTTATTTTATGTTAAATGATTAGTTTACCATGTTGGTTAGCCATTTGTTCACTGTTAAATTTTCTTTTTTGTTATGTTTGATGTGTAAGGGGAAAAAATTGTGATCGAAAAATTTTCAATAAAATATATTTAAAAAAAAGACCCAGCATTCTCCGCGTGGAAGACTGTCCTATTCAGCCCGCAGGAGCTTCTTGCGCAGGCGCACCGCCAAGCTGTAAGTGGAGAATGCGCATGCGGTCTCTGACTGGGGCATGCGCAGTGCGGTACGTGTCTGGACTTGGGCGGCGAGGGGAAAAATGATCCGGTGAACTGAGTCACGGGGCCGCGAGGTGTGGGGGAAGAGACAGCGGGGTGGCTGGGAACGGGGTTTCATAAACACAGCATGAATGCCTCAAACCCCGAATAAGAAGCTCCTAATCCTGTTTTTGCAAAGGACGTTGTTGGGCTGTTCTGCATCACTGGCCCAGAATAACGGCAGCCATATTGCAGCAGGGCGCATGCGCAGCGCTCCCTGTCCTGTCAGCAGGAGGAGAGAATGTTGTGACTGACCGTGATGGATTCTGGAAACTCCTTTTACAGGGGGTTAGGAGAGGATTTGCACAAAGCAAATTCAAACCAACACAATTTTTATGTCTCCTCAATTTATATCTTAGACTAACAGTTGAAGGTCTTTGTAACTTTCTTTTTCAGGAAGTTAAAAGTGGAGCATTGATCGATGGGAAACTCAAACCAAGCATCACATTGTGATCTGACAGAGTCAGCGATACATCAGAACCTGAATATCAGCAGCATCTGAGTGTGCAAGGTAAAATGTTTGTCTGTTCTGTCTGTGAGGGAAGATTTCAGGTCCCAGTCTGACTGGAAAACCCCGAGATTCAGAAACCCTGATTCGACCACACCTTGAAAACTCAACTCTGGGCAACAAACCTTAGGAGAATAGAATGGTCTCAGAGGGAGTGCAGAGCACAGATTTCCTTGAGTGATCATAGGATCATAGAACCCCTACAGTGCAGGGGGGGGGGGATTCGAATCCAGCACCAACCCTTCAAAATGAGCACTCTACCCATTTATGCTTCCTCCATCCACCCCACCCTATACGCATAACCCAGGACTTGAACTGCACATCCTTGGACCTTAAGAGGCAATTTAGCATAGCCAATCCACTAACCTGCACATCTTTGGATGGTGAGGAAACCGGAGCACCATGCAGACAAGGGGAGAATGTACAAACTCCAACAAAGGCTGGAATTGAACCCGGGTCCCTGACGCTGTGAGGCAGTAGTGCTAACCACTGTGCCACTGCTGAATCCCAAAGTTAAATTATACGATGAGATTACAGAAAGTAGTCATAGTCATTGTGGCACAGCGGAGGCTATTCGGCCCATTGAGTCTGTGCTAGTTCGCAAGAGCAGTCCAGTCAGTCCCATTCCCCTGTTCCATCCCTCGATCCTCGCAGGTCTATTGCCATTAAATATTTATCCAATTGCCTTTTGAAAATATTCATTGTGTCCATTTCTGCCCTCCCCTCAGCCATAACTTTGGGGTCATTACCGTTGACTGTAAAATCATTCCCCTTCACATCTCCCTTATCTTTTACAAAACCTGAATATGTCCCCGAGTTCTTGTGCAACCAGTGAATGGGAACAAATTTTCTTTGTCTATTTTACTGAAACCCATCAGAATCTTCTACATCTGAATCAAATCTCCTCAACCCCCTCTGCCGGAACCATTCTGCAAAATCTCTTCTGCACCTTCTCAAGGACCTTCACATTCTTCCTGAAGAGTGGTGACCAAAAATGGACGCAATACTCAAATTGTGGCTTTATCAGAGCTTTATAAAGCAGTAAAACTTCTATTTTGTGCTCATTAACACCATTAATCAGCTCAAGAGCTAATTTAATAAAAGCAAAATACTGCAGGTTCTTGAAATCTGAGATAAAAACAGACAATTCTGGATAAACTCAGCAGCTCTGGCAGCATCTGTGAAGAGAGAATCAGAGTTTTTTAACATATTTCTTTATTCTCCTTTTTCGCAATTTCTCCCAAATTTACACCCATCAACAATAAACAATAATCAGTAACAAATATGTCAATCCCCATATCAATAACAACGATCCCATCCTCTCGCCAAACCCCAAACATTCGCCCACATGTTCACATAAACAACTGACAAAAAGGAATCCGGAATCCCCCATTAACACCCATCGCCCCCCCCCCCCACCCAACCAACTAATGTTCAATGTTTTTTAAAAAAATAAAAAAATTCTCCTTTTTCACATTTTCTCCCACATTTACACCCATCAACAATACACATTAATCAGCAACTAATGTTCAATGTTATCCAGTTCTTGGAAGTGCACAATGAATAATGTCCATGAATTGTCGAACCTCTATGTCCTTCCCCTCAGTTCAAACTTAACCTTCTCAAGTGTCAAGAATTACAACAGATCCCCCCGCCGCGCCAGGGTAGAGAGGCTGCTCTCCAACCCATCAGGATCTGTCTTCGGGCGATCAACGAGGTGAAGGCTAAAACATGTGCCTCCGCACCCGTTTCCAACCCTGGCCGGTCCAACACCCCAAATATGGCCTCCTACCCCAGGTCGCCATATTTGGGGGAGGAGGCCATATTTGGGGTGTTGGACCAGCCAGGGTTGGAAACTGATTATTGTTGATGGGTGTAAATTTGGGAGAAAATGCTAAATTCATTTTATTTCATTTTCATTTTAGCTGTATCAGCTCCAACCTCGTGCACAAGGTGGAGGCATTCACTCTCCGGAGCACCTCACACCAGAACCTCTCCTCCATATCCTCTCCCAACTCTTCCTCCTACTTTGCTTTGATCCCTTCCAGTGGTGCCTTCTCCTCTTCCAAAATAGCTCCGTAGACCGCTGACACTACCCCCTTCTTCAGTCCCCCTTTCATCAGCACATCCTCCAGCAATGTGGAGGAGAGAGAATCAGAGTTAATTTTCAGATCTAAATGATCTTTCTACATAACTGCTTCGCTAACTACTCTCTGAATATATCCTGTCACTTCAGAGAGAAAAGCACTTAGAAACCCCAGTCCCCTGTGTCCCTGCACCAATCTTTAGCACTCTGCCATTAATTATATCTTTCCCCTCCCTAACCCCTTTGCCACCTAATTATGAGGGTTGTAATCCTTGGAATTTAGAAGATTAAAAAGGAATTGATCAAAGTTTTCAGGTTGTTAATTGGAATTGACAAGGTAGATATAGAGGAACCATTTCCACTGGTTGGGGAATCTCGCACGAGCAGACACATTCTAAACATAGAATCCGGTTCTGGCACCTTTTCAGGGAGAGAGTTCCAGATGCTGAAGCCTCTGTTGCTGCAGAAACTGCTGAACTCACTGCTGAGTTCTGAAGGTTGTAAAGTGTCGAATGGAAAGATGAGTTGCTGTTCCCCAAGCTCCCTTTGAGCTTCATTGGAACAGTTCAGGAGGCCAAGGGCAGAGAGGTCAGAGTGGGAGGGGGGCAGACAATTAAAATATGAAGCAATCATCCAGCGTGCAATTAATGCAGCCAAATCCTTGATAAAAGTCGCACAGTATATCATCCTTCTTCTTGTGAAGTGATGAATCATTTCCACTTCCACCACCCTCCAGGGCTGTGAGATCCAGGTTATCACTCAGTGTAAAAAAAGGTCTTCATATTCCTCGCTGCATCTCAGGTTCTCTCATGTGAACAGCTTTTCTTTATCGACCTGATCTATGCCTGTATTAATTTTGTACACCTCCATCAATCTCCTCTCAATTTCATTTGCTCTGTGTAGAACAAGCCCAGTTTCTCCAACCTAACCTTGCTGCTAACTTCCCTCCTGGAACCATCCTGAATCTCCTCAGCACTCTGTAAGGATCCTCATATCCTTCCTGAGGACTGGTGACCAGAACTGGATGTAATGTTGTGATCTAACCAGGACTTTATAATTTCTTGTTTTAGTGCTCAACACCTCTATTTATGCAGCTCAGACCCCTGATTTATTAACTACCTCCCGTTATAAGAAATAGTTCCCATGAATCCTTTAGTCATGACCCGTAATTATAAAGCGTCAATGATGACACAAGCTTTAAAATAGTTCCTGTAATATTTGTCCTGAATACCAGACACCTTCCCCCAAGTTCTGGAAAGGGAGGGTTAATAAAGCCAGGTACTCACAGTCTGCACAAACTTCGAATGTGACTCCAGACCCATTTGTAAAACTGAACAAATAAATCCCTGAATTTATTCCGACTCTTTTCTGTATCCCAGCTCCAGTAATTACTGACTGGGAAGGGACCAGAATGTCAGGAGGCTTCCCACTGCTGTCTTCTCGTGTGGAAGTGATCTATCAGATTAATGTGTTTATGCTGTGAGTATTCGGTACAATGCCTGAACCTCTGATTCTGCTTCCTGTCCACTATCCCCCTCATCCATGGATCTTCCCTTTTACCAACTGGAGAAAACGTTTGCCTGTTCACTGATTGATCTCGATGGCAGTGAGATTACCCAGAATTCCCAATCGGTCAGAAAGTCCCCTATTGGCGACTAATGGAACCCAGGGCGAGGACGCAGGGCTGTGCTGTATTCTGAGCATGCTCAGTGCAGCTGGTGGAGACGGACTGAAGGAGATCAGGCAGCTCAGGGAGGCGATTGTGACCACAGGAGAGGAACTGGAGCCGGGGGAGGGTCAGAATTAAATGAGCCCAGACGACTGTCGGACTGGCAATTACCACGATGTAGGTGAGAGAGCACAGAGGTGATGGTGAACAAGACCTGGTGTGAGTGAGGGCAGGAGCAGCTGAGCTTTGGATGACCTCCAGTTCCTGTGAAGTTGAATCTGGGAGATCAACAAGACCCACATTAGAATAGTCCAGTTTAGAGGAAACAAAGGAATGGATGAGTTTCAGCAGCACATGAACTAAGACAGGGACACAACTGGACAATGTTACTGAGTGGAAATAGGCAGTGACAGTGATGTGTGGACAGGAACACAGCTTGGGGTGAAATATGCCAGAGATTGTGAACAGTCTGATTCAGCGTCAGACAGTTCCCAGGGAGAGTGATGGGGTCGGCGGTGAGGGAGTGGAGTTTATAACTGGGCATGAAGACACTGGCTTTGTCCATCCAGTACTGTATGTCAGATAAGTCAGGATGGTGTGCGAGTTGGAGGGGAACTTGGAAATCATGGTGTTCACAGATTCCTGCTACCCTGCTCCTACGAGGTGGTGGAGAATGGTTTGGGAGATTCTGTCAAAGTTCTGCTCATGTTGAAGATATATTAAATACTTGTTTCAATCATTCAGCCTCTACTACTCCCTTTCTCCTTCCTTCTCGCAGAGTGTCAGAGTTTGGTGTAGATTCAGACCAATTGGCAGGTTCCCTTCCCTGAAGGACATTAATGATCCAGTTGTGTATTCACAACAATCCAGCAGTTTTCATGGTCACATTTTCCTGGTGCCGGCCCCACAAATGACCCGATTCATTCAGCTCAATTTCACCACCTGCCTTTGTGTTTTTGTGGGTTCTGTCTCACTCCCTATTTTTCATTTTAAATCCGGTTCACAGGTCATTGGAAGAGGATTTGCAGTTGGGAAACTTCATCACATCAGGATCAGCACCAGTTGCTCCATTTACCGTAACGTGAATGTCATCATACTTTGAACATGGAAGGAAACAGCACCATTCACAGTGGGGAGAAACCGTACACGTGTTCTGTGTGTGGACGAGGCTTCAGACAAACATCAGGCCTGTTGAGACACAAGCGGAGTCACACTGGAGAGAAACCGTGGAAATGTGGGGACTGTGGAAGGGGATTAATTTCCCCATCAGACCTGGAAACACATCGACGCAGTCACACTGGGGAGAAACCGTTCTCCTGCTCCAAGTGTGGGAAGAGTTTGACTATTTCAGCCAACCTGCTGAGACACCAGAGGGTTCACACAGAGGAGAGACCATTTCAATGCTCAGACTGGGAAATGCTATAAAAGTTCCCAGGAATGATGCTGCATCAACGTGTTCACACTGACGAGAGACCGTTCAGGTGCTCTCACTGCGGGACTGGCTTCAGGCGATCATCCCAACTCACTGTACACCAGAGGATTCACAGTGGGGAGAGGCCGCCTATCTGCTCCATGTGAGGAAGGGGATTCACTCAGTCATCTGACCTGCTGACGCACAAGAGAATTCACACTGGAGAGAAGCCCTTTACCTGCTCCACGTGTGGGAAGGGATTCACTACCTCATCCACCCTGCTGAGACATCACCGAGTTCACACAGACAAGAGACCTTTTAAATGTTCAGACTGTGGGAAGGGCTTTAAAAGTTCCTGGGAACTGATGTACCATCAACGTGTTCACACTGACGAGAAGCCATTCAGATGCTCTCACTGCGGGACTGGGTTCAGACAATCATCACAACTCACTGACCACCGCCGAATTCACACAGGCACAAGACCTTTCACCTGCTCCGAGTGTGGGGAGGGATTCACTCAGTCATCCAACCTGCTGACCCACCAGCGAGTTCACACTGGGGAGAGGCCGTTCACCTGCTCCCAGTGTGGGAACGCTTTCACAACCTCATCCAGCCTGCTGAGACATCAGCGAGTTCATAAATAACTACAGTGATTGGAATTTTCCGTTAATCACACCCAGGACTGAACCGTGTTCATTAGGGTCTGGTTCTGCTGATGGTAATGAACCAGTAATGATGCCCAGTTACAGGGATTCATATTCTGGCTAAAAGTCAAATAAATTAGATTTGTATGAAATACGCAGAGTGTTGGAACTTTTTAATATCTCTGACACAAGTTAGTTCCTTTTGAAGTTCTCTCGCTCTCCCCTGTCTCTTCCATCCTCACCTCCAACAAGACGTGTGAGGAGCTTGTGGAGCTTCTTTGTGACTGAGATTGAGTAAATCCGATCAGCTGCCTCTGCTGCTTCCCTCCCTTCCACGAGCCCACCGGACCAAACTGTCTCTAAATGTCATCCTTTCCCGAGCCCTGAACCCACATCTTTCTCTAGTTTCTCTCCCATCTCCCCTCATGCCCTCTCAGAGCTCATCTTGTCCATGAGACCCAGCTCCTGCTCCATCGACCCTATTCCCACAAAACTGATCACCCAACTTCCCCATGTTCACTGACTTTGTTGAATCTATTCTCTATCAGGTACTGTCCCTCCCCTACTGCTGTCATTCTACCCTTGTCAAAAAGCAAACCCTTTACTCCACCATCCTTACAAATTACTGCCCCATCGCCAGCACCCCTCTCCTCTCCCAAATCCCGGTCTATTTTTCCCAGAACGCCACGTTTTAATCCCTCCATTCAGGTTTCTGCTTTGTCACCGTGCTGAAACAACTCTTATCAAAGTTACAAATGACATCCTCTGTGACTGTGACAAAGACAAACCTCCCCTCTGTCCTCAGCCTTTGACAAGGTCGACCACACCATTCTGCTCCGTCACCTCTCCACTGTCATCCAGCTGGGTGGGGCTGCTCTCTCCTGGTTCCATTCTTCTCCATCAGAGTTGGAGAATCACTTGTAATGTCTTCCCTTCCCACTCGCACAGTTACCTCTGCTGTTACCAAGGGATCCAGTCTTGTCTCCTCTTCTTTCTCGTCCACATGTTCCCACAATAACACCATCTGGACACATTGTCAGTTGTCACAGTTACACTGACAGCTCCCAGCTCCACCTCCACCACCTCTCTCCACAATTGTTAAATTCTCAGCCTGTTTGTCTGATATCCAGTGGTGGATGGGCAGACATTCCCTCCAATTAAATATTGGGAAAACCAAAGTCATTGTTTTCATTCCCGAGCTCCCAGCTCCATTCCTCTCCCTGGTAACGTCTGACACTAAACCAGACCTGTTTGCACACCTCATGTTTGAATCCGAGATGCACTGCTGGCCCTTGTGTCTGTGTCCCAGGCTTTCTCAGTCAAAATTATTTCAAAACTTTCCCCACAGAGAGATCAATCATTTCCCCTTTCATAATCAGATACATGGAATAAGTCATTCTGAAAGATCTCAAGATTGTTACTTTGAATTTTTTGTCTGCAAATCCTCTCCCTCTAACTCCCAGTAAAAGGAGTTTAGAGGTTTTCGGTGTAAATGCAGGATAGAAATTCAGGACCATTCTAGTTTCTATGGTGCATTCTCCCAAATCTATGAATCTCAGTCCCACACACACCTCCACCTCTCTGCTCATTGTTCCAGATTCAGTCTCCAGTCTCCTCCTGATTATTTTCCCCTCTCCAGATTCTCTCTCCTCCTGTCCTTAAACTGGTGACTCAGACTGTGGCTCAATCCCACTCCTTCATTCTAACAAATATCCCAGCTCACAACAACTAATCATCTTTAACAACTTTATTAGTAATTTCTAATATTGGGAAAGAATCACCTTTTCCCAATTGTGGAGAACAGAAATCCAGCGGGCAGCTCAGAACTTCCTCCTCCCAGGAATGTTTTAACAAGCTGCATGTATCTGAGTTACATTTATACAGACTCACTCAGTCAGTGATCAGATCTCACTGAACTATGACACAAACTGTGTGTACCTGAGTTATATTAATGCAGATTCACTCACTCAAGTGATCAGATCTCACTGAACTATGACACAAGCTGTGTGTATCTGAGTTACATTTATACAGACTCACTCAGTAAGTGATAAGATCTCACTGAGCTACAACAGCTCTATTTATAATTAGTTGTTAACATAATAAAATGTCTCAAGCAGTTTCACAGGAACACGAGGACATATTGGGTCAGATGACCAAAGAGTTGGTCAAAGACTTCAGTTATAAAGAGAGTTTTAAAGGTGGAAAATTAAGTGGAAAAGTGGGGAGGTTTAGGGATGAAATTCCAGTGATTAGGGTCCAGGCAGCTAACAGCCCCCAGTTGGAATGTGAGTAAAATCAGGGATGAAGGACATCCGGAATGATGCTCCATGTACGTGGGCCCCATAGCCCAGGCTCAAGACCCAAATCTAAACTTTGGGACAGAGTTTGACCATCCCTGGTCTCAGAGAAATACAATTCCCCGATAAACATCTTGTAAGATCTTGGTTTATTGAAAACATAAAAAGTTCGGACCAGTTGAGTCCTCCTATGCACTCGATGGGGATTGACTTTAACAGATTTAAAATTCTCTGGATCTCAGGGTCACTTCAAGAATATGTTTCAGTCGAGATTTAAATATTGAAAAACTGAGTAGAAATGGGGACAGACAGCAGCTCAATCATTTCAAAGTGAGAAATGAATGGTCTCTGTTTCAGGGGGGACTCCTTCAGAATGAACACTTCCCACCAGCAGCACCAACCCCCCTCCCCCTCCCTGTTCACTGAACATTCCTTCACCCACTCATCCTCCCATTGCACATCCACCCAATGGCCCCCAGCCTGGATTCACATTCAGCATGAACTCAGTGAAAGGCTGAGCTGGCCCCGGGATGTAAGAACGGACAAGAGCTGGAAGTGGTTCCAGTCAATACAGTTTGTGCATCATTATTAAATAAAGAAATGTCATATCTTGTCAAACCCCCATTTCAGACACTTGGTGAATTACAATTTGGAGCCCAGACCCTTCCTGTTGCTTCTACTTGGCGGATCATAGAATTTACAGTGCAGAAGGAGGCCATTTGGCCCATCGAGTCTGCACCAGCTCTTGGAAAGAGCACCCTACCCAAGCCCACACCTCCACCCTGTCCCCATAACCCAGTAACCCCACCCAACAATAAGGGCAATTTAGCATGGCCAGTCCACCTAACCTGTACATCTTTGGACTGTGGGAGGAAACCGGAGTACTCGGAGGAAACCCACGCACACACGGGGAGAACGTGCAGACTCTGCACAGACAGTGATCCAAGCCAGGAATTGAACCTAGGACACTGGAGCTGTGAAGCAATTGTGCTAACCACCATGCTACCGTGCTGCCCTGTGTGGTTTCAGCAGAGGTAGAGACAGGCTGCTCACATCCCTGCTCGCACTGCCCAGAGGCTTGTCACAGAATCATAGAATTTACAGTGCAGAAGGAGGCCATTCAGCCCATCGAGTCTGCACCGGCCCTTGGAAAGAGCACCCTACTCAATCCCCACACCTGCACCCTATCCCCATTAACCCCATAACCCAACCTAACCTTTTTGGACACTTAAGGGCAATTTAGAATGGCCAATCCACCTAACCTGCACATCATTGGAGGGTCTCCACCCACTGGCTTTCAGAGCTCCGGAGGGTCCTGGGACAGACTGACCCATCTGTACCTGTGCCAGGCAGATTCAGCTGGAGACGGGGCAGCGTGTTGGATACTGCCTGTGGGTTTGGGGACAATGGGTCTAAGGTGGGAGCCCTTTGCTGGAGATCAGTGACGTGTTGACAGTATCTGTCATCCTGTTCAAGGCAGCAGACATCTCCTGCACGGCCGAGGTCATGACCTACACCGACCCATTTCAGAGCCGTGCTTGAAGCTCCATGGAGGCAGCCACTCTCTCCATGACACAGTCTCTGGAACCTCCTCCAGCCCTACAACCCTCCACGCTCCCTCACTCCTCCAATTAGGGGAGAAGGTGGCATCGTGGTAATGTCACTGGATTAGTGATCCAGAGGCCCAGGCTAATGCTCTGGAGACATGGATTCAAATCCCAAATCCAATGAATAAACCTGGAACTCTAAAGTTAGTCTCAGCGGCCGTGACAACTATCATCGATTGTTGGAAAAACCCATCTGGTTCACTCATGCCCTTTAGGGAGGGAAATCTGCCATCCTTACCTGGTCTGGCCTCCATGTGACTCCAGACCCACAGCAATGTGATTGACTCTAGTGCCGAGCAGGCCACTCAGTTGAAGGGCAATTAGGGATGGGTAACAAATCCCGGCCTTTGCAGTGACGTCCACATCCCATAAAACAATCAAAGAAAAAATCCTCACCCCCTTCAGCTCCTCGACTTGCTTCACTCCACCATTGGCAGAGGCGCCTTCACCTACCGAGGTCCTAAGGGCTGGAAGCCCCTCACTAGACCGGTCTCCTTACCTTTTCCACCCAGCTTCTGACCCTCTGTGAAGGGTCTCCGACATTTTAAGCTGTTGATGGGTAAATGCCAGTTGTTGTTGTCGCTGCCTCATATTGGAAAACTCAGGAATGTCACAAAAACACTCGGAAACTTCAGATGGAAGATTCGCAGCTGGAAACTTCACCTTCAGACAGCTTTACACCAATCTCTGATTGGACAGCACATTTTGTAAAAACATTCACCATCTAATAATGTTCATAAATGTTTAGTGAGGGGTTTCCAGCCCTCAGGACCTCGGTAGGTGAAGGCGCCTCTGCCAATGGTGGAGTGAAGCAAGTCGAGGAGCTGAAGGGGGTGAGGATTTTTTCTTTGATTGTTTTATGGGATGTGGACGTCACTGCAAAGGCCGGGATTTGTTACCCATCCCTAATTGCCCTTCAACTGAGTGGCCTGCTCGGCACTAGAGTCAACCACATTGCTGTGGGTCTGGAGTCACATGTAGGCCAGACCAGGTAAGGCGGCAGATTTCCCTCCCTAAAGGGCATGAGTGAACCAGATGGGTTTTCCCAACAATCGATGATAATTGTCACGGCCGCTGAGACCAACTTTAGAATTTAGATTTTCTGCTTATTTCTAATACGATAAGGGGGCAGCACGGTAGCATTGTGGATAGCACAATTGCTTCACAGCTCCAGGGTCCCAGGTTCGATTCCGGCTTGGGTCACTGTCTGTGCGGAGTCTGCACATCCTCCCCGTGTCTGCGTGGGTTTCCTCCGGCTGCTCCGGTTTCCTCCACAGTCCAAAGATGTGCAGGTTAGGTGGATTGGCCATGATAAATTGCCCTTCGTGTCCAAAATTGCCCTTAGTGTTGGGTGGGGTTACTGGGTTATGGGGATAGGGTGGAGGTGTTGACCTTGGGTAGGTTTCTCTTTCCAAGAGCCGGTGTAGACTCGATGGGCCAAATGGCCTCCTTCTGCACTGTAAATTCTATGATAAAATGTCAGAAATTCATTGACTGTGACTAGAATGAGCTCTCTCTGGCTCTCAGTAACAAAGCTTCCACAGCAGCTTGCTGGGTGACACACACAGCACAGGCCTGTTCTCTCTGTCACAAACCCTGAAACCAGATTTCTAAACTGGAGAAGGTTGGATCTGACGACCCGAATATAAACCAACTGTCTGAGTAAAGGTTAAAACGGTTCAACAGGAAAATCACTTTGGACAGGAAAGATTTTCAAAGTGATCGGTGCTGGATTCAGACTAACACCAAACACACTGACTGGATCCAGAGGAAGGAGAACACAAGAGACTCCAGCCCCGGAGATCAGCTCCATCAGTCCGAGTGTCTGATCCGGGATCAGTAAACCATTCCGAGGAGACTGTCACCTCCAGCCCCGGAGATCAGCTCCATCTGTCCCAGTGTCAGATCCGGGATCAGTAAACCATTCCGAGGAGACCGACACCTCCAGCCCCGGAGATCAGCTCCATCTGTCCCAGTGTCTGATCCGGGATCAGTAAACCATTCTGAGGAGACTGTCACCTCCAGCCTCGGAGATCAGCTCCATCTGTCCCAGTGTCTGACACGGGATCAGTAAACTATTCCGAGGAGAACGTCACCTCCAGCCCCGGAGATCAGCTCCATCTGTCCGAGTGTCTGATCCGGGATCAGTAAACCATTCCGAGGAGACTGTCACCTCCAGCTCCATCTGTCCCAGTGTCTGATCCGGGATCAGTAAACCATTCCGAGGAGATTGTCACCTCCAGCCCCGGAGATCAGCTCCATCTGTCCCAGTGTCTGACCCGGGATCAGTAAACTATTCCGAGGAGACTGTCAGCTCCAGCCCCGGAGACCAGCTCCATCTGTCCGAGTGTCTGACCCGGGATCAGTAAACTATTCCGAGGAGACTGTCACCTCCAGCCCCGGAGATCAGCTCCATCTGTCCGAGTGTCTGATCCGGGATCAGTAAACCATTCCGAGGAGATTGTCACCTCCAGACCCGGAGATCAGCTCCATCTGTCCGAGTGTCTGATCCGGGATCAGTAAACCATTCCGAGGAGATTGTCACCTCCAGACCCGGAGGTCAGCTCCATCTGTCCGAGTGTCTGATCCGGGATCAGTAAACTATTCCGAGGAGAACGTCACCTCCAGCCCCGGAGATCAGCTCCATCTGTCCGAGTGTCTGATCCGGGATCAGTAAACTATTCCGAGGAGACTGTCACCTCCAGCCCCGGAGATCGGCTCCCTCTGTCCGAGTGTCTGATCCGGGATCAGTAAAGCATTCCGAGGAGACTGTCACCTCCAGCTCCATCTGTCCGAGTGTCTGATCCGGGATCAGTAAACCATTATGAGGAGACTGTCACCTCTGGCTGGAGATCAGCTCCATCTGTCCGAGTGTCTGATCCGGGATAAGTAAACCATTCCGAGGAGACTGTCACCTCCAGCCCCGGAGATCAGCTCCATCTGTCCGAGTGTCTGATCCGGGATCAGTAAACAATTCCAAGGAGACTGTCACCTCCAGCCCCGGAGATCGGCTCCATCTGTCCGAGTGTCTGATCCAGGACCAGTAAACCATTCCGAGGAGACTGTCACCTCCAGCTCCATCTGTCCGAGTGTCTGATCCGGGATCAGTAAACCATTCCGAGGAGACTGTCACCTCCAGCCCCGGAGATCAGCTCCATCTGTCCCAGTGTCTGATCCGGGATCAGTAAACCATTCCGAGGAGATTGTCACCTCCAGCCTCGGAGATCAGCTCCATCTGTCCCAGTGTCTGACCCGGGATCAATAAACCATTCCGAGGAGACTGTCACCTCCAGCCCCGGAGACCAGCTCCATCTGTCCCAGTGTCTGACCCGGGATCAGTAAACTATTCCGAGGAGACTGTCACCTCCAGCCCCGGAGACCAGCTCCATCTGTCCGAGTGTCTGACCCGGGATCAGTAAACTATTCCGAGGAGACTGTCACCTCCAGCCTCGGAGATCAGCTCCATCTGTCCGAGTGTCTGATCCGGGATCAGTAAACCATTCCGAGGAGACTGTCACCTCCAGCCCCGGAGATCAGCTCCATCTGTCCCAGTGTCTGACCCGGGATCAGTAAACTATTCCGAGGAGACTGTCACCTCCAGCCCCGGAGACCAGCTCCATCTGTCCGAGTGTCTGATCCGGGATCAGTAAACCATTCCGAGGAGACTGTCACCTCCTGCCCCGGAGACCAGCTCCATCTGTCCCAGTGTCTGACCCGGGATCAGTAAACTATTCCGAGGAGACTGTCACCTCCAGCTCCATCTGTCCCAGTGTCTGATCCGGAATCAGTAAACCATTCCGAGGAGATTGTCACCTCCAGCCCCGGAGATCAGCTCCATCTGTCCCAGTGTCTGACCCGGGATCAGTAAACTATTCCGAGGAGACTGTCAGCTCCAGCCCCGGAGACCAGCTCCATCTGTCCGAGTGTCTGACCCGGGATCAGTAAACTATTCCGAGGAGACTGTCACCTCCAGCCCCGGAGATCAGCTCCATCTGTCCGAGTGTCTGATCCGGGATCAGTAAACCATTCCGAGGAGATTGTCACCTCCAGACCCGGAGATCAGCTCCATCTGTCCGAGTGTCTGATCCGGGATCAGTAAACCATTCCGAGGAGATTGTCACCTCCAGACCCGGAGGTCAGCTCCATCTGTCCGAGTGTCTGATCCGGGATCAGTAAACTATTCCGAGGAGAACGTCACCTCCAGCCCCGGAGATCTGCTCCATCTGTCCGAGTGTCTGATCCGGGATCAGTAAACTATTCCGAGGAGACTGTCACCTCCAGCCCCGGAGATCGGCTCCCTCTGTCCGAGTGTCTGATCCGGGATCAGTAAAGCATTCCGAGGAGACTGTCACCTCCAGCTCCATCTGTCCGAGTGTCTGATCCGGGATCAGTAAACCATTATGAGGAGACTGTCACCTCTGGCTGGAGATCAGCTCCATCTGTCCGAGTGTCTGATCCGGGATAAGTAAACCATTCCGAGGAGACTGTCACCTCCAGCCCCGGAGATCAGCTCCATCTGTCCGAGTGTCTGATCCGGGATCAGTAAACCATTCCGAGGAGACTGTCACCTCCAGCCCCGGAGATCAGCTCCATCTGTCCGAGTGTCTGATCCGGGATCAGTAAACAATTCCAAGGAGACTGTCACCTCCAGCCCCGGAGATCGGCTCCATCTGTCCGAGTGTCTGATCCAGGACCAGTAAACCATTCCGAGGAGACTGTCACCTCCAGCTCCATCTGTCCGAGTGTCTGATCCGGGATCAGTAAACCATTCCGAGGAGACCGACACCTCCAGCCCCGGAGATCGGCTCCATCTGTCCGAGTGTCTGATCCGGGATCAGTAAACAATTCCGAGGAGACTGTCACCTCCAGCCACAGAGATCAGCTCCATCTGTCCGAGTGTCTGATCCGGGACCAGTAAACCATTCCGAGGAGACTGTCACCTCCAGCCCCGGAGATCAGCATCTCCCTGATCCGGGACCAGTAAACCATTCTCACATGTTGTGGGTCACATGTATTTCCTGCCAATTTAGCTGGTGTACCAAATCTAAACTGTCGCTTTTTCATAAATTGCCTTAAAATTACCAATGGCTTGGATCCCCTTTTTGGGTAAACTCTTGACTCCTGGACTAAAATCTTGCAGGTTCCAGCATTCATCACAACATTAAATGAAAATCGCTTATTGACACAAGTAGGCTTCAATGAAGTTACTGTGAAAAGCCCCTAGTCGCCACATTCTGGCGCCTCTTCGGGGAGGCTGGTACGGGAATTAATCTTGTTGACTCTAAACACAGTTGTAAAGGAGCCTTTTGTCTGTATCTCGGAGCTCTGAACCATGGAAGAGAGTGACTGGGGCATGTTTCTTACAAATCTCAGGGTTAACCCACACATTCAGTTCTGGATCTGATTGACAGCAGCGAAAACAGCGGAATCCAATCCCTGGAGACACTCATGAAGTCGCTGGTGTCTCAGCATAAGTTGTAAGTCAGTGAATCCATTCCCGCACTCGGGGCAGGTGAACGATCTCTCTCCAGTGTGAATTTGTGGTGTATCATCAGCTCATTGCTGCTTCGAAAGCTCTGCTCACATGCAAAACATTTAAAAGGTTTTATATCAGAGTGAATTTGTTGGTGTTTCAGCAGGTTGTATGACTGAGTGAATCCCTTCCCACACACAGAGCAGGTGAATGGTCTCTCCCCAGTGTGAATTCGCTGATGCATCACTAGGCCATTGCTGCTTCGAAAGCTCTGCTCACAGTCAAAACATTTAAAAGGTTTTATATCAGAGTGAATTTGTTGGTGTTTCAGTAGGTGATAAGACTGAATGAATCCCTTCCCACACACAGAGCAGGTAAACGGTCTCTCCCCAGTGTGAATTCGCTGATGTACAGCAAGTTCAGATGATCGCCTGAAGCCAGTCCTGCAGTGAGAGCATCTGAATGGTCTCTCGTCAGTGTGAACACGTTGATGACAGGTCACTTCCCCGGAAGTTTTAAAGCACTTCCTACAGTCTGGACATTTAAAAGGTCTTTTGTCGGTGTGAACTCGCTGATGTTTCTGCAGGTTAGATGTAGCAGTGAATCCCTTTCCACACAAGGAGCAGGTGAATGGCTTCTCCTCACTGTGAATGAGTTGGTGTCTCAACAGATACTTTTTACTTTTAAATTTCTTCTCACAGTCAGAACATTTGAAAGGTGTCTGATCAGTGTGAACATACTGGTGTGTCAGCAGGCTGGATGTCTGAGTGAATCCCTTCCCACAGGTGGAGCAGGTGAATGGCCTCTCCCCAGTGTGACTGCGTCGATGCATTTCCAGTTCAGAAGGGTAGCTGAATCCCTTCCAACAGTCCCCACATTTCCACGGTTTCTCCATGGTGCCGGTGTCCTTGTGTCTCTCCAGGTTGAATGCCAAGTTGAACTCTCGTCCACACAAGAACACATGGACGGTTTCTCCCCACTGTGAATGGTGTGATGGTTTTTCTGTCTATGTATTTGGTTAAAACTCTTTCCAGTCAATTCACTGGAACACTCACTGTCTGTGTGGGTCTCTGTGCTTTTCCAATCACACTGATGTTTGAAATCTTTTCCAACAAACTGAACAGACAAACATTACTCCTTCCACATTCAAAGACTGTGATATTCAGGTTCTAAAGAATTGAGTGACTCTGTCAGATCTTGATGTTTGGTTTGAGTTTTCTGTCAGCCAATCTTCCGCTTCTAATATCCTGTAAAAGGAGTTTACAAAAGCCATCACTGTCAGTCCAGGATAGAAATTCTGAACAGACAATTCTAATTCCTCTGGAACATTTTTTCCTCTCTTGTTCCCCCAAAGCTGTAAATCCCCGTCCCACACACTCTCCCTCCTCCCTGGGCTGAAATCCAAACCCATCTCACCATCTGCACCATTTATTTCCTCCACTCCCAGTTTTCTCCCTCCCTCTCCTCTGTCTGGGTTCAGTTCTCCAGCTCCTGTCTGCAGACTGACAATAAAATCAATGGGTCTTATTGGGGGATTGGGGCCTCCACTCACCCGCCTGAGTCCAGCTTCAACCTGCACTGCGCATGCTCCAGCTAACAATGGCTGGGGAGTGATTGACGGCGGGTCACGACCAATAAGAAGAAGGTAATCCGGGTCTGGATTTACCCAGCAGCTGGCCGCCATCGTGGGAAAGGAAGTAGGGTCTTTTGTTCTTGGAACGGATCGCTGGGGCGGCCATTTTAGGATGGGAAGAAGGAGTGGGCGGGACTTCCTCCCCTGTGACAGTCCCGGGGCAACCGGCGACCACCACCACCTTGAGAATGGAAGTCGGGTTTTTTGTTCCTGGCGTGGAGCGCTGGGACAGCCATCTTGGTTAGGGAAGAGGGAGTGGGCGGGGCTTCCTCCCCGATGACAGACCCCGGGGCAACCGCCTCCATCTTGGGAATGGAAGTCGAGTCTTTTGTTCTTGGAGCAGAGCGCTAAGGCGGCCATCTTAGTACGGGAAGAGGCAGTGGGCGGGTTTCCGCTCCGGTGACAACACCCGGGTCACCCGGCGGCCGCCGCCATTTTGTGGCGGCGATTCTCTATCCGGGTCTTTAGTGAAGGACAATGAGCTGGAGCTGAGGTTGGAAAGTGTTCAGAGGAAGGTCTGAAATCAGATTTACAGCCAGATATCTGTAAGAACCACAAAGTTCACATTCAGTATGTTTGGCAAATGAACCCACAATGCTGCAAACACTCAGTTCTGAAGAAGAATCAGATTGCATTGGAAATATTAACTCTCTTTCTCTCTCTTCACAGAAGCTGCCAAACCTGCTGAGGATTTCCTCAACTTTCTGTTTTCACTTCACATTTCCAGCTTCTGCAGAGTTTTACTCAAATTATTATGTTTTTGAAATACTTTTACATAACCAGTTAAGAGTAAAGCAATTGTCACCATTTAAATGTCCAAATCAGTGATATTTATTTGTTTAACTGAGACTGGGCTGTTCAGGAGCAATGTCTGAAATCACTTCACAGAAAATATAGTGAAATCTGGAATTCTGTTCAGATTCTGTCAATAGAAACTATAAAAACTGAGATTCATAGAAGTTTGTGAGATGAGAGTATTAATGGTTATAGAATTAAGGGAGATGGATGAATTTAACAGATCAGACATTTGCAAACTGAGCTTAATGTCTGAGGTTGAACTGATTCTGGTTTTGTTTTGAAGGTGGTGTCGGTTTTCTGTCCTGTTTATCTCCACACCCGCTGGTAATTTGCCGGAGGTGAGATCATAATTTTTATTTGTGTCATGAGTAGGCTTACATTAACACTGCAGTGATTAACTATGATTAACACAAATTGATATCACTTGATTTTTATTCAGAATTTAATTTCTCACAACAAGGTTGGAATTAATGAACACCATAATAACAATAACAACCTTTATTGTCACAAGTAGGCTTATATTAACACTGCAATGAAGTTACTGTGAAAATCCCCTAGTTGCCACACTCCGGCGCCTGTTTGGTAAATTGGGGGAAAATTCAGAATGTCCAGTTCAACTTACAATTCACCTCACGTCTTTTGGGACTTGTGGGAGACCCACGCAGGCACGGGGAGAACGTGCAGACTCTGCACAGTGACCTAAGTGGGAATCGAACCCAGGTCCCTGGTGCTGTGAAGCAACAGTGCTAACAACTGTGTTACCGTGAAGGGGAAGAGGGTTGGTGCAGTGACACAGCCTTGTCTGATCCCAGTCTTCACTGAGATAGTGCCTGGGGTGTTTCCATTTATGAGAATCATGGCTTGTGTGTCATCATTGTGCAGACGGAGGATAGAACATAGAAAAATACGGCACAGAACAGGCCCTTCGGCCCACGATGTTGTGCCGAACCTTTGTCCTAGATTAATCATAGATTATCATTGAATTTACAGTGCAGAAGGAGGCCATTCGGCCCATTGAGTCTGCATCGGCTCTTGGAAAGAGCACCCTACCCATAGTCAACACCTCCACCCAACACTAAGGGCAATTTATCATGGCCAATCCACCTAACCTGCACATCTTTGGACTGTGGGAGGAAACCGGAGCACCCGGAGGAAACCCACGCAGACACGGGGAGGATGTGCAGACTCCACACAGACAGTAACCCAAGCCGGAATCGAACCTGGGACCCTGGAGCTGTGAAGCAATTATGCTATCCACAATGCTACCGTGTTGCCCTTAAGAACAAATAAATCTACACTATATAATTTTACCGTAATCCATGTACCTATCCAATAGCTACTTGAAGGTCCCTAATGTTTCCGACTCGACTACTTCCACAGGCAGTGCATTCCATGCCCCCGCTACTCTCTGGGTAAAGAACCTACCTCTGACATCCCCCCTATATCTTCCACCATTCACCTAAATTTATGTCCCCTTGTAATGGTTTTTTCCACCCGGGGAAAAAGTCTCTGACTGTACTCTATCTATTCCCCTGATCATCTTATAAACCTCTATCAAGTCGCCACTCATCCTTCTCCGTTCTAATGAGAAAAGGCCTAGCACCCTCAACCTTTCCTCGTAAGACCGACTCTCCATTCCAGGCAACATCCTGGTAAATCTCCTTTGCACCTTTTCCAAAGCTTCCACATCCTTCCTAAAATGAGGCGACCAGAACTGGATGGTGGCCAATTTCTGAGGACAGCCAAATTTGAAGAGAACATACTGAATAAAACATCACTTTGACGGTGTAAAGTGTGTTTGTGAGGTCAGAAAAGACCAAGAACTGCGATTGGTGCTGTTCCTTGTGTTTTCCTTGGGTTTGTCAAGTAGTGTAGATCATGTCTTAGGTTTTCTCCCTTCATGAGGCACCAAACTGTGACTCTGGAAGGAGCTCTTTGGCCACGAAGAGGAGATCATTGAGGAGGATCCTGGCAGTGATCTCTGTGGCAGACAGCAGGGAGTCGCCTGTGTAATTACCACAATCAGACTTGTCTCTCTTGAATATAGTCACAGTGTCTCTGAGATCCCTGGCATGCATTCATCTTCCCAGGTGAGGAATATGAGATTGTGTAGCTGTGCCAGGAGTGTAACCCCGCCATGCTTCAGAATTTCAGCAGCGATTCATTCTGCTCCAGAGGCCGTGTTGTTTTTCAGCTGTTGAATGGCTTTTTCACTCCGCTCCAGATCGGGGTACCACAGGGACTGAGCCGGAGAGGATACTGTGGAATGGATTTGAGGACGTTGAAGCCAAAGACAGAGTCTCGGTCGAGGGAATCTTCAGAATGTTCCCTCCAGTGAGCACTGACTGACTCTCTGTCCTTGATGAGTTCCCCTCCACACTTTGCTCTCAGTGGGATGGGCCATTGACTGCTTAGGTCATCAATTGTATTGGCAGCGCTGGTGAAACCATGCATGCCATTATTTTCCATGAGCTCTTGGCTATCCCTCATTCTTTCTACCCTCTAAAGGCTTCAGAAACTTGGAAAACCTAGAGCAGGCACCTCAAAAGCACTGGAGCAGTACTTCCAGCAGTGCCTTCACAAGATGCTCCAAATCCAGGGGCAAGGAGGGCGGTCCAACAGAGGAGAGGGATGAGAAAACTGGGAGTGGAGGAAAGAAAGTCGGGGGCAGAGGTGAGTGTAGTGGCCATCACTAAGGAGAAAGTGCTGGGGAAGCTGAAAGGTCTGAAGGTGGATAAAACACCCAGTCCGGGTGGACTACACCCCAGGGTTCCGAAGGACATAACTGCGGTGGTTGTGGGGCCATTGGTGGTGATCCTTCAGGGATCACTGGAGTCAAGGGACTCCCGGGGTACAGGGAAGTGATGAATGTCACACCCCAGTTTAAGAAAGGCAAGAGGTAGCAGATGAGACATTTTTGGCCGGTTAGTCTGACTTTGATTGTTGATAAGATTTAGAGTCCATTGTTGAGGATGATATTCCGGAGTTCTTGGAAGTGCATTGTGAAATAGGACGGAGTCAGCACGGCTTCATCAAGGGGAGGTCATGCCTGACAAATCTGTTAGAATTCTTTGAGGAGGTAAAAAGGAAGTTAGACAAAGGAGAGCCAGTGGATATGATCCATTTGGGTTTCCAGAAGGCCTTTGACAAGGTGCCGTACAACAGGCTGCAAAATAAAGATAAGAGCCCATGGTGTTAGGGGCAAGGTACTTGAATGGTTAAGAGAATTAGTTGACAGGCGGAGAGTGGGGATAAAGGGGTCTATTTCAGGATGGCAGCCTGGTGAATATTGGTGTTCCACAGGGGTCAGTGCTGGACCACAACTATTCAATACATTAACGATCTGGAAGAAGGTACAGAGGGCACTGTTGCTAAGCTTGCAGATGATAGAAAGATGTGTAGAGGAACAGGTAGTGTTGAGGAAGCGGAGAGGCTGTAGAAGGACTTGGACAGGTTAGGAGAGTGAGCAAAGAAGTGGCAGATGTAATAGAATATGGAAAGTGTGAGGTTATGCACTTTGGAAGGAAGAATCGAGGCAGACTATTTTCTAAATGGAGAACGGCTTGTTAGGTGAATTGGACATTCTGAATTCTCCCTCTGTGTACCCGAACAGGGGCCAGACTGTGGCAACGAGGAGATTTTCACAGTAACTTCATTGCAGTGTTAATGTAAGCCTACTTGTGACACTAATATAGATTATCATTATTATTATTAGCTGGAGTACTGTGTGCAGTTCTGGTCGCCACATTACAGGAAGGATGTGATTGCTGATCGAGGTGTACAAGATTATGAGGGCCATGGACAGGGTGGGTAGGCAGCAGCTGTTACCCTCAGTTGAAGGGTCAGTCACAAGGGGACACAAGTTCATGGTGAGGGGCAGGGGGTTTAGGGGGGGTTTGAGGAAAAACCTTTTCACCCAGAGGGTGGTGACAATCTGGAATGCACTGCCTGGGAGGGTGGTAGAGGCGGGTTGCCTCACATTCTTTAAAAAGTACCTGGACGAAGACTGGCACGTCATAACATTCAAGGCTATGGATCAACTGCTGGCAAATGGGGTTAGGTAGGTAGGTCAGGTGTTTTTCGTGTGTCAGTGTTGGATTGGATTTGGATTTTGTTTATTGTCACGTGTACCGAGGTACAGTGAAAAGTATTTTTCTGCGAGCAGCTCAACAGATCATTAAATACATGAAAAGAAAAGGAAATAAAAGAAAATACATAATAGGGCAACACAAGGTACACAATGTAACTACGTAAACACCGGCATCGGGTGAAGCATACAGGGGTGTAGTGTTAATCAGGTCAGTCCATAAGAGGGTCATTTAGGAGTCTGGTAACAGCGGGGAAGAAGCTGTTTTTGAGTCTGTTCATGCGTGTTCTCAGACTTTTGTATCTCCTGCCCGATGGAAGAAGTTGGAAGAGTGAGTAAGCCGGGTGGCAGGGGTCTTTGATTATGCTGCCCACTTTCCCCAGGCAGCGGGAGGTGTAGATGGGGTCAATGGATGGGAGGCAGGTTTGTGTGATGGGCTGGGCTGTGTTCACGACTCTCTGAAGTTTCTTACGGTCTTGGGCCGAAAAGTTGTCATACCAGGCTGTGATGATAGGATCTGTAAAAGTTGATATGAGTTAATGTGGACATGCCGAATTTCCTTAGTTTCCTGAGGAAATATAGGCGCTGTTGTGCTTTCTTGGTGGCAGCGTCGACGTGGGTGGACCAGGACAGATTTCTGGAGATGTGTACCCCTAGGAATTTGAAACTGCTAACCATCTCCAACTCGGCCCCGTTGATGCTGACAGGGGTGTGTACAGTTCTTTGCTTCCTGAAGTCAATGACCTGCTCTTTAGTTTTGCTGGCATTGAGGGATAGATAGTTGTCGCTGCACCACTCCACTAGGTTCTCTATCTCCCTCTTGTAATCTGACTCATGCAGACTTGATGGGCGAAAGGCCTCTTCACTGTTGCTGTTGATACAATGTTAGGTGGCATTGTAGGCAGCTCAGACGATGGCATAAAATTGCAAGGAGATATTGACAGACCAGGTGAATGGGCAAGTTTGTGACAGATGGAATTCAATGTAATCAAGTGTGAGGTTATCCGTTTTGAACCCAAAAAAAATAGAACAGAGGACTTTCTAAATGGAAAGAGGTTAAGTACAGTGGATGGCGAAGGTGCACAGATCCTTAAAATGCCCCGAAGTGCAGAAATCTTCAAAAAGGAATGCTAGCATTTATATCCAGAGGATTGGAGTATGAAGTCACAGAGGTTATGCTGCAGTTATACAAAACCCTGGTAAGACCCCACTTGGAGAACTGTGAGCCATTCTGGGCACCACACCTTCGGGAGGATATTGTGGCCTTGGAGGGAGTGCAATATACGTTTACTAAAACGATACGCCACGATACCTGGACTACGGGGGTTAGGTTACGGTGAGAGATTATTGATTGATTGGTTTTGTTTATTGTCATGTGTGCCGAGGTACAGTGAAAAGTATTGTTCTGCGGACAGTCCATAAAGATCGTTCCATACATGAAATAAACCCACATGACCTACATAAATGCACAGGCAAGGAGTGAGCATACAGAGTGCATTACTACTCAGTAGAGAAGATGTGTGAAGAGACCAGTTCAGTCCATAAGAGGATCATTCAGGAGTCTGGTAACAGCGGGGAAGAAACTGTTGTTGAACCTGTTAGTGCGTGTTCTCAGACTTTTCTCTGATGGGAGAAGTTGGAAGAGTGAGTAACCCGGATGGGAGGGCTCTTTGATTATGCTGCCCACTTTCCCAAGGCAGAGGGAGGTGTAGACGGAGTCAGTGGATGGGAGGCAGGTTTGTGTGATGGACTGGGCTGTGTTCACGATTCTCTGAAGTTTCTTACTATCTTGGACCAAGCAGTTGCCATACCAGGCTGTGATGCAGCCAGATGGGATGCTTTCTGTGGTGCATCTGTAAAAGTTGGTAAGAGTCAATGTGAACATGCTGAATTTCCTTAGTTTCCTGAGAAAGTATAGCCACTGTTGTGCTTTCTTGGTCGTAGAGTCGGCATGGGTGGTCCAGGACAGATTGTTGGTGATGTGCACACCTAGGAATTTGAAGCTGTCAACCATCTCCACCTCGACACAATTGATGCAGACAGAGATGTGTATGATACTTCGCTTCCTGAAGTCAATGACCAGCTCTTTAGTTTTGCTGACATTGAGGGAGAGATTGTTGTTGTTATGCCACTCCACTTGGTTCTCTGTGTCCTCTTGTCGATATTGAAGATGTCGAGGGATATGGAGGATAGTGTGGGAAAACGGTGCTGTGGTAGATCAGCCAATGATCCCATTGAATGGTTCAGGCTCGATGGGCCGAATGGCCGACTGCAGCTCATATTTGTTGTGATCTCCTGGACAGGAATCTGTGAGCTTGGGTCTGTCAATAAGCCTGAATCAGCACCTTCAGAGAATAGGGAGGGTGAATGTTAGATACAGCAGAGTGAGAATGGAGGGAGTGTGTGGGATGGAGATTTACAGCTTTCAGGGAATAAGAGAGAGGAAAAAATGTGACATAGAAATTAGAATTGTGTGTTCAGAATTTCTGTCCTGTACTGACAGTGATGAATTTTGTAAATTGTTTTTACAGGATATTAGACGAGGAGGAATTACAGACAGAAATCTCAAATGTTACGTCTCGATCTGACAGTCACTCGATTCCCTTTAACCTGAATATCACCGGCCTTTGAATCTAGAAGGAGAAACGTTTGCCCAAACTGCCAGCTAAAGATTTCAAACATCAGTGTGACTGGAAAAGCACCAAGATCCACACAACACACACCCGAGTGAGAGTGTTCCACTCAACTGACTGTGGAAAGAGCTTTAACCAGTTACACAGCCTGAATAAACATCACAACATTCACAGTGGGCAGAGACCATACCCTGTTCTGAACTGATTGTCCAACCTGGAGAGTCACAAGGAGACCCAAAACATGGAGAAACGGAGGAAATGTGGGGATTGTGGGAAGGGATTCGGAGTCCCATCGCAGCTGGAGACTCATCGATGCAGTCACACTGGGGAGAGGCCATTCACCTGCTCTCAATGTGGGAAAGGATTTACTCGAGTATCCAAACTACAGACACATCAGCGAGTTCACACTGGGGAGAGGCCATTCACCTGCTCTCAATGTGGGAAAGGATTTTCTCAAGGATCCAACCTGCGGAGACACCAGCGAGTTCACACTGGGGAGAGGCCATTCACCTGCTCTCAGTGTGGGAAAGGATTTGCTCAAGGATCCCATCTGCAGACACACCAGTGTGTTCACACCGGAGAGAGGCCGTTCACCTGCTCTCAGTGTGGGAAAGGATTTGCTCGAGGATCCCAGCTGCAGACACACCAGCGATTTCACACCGGAGAGAGGCCGTTCACCTGCTCTCAGTGTGGGAAAGGATTTACTGAAGCATCTATACTACGGAAACACCAGCGAGTTCACACTGGGGAGACGTCGTTCATCTGCTCTCTTTGTGGGGAGAGATTCAGTCAGTTATCCCGCCTGCGGAAACATCAGCGAGTTCACACTGGGGAGAAGCCATTCACCTGCTCTCAGTGTGGGAAAGGATTCACTCAAGTAACCGGCCTGCGGAGACACCAGCGAGTTCACACTGGGGAGAGACCATTCATCTGCTCTCGGTGTGGGAAAGGATTTAGTCAAGTATCAAACCTGCGGAAACACCAGCGAGTCCGCACTGGGGAGACGCCGTCCACCTCTCAGTGTGGGAAAGGATTTGCTCAAGGATCCAACCTGCGGAGACACCAGCGAGTTCACACTGGGGAGAGGCCATTCACCTGCTCTCAATGTGGGAAAGGATTTGCTAAAGGATCCCAGCTGCAGACACACCAGCGAGTTCACACTGGGGAGAGGCCGTTCACCTGCTCTCAGTGTGGGAAAGGATTTTCTCAAGGATCCAACCTGCGGAGACACCAGCGAGTTCACACTGGGAAGAGGCCATTCACCTGCTCTCAGTGTGGGAAAGGATTTGCTCAAGGATCCCAGCTGCAGACACACCAGCGATTTCACACCGGAGAGAGGCCGTTCACCTGCTCTCAGTGTGGGAAAGGATTTACTGAAGCATCTATACTACGGAAACACCAGCGAGTTCACACTGGGGAGACGTCGTTCATCTGCTCTCTTTGTGGGGAGAGATTCAGTCAGTTATCCCGCCTGCGGAAACATCAGCGAGTTCACACTGGGGAGAAGCCATTCACCTGCTCTCAGTGTGGGAAAGGATTCACTCAAGTAACCGGCCTGCGGAGACACCAGCGAGTTCACACTGGGGAGAGACCATTCATCTGCTCTCGGTGTGGGAAAGGATTTAGTCAAGTATCAAACCTGCGGAGACACCAGCGAGTTCGCACTGGGGAGACGCCGTCCACCTCTCGATGTGAGACGGGATTGCATGTTTCATCGCATCTGCTGTGACACCAACAATTTCACAATTGATGACAGGGGTTGGATTCTGTTGTTATTGTTTCTGCTCTGCATCCAGGACTGCATTTTGTTCATTCTGACAGGTGGTCAGTGGGGATGGTCGGAGGGTTTCTTTCTGCTGGACTGACCGGTCTCACCACTTTGCCTCCAGTGGGCTGATGCTCTTTGAGCCTTGTTACTGGCTGGCTTCACATTGCACAAGGATCACAGAGTGAAAGGGTGTTTGGAAGTTTGAAGATATTTAGTTCCTATTTCTGTTTGGAACCTCCCAAAGCGTGCCATGGAGATGGGTTACCTTTTTTTTTGTTTAATTTACCTGGATCATGGTGCCAAGGACCCGGGTTCGATCCTGGCTCTGGGTCACTGCCTGCTGGAGTTTGTATATTCTCCCCATGTCTGAGTGGATCTCGCCCCCAAAATCCAGGGTAGATAAATTGGCCACGGTAAGTTGCCTCTCAATTGTAAAAAAAGAATTGGGTCTTCTAAATTTAAAAAACAAAATATCTTGGTGTTACTCACTTATCTGGGTGTTACTTACACAAGAAAACTATCCGGGTTTGAGGGGCAAGTTGTCTGAGGTGGACTGGGAAACTGGTGGGAGACAGGGAACAGCTAATATTTTAGGAATTATTACATATTTACCAGGGGGTCAGTTAGCTCAGTTGGCTGGACGGCTGGTTCTTGATACAGAGCGAGGCTAACCGCACAGTTCGACTCCCACACCGGTTGAGGTTAGCCATGAAGGCCCGGCCTTATCAGCATTACCCCTCACCTGAGGTGTGGTGACCCTCAGATTAAATCACCACCAGTCAGCTCGCTCGCTCTCTTGCTTTCTCTCTCAAAGGGGAAAGCAGCCTGTAGTCCTCTGGGTATTTTGTGACTTTTATTTCACATTTATACAACAAATATAGGTTCTATTAAGGAACAAAATTCCAAAAGGAAAAGTGATACAACCGTGGCGCACAAGAAATGTTAAATGTTCCATTAGATGGAATACAATGTGGAAAAGTGTGAGGTTATGCACTTTGGAAGGAGGAATGGAGGCATAGACTATTTTCTAAATGGGGAAATGCTTAGGAAATTAGAAGCACAAAGGGACTTGGGAGTCCTTATCCACCATTCTCTTAAGGTTAACGTGCAGGTTCAGTCGGCAGTTAGGAAGGCAAATGCAATGTTAGCATTCATGTCGAGAGGGCTAGAATACAACACCAGGGATGTCCTTCTGAGGCTGTTTATGGCTCTGGTCAGACCCCATTTGGAGTATTGTGAGCAGTTTTGGGCCCCGTATCTAAGGACTGCTGTCCTTGGAAAGGGTCCAGAGGCGGTTCACAAGAATAATCTCTGAAATTAAGCGCTTGTCGTATGAGGAACGGTTGAGGACTCTGTGTCTGTACTCGTTGGAGTTTAGAAGGATGAGAGGGGATCTTCTTGAAATTTATAGGATACTGCAAGGCCTGGATAGAGTGGATGTGTAGAGGATGTTTCCACTTGTAGGAAAAACTAGAAGCAGAGGACACAATCACAGACTAAAGGGACAATCCTTTAAAACAGAGGTGAGGAGGAATTTCCTGAACCAGAGGGTGGTGAATCTGTGAAACCCTTTGCTGCAGAAGGCTGTGGAGGCCAATTAACTGAGTTTTTAAGACCGAGATAGATAGGTTCTAGATTAATAAGGGGATCAGGGGTTATGGGAAAAAGGCAGTAGAATGGGGATGAGAAAAATATCAGCCATGATTGAATGGCGGAGCAGATTTGATGGGCCGAGTGGCCTAATTCTGCTCCTATGTCTTATGGGTACACCCCGGCGTCTGTTCGGTTGCACTGAGGGAGAATTCAGAATGTCCAATTCGCCTAACAGCATGTCTTTCAGGAAACCGGAGCACCCAGAGGAAACCCACGCAGACACGGGGTGAACGTGCAGACTCCACACAGTGTCCCAAGCCGGGAATCGAACCCGGGACCCTGGCGCTGTGAATCAACAGTGCTAACCACTGTGCTACTTTAAATTTAAAGTGCCCAATTTTTTCCCAATTAATGGGCAATTCTGCGTGGCCAATCCACCTACCCTGCACATCTTTGGGTTGTGGAGGTGAGACCCACTCAGAGAATGTGCAAACTCCACATGGACAGTGACCCGAGACTGGGATCGAACCCAGGTCCTCGGCGACTTGAGGAAACGTGCTAACCGCTGTGTCACCATGCCGCCCGTGAGGATTCTTTTGTAGCCAGTCCGGATGAAATGATCAGTCGAACACCTCGTTACCTTAACATATGTTTTATTTCTCGGCCGGGGCTAAGACCACTGTATCTCTTGAGAGTTACAATAGCAAGCCAAAGTCAATACATCTAACAGCAGTTCTTATACGTTTTTGGTTCATCTCTGAGGGCAGCTCCCTCGCATTCCATCTTGCTGAAGGCAGCCCCCCTTGCATTTCATCTGTGCTTTTAGTTTAATTATAATTATCTTCCATTAGATTGTGTTTTGTACTTAACCCTGTTGGGTTCTTTTCTCTTTCTCATTTTGTTATTGATATTTTATGAAAACCTTTAATAAAAATTATTTTTTTAAAAATAAAATTATTATTATCTTCCAGCCTAGCGCAACCATTCTCAAGGCCGTTACTGCAATTTGTCTGGTACAAAAACAAGTGACCTCAGCCTGTCTTGGCATTCCTTCACACAAAGCTTTACCTAACATTTTGTTTTTCCCGTAAAGTTTGATTCTAGCGCCAGACTACGTCATTCTATAGCTTGAGCCATATTCTCATTCCCCCCCTTTTATCATTTCATGATAACTTCTAATCCATAGCCAATCGTCTCAGTCTCTCCCATTCTATCTGTACTTCTATCATTTTCTTATGTTCCTCTGCACTTTCTTTCACATCCATTAACTCTTCAAGGCGCACTTCATGTTGCTGTATTAACTGTTGAGAAATTACTGCTGCACTGACACTTTTACACAAGCATTTCATCAGGAAGCTAAGCATCATTATTACAAGTATTACAACTACCAGGATTATCAATCCATGCACTAGGTAAGACCCCCATGATCCGGCAAACAACCAATCTAACCACCCATCTCTTGATATTTCATGCAGTTTCTTAACCTCTGTGCGGATATGATCCACGAGGTGGGTGATGTTCTCCGAACTATCGGGGATATAGGTGCAACATTCCGAACCGATCACGGCACAAGTCCCACCTTTGTTTGCAAGGAGGTAATCGAGGGCCATTCGGTTTTGTAGGGCTACGGTTCTTATTGCCACCATTTCATTATTTATCTCAGTTAATGCTTCAGTGGTGTAGTTTGCTACCTCTTGCAGGATTTTTGCTATCTTCCTTATTTCCTTTATTGCAAGAGCTACCCCGACATGAGGAAGCAGGATCCCAAAGTATCGTTGCGTTTTGGTTATTTCTCTCTTTTGTCGCTTCATCATTTGGTAATGGTCGCCTAAATTGGTGAGGTGGTGTATAAAGGGGACTACATACCCCAGATAACAGGATCCCGTCCAATTCTCTGGCAGCCAGGGATATGCCTTGTGGCCACAAATAAAATACGTCCCATTGTATGAAGTGAGTTTGTCCACATCAAATCCTTGGGCCATCAGGGAGTACTTGAAGGTACCTGTCCCATTTGCGTATGGGATGTCCAGTGTACACCCATAAAACTGAGGAGACGTATATACGGGATAGACCTCGGATATGTTGGCCACCACAAATCTGTGCTCGCATTGACTAGCACCTACAAATATCCCTTTAACCACATTCCTTACTAAACATACTATTCCCAGTGGTCTTCCCATGTTGGTGGTATTAATGAGGGTAAGAAACAGAGGCTGGTGGGATTTGTTATAACTTGGTTGGTACCACATCTCAAAGGTGTTCATCAGATAGCCCCCCTCTTTCCAAGGTCATGGGGATATGGGGAGAAAGGATAAACTAGAAGCTGCCCCGCCGACTGGGTGTCTTACCATAGATGCAATTCTTATAGTCCTGGGGGATTGACGCGTACCATCCTGGTAAATATACCATTCTACAGTTTCTGACAGGTTAAGGGGAACAGGTCTGAGGGGGAACCCTCCCTTAGCATGGGTCGGGATATGTGTACATACCCAGCAACCAGAAACATTCATATCCTTTGCGTACACATATGACATATACAGATACGTGTTTACCTGTAATTCCCTTTTTTCCCGCAGCCTTACCCTCCCTTGGTCAACGCATCCCAAGGGTACAGTTTTTTTTGTTTCTGCATCTATAGTCCCATTTACAGTTGACCTGATGACAGGGTAGGTTGCCCTTAGTCACTCCACTGATGAGTATGGTCCGATTGCATCGTTGTACGTAGGCCGAACATCCGTCCGCAGGGGTCGCGTTCCAAGCTCCTTTTCCTGGGCCTTGACTGGTACACTAAGGTGTCTCCTCGACAGGTGATGAGTCCGTCTTCCCTTGGGGCCACAGGTTCTTCGCTTGGCCTCTCCCGTTTCCAAAAGTCCCAGCAGGGTTACGATAATAAGGCCGTGAATGATGCTGAAGTTATTACCTCGGGCTCGAAACAGAGGGTTATTCTCTATTGCATTTTCACAACCTTACAATGGTGGATGTGGATCCAGGCATTTCTGCCTTTTACTTTTACAGCAGTGGGAGTAGTGAGTAGGACCTGGTGTGGTCCTTCCCATCGGGGTTCTAATCCTTTCCAAACCCAGTTCCGGATCATAACGTACTCGCCTGGGTTAATGGTGACAGTACTGGATAAGGGGGGGAATCTCCCCACGGGCTGCTCGGACCCGCGAGTGGAGGCCTTTTAAAACCTTTGTTAGAGCTATAACGTAATTGGCCATTTCCGTGGTCGGGTGAAACTGTACTTCCTTATGTTTCCCTTGATCCCAAGGAGTACGCAGGGGTCTTCCGTATAAAATTTTGGCGGGACTCAGTCGCGTCTTTCCAGCTGGGGTTGCACGTATTTGGAAGAGGGCAATAGGCAATAATTTGAGCTAAGTGGCTCCAATTTCTGCCTGTAGTTTTGCCAGTTTTGTTTTTAATGTCTGATTAGCCCTTTCTACCATTCCCGCTGCTTGGGGTCGGTATGCGCAATGTAATTGTTATTTTATTCCCAGCTGAGTACAAAATTCCTCATTGATCTGTCCCACAAAATGAGGTCCATTATCAGAGCTTAATCAATATGGAATCCCAAATCTAGGAACAATTTCTCACATCAAAACTTTTACTACCGTGGAAGCTTTGTTATCTACAGTGGGGTAAGCTTCTATCCATTTACTAAATACATCAACAATTACTAATACATGTTTATAACATTGGCATCTTTCCAACTCAATGTAATCCATCTGGAGTATCTCAAAGGGACCTTCCGGTAGCGGGGTTTTACCCATTTCACAGGGTATTGCTTTACCAGGATTATACTGCTGACATACTAGGCAACGACTGCTAATGTTTTGTGCTATGTCTTGCAGTCTTGGATGCCACCATGTTTTGAGCAATACATCACCCGTAGCTCGTGCACCACAATGAGTTGCAAAGTGAACACATTCGGTAACCCAGGCTGCCAATGCATCGGGCATACAAGTCTGCCCTGCCGGGGTGACCCACAATTTATTTACAGGATCAAAACAACATCCCAATTCTTCCCAGTCTTTTTACACAGCCAGGAGCGTCCTCCTGTAATTGAATGACGTCAGTGATGGTCGGCATTGGCTTTTCAGAGGGAGACTGACCCTTAGAGCTTTTAGTCTGGCTCATCATTTTTGGTACCACCATGTCTTTTAAGCGAGAAGCCTCTTTGGCCTGATGGTCCGCCTGCCGATGACCCGCGTCCACCAGGGTTTTGCCTGTCGTATGGGCAGCGCACTTTACGGCTATTTGTGTAGGGAGCATTAAAGCCTGTAGTAATTGTGTAACTAACTGTGGGATATCTGAGTGCTTGCAGATGAAATCCCCTGTTCTTCCATAATTGACCAAAGTCGTGTGTGTGACTCCAAATGGGTATCGGGAATCAGTGTAGATATTTACAATTTTATCTTTCCCTAATACACAAGCTCGAATAAGTGCAAAAAGTTCAGCCTGTTGGGCGGAAAAGGGAGTTTTGAATGCTGCTGCTTCAAGCGTTTCTCCTTGTTGGTTAACAATTGCATACCCTGATAATCTATCCCCCCTTTCACCGATGGATGAACTACCATCGGTGAATAGGTTCAGATTAGCATTTGGTATTGGAGAATCAGTGAGATCATCGCGTAATGACGCATCGTCTTGTAAGAGAGAAAGACAGTCATGAGTCGGGGACTCAGTGGCGTTAGGCGGGTCGGAAAGGAAACTAGCGGGGTTAATAGTAGTGCAGTGCCGGAACTGAAGTTTCGGGTTATTGAGGAGATAAATCTCATATTTATTTTGATGCGCCATAGTTAGGTGCTGAGTCTGAAGTTGACCGAGCAGGGCCATGAGATAAGAATTAGGAACAGGAGTAGGCCATCTGGCCCCTCGAGCCAGCTCCGCCATTTAATGAGATCATGGCTGATCTTTGTGGACTCAGCTCCACTCTCCGGCCCGTACACCATATCCCCGAATCTCTATTCTTTAGAAAGGCATCTATCTTTTTCTTAAAACGTTTAAAGAAGGAGCCTCAACTGCTTCACTGGGCAAGGAATTCCAGAGATTCACAACCCTTTGGGTGAAGAAGTTCCTCCTACACTCCGTCCTAAATCTACCTCCCCTTATTTTGAGGCTATGCCCCCGAGTTCTGCTTTCCCCAACCAGTGGAAACAACCTGCCCGCATCTATCCTATCTATTCCCTTCATAATTTTATATGTCTCAATAAGATCCCCCCGCATCCTTCTAAACTCCAATGAGTGCAGTCCCAGTCTACCCAACCTCTCGTCATAATCTAATCCCCTCAACTCTGGGATCAACCTAGTGAATCTCCTGCACTCCCTCCAGTGCCAATATGTCCTTTCTCAGGTAAGGAGACCAAAACTGAACACAATACTCCAGATGCGGCCTCACCAACACCTCATACAATTGCAGCATATCCTCACTAGTCTTGAACTCCATCCCTCTAGCAATGAAAGACAAAACTCGATTAGCCTTCTTAATCACCTGTTGCACCTGCACACCAACTTTTTGCGACTCGTGCACCAGCACACCCAGGTCCCTCTGCACAGCAGCATGTTTTAACATCTTACCGTTTAAATAATAATCCATTCTGCTGTTATTCCTCCCAAAATAGATAGCCTCACACTTGGCAACATTGAATTCCATCTGCCAGACCCTAGCCCATTCACCTAACCTATCCAAATCCTTCTGCAGACTTCCGGTATCCTCTGCACTTTTTGCTTTACCGCTCATCTTAGTGTCGTCTGCAAACTTTTGACACATTGCACTTGGTCCCCAACTCCAATTCGTCTATGTAAATTGAGAACAACTGCGGGCCCAACACTGATCCTTGAGGGACCCCACTAGTTACAGGTTGCCAACCAGAGAAACACCCATTTATCCCCACTCTCTGCTTTCTGTTAGTTAACCAATCCTCTACCCATGCTACCACTTTACCCTCAATGCCATGCAATGCCATGACTGAATGTGAACTATAAATAACAATATCCTGCTGAAGAGTGAGATTAGCCGCTGACTGGAGACTGCTGTAAATAGAGGCTAAAATCTGAGTACATCCAGGATAGCCAAGTGCAACTGGATCAAGTTTAGACAAGTAATAAGCTATAGGACGGTGGCGATCCCCATGTTTCTGGGTAAGTACCGCAGTGGCACAACCGGCTAAAACAGTACAATAAAGTTGGAACGGTCGATCATAAAGGGGGCGTCCTAGTGCTGGCGCCCTCATTAAGGCATCTTTTAGCCGATGGAAGGCTTCTTGGGCTTCCGTACTTAACTGAAACTCTCCAGCGTTATTGGTGTATGGGGTCAATAGCCGGGTATCTAGGGCGATATTCGGAATCCATTTCCGACAATATTTAACCATGCCAAGCCATTTACGGACATCCTTAGCCATTGTGGGTGCAGGGTACTGACAAATGGGCTGAACTCGACTTGGTGATAGCGCCCGTGCATCGGTGGATAAAAGGATACCCAGAAACCGGACTGTTGGTTGGGCTACTACTACTTTGGCGGGTGACACAATGTATCCTAAAATTGAAAGGTAATTTAATAATTGAGCCGTATCTTCTTTACAACTTTATTCTGACGGGCTTGCGATCAGTAAATCGTCAACATACTGTACGAGGGTGGATCCCCCTTTTAATCCCAGGGGCTGTAATTGTTGGAGACAGCGGGAGAAAAGAGTAGGCGAATGTATAAATCCTTGAGGCAACCTAGTCCATGTGTATTGTTGATTTTGATATGTAAAGGCAAAGAGATACTGTAAATCCAGGAGCCAGGGGAGGGCGAAAAAGGCATGCTGGAGATCCACCAGGGAAAATGTTGTAGCGTCCGCTGGGACTTGGGCTAAAATGTGGGCTGGATTTGGGACCAATGCGTGAAGGGGTTGCACAATGGCATTAATTGAGTGCAGATTTTGGACGAGGCGATATAGTATTGGAGTATTACAAAGAGAGTGACACGGAACCAAAACTTGTTGCCGAATAAGATTCTGTATAAGTGCCTCTAGTGAAGTCACTGCTTGAGGTTTAAGAGGATATTGGCGAATAGAGGGCAACTGGACACCTGGTCGCAACATAACTCGTATTGGCTCAATGTTCACGGATCCAACTTGGTATTGATCCTCAGCCCACAATCATAAACTTGTAGTATCTAATGGTCGGGAATGATGGTGGCGAAGCGTGGTATCTTTAATACAAGGAACTGAATAAAATTGCAGTTGGAGGCGTCCTGGTAGGATTGTACGTCTGTAATCTTGGGGTCCGCAGAGTCTAGGGCTAGGTGGACCATGGGTCCTAGGTCTTTAGCATGATAGGGGAAATTGACTCGTCGTGTTACATGTGGGGTCGTATAACCAGTCTGTTGCCAGAGATGCTCTGGTACTTCTGCAGCTTCTGCTTCGCCTTCGGGTCCTGTAACTAAAGCTGTCAGTCTAATCACAAAAGTGGCTCCCACTAGTGGCTCATAGAAATCCTCCAACCATTTATCATGTCCAGTTCGATCGTAGGCGAGAGTCACATGCATAAGTCGTTCCTCCTCCAGATGTAGTGCCCACCATTGGGGACTAGTTGTAGTATAGTATTGGCACCTAGACTTGGGTGGCCGAATAATTAACCCATCGTCACCACATTCAATCTGTAGTCCGAATGCACAAAGGAGATCCCTGGCCATTAGATTACATTCAAGCGCTGTGGTGACAACAAATTGGTGTTGTACCTCCTCCCCTTTTAGGACTACTGAAACGGGTTGTGAAATTAGGTACTGGCATACCTGGCCCTGGAATCCCGATAGTGTTTGTGTTTTCTCTGAGAGTGGTAATAGGAGAGAGGCTTGTACTGAGGACATTGTTGCTCCTGTATCCACTAAAAAGGGCACTGTTGTGCCGTGAACTGTTAGAGAGAGTAAAGGCTCCTTCTCTGAAACTTGTTCACGGCACACCAACATCTTGGGTAAGTATTGGAAGGGGATGTTTTGGGTAAAGTTAGTATACCCCCTTCCTCGCCCTCTTCCCCTTCCCCTCCCCCGAAATCCCATTTGTCCGTATCCTCCTTGGCTATTCCTTGGGTTCTGAAAACAATCACGAGCCCAATGTCCTTGACGCCCACAAATAAAGCAGGAATTACCACCTGTTTGGCCAGGCTGTTGTCCCCCTTGCTGTGGATAGCTTATCAGCTGTTGATTTTGCTGGTCGGGGAATGGGGCATAGGGTGGTCCATAAGACGGGGTCGTTGGTCCATTAGGGTGTGTCACATATCCTTCCCCTCTTGCTGTCACCCACCCTGGTACACAAAACTGTGGTTCCATCTGATATCCCACACCTACTGGATCTGGCGGTGGCTGTGGCGGTCCATATGCACCAGTGACGGCGCACGGGGGTTGTGGAACTGGCGCTAGAAGTCTCATGGGATATTGCCCCCACGGCTGCACATCGGGCTGTGTTGTGGATTCAGGTGGCGCTGCTGTCGGTGGGTCAGGTGTTTTTTGTGTTACGTACTCAGTTTTTATTTTCGATGGTTTGGGCGCATCTGGGGCTGACCCATCCTGCCAATATTTTACTGCCCGGGCCATTTGGGTCGGGGTATTGTCCGACCAATCCATATTATTTGTCTTTATTGCATCTGAGACCTGTGTTGGCAGGCAGCTAAGGAGCATGGCACAATATTGGGGAGAATTGGCTCCCGCTTGGTAATTTTGGTCCCCTCCCTGGTTTCTATAAACCTCTCTGAATCGTTCCAAAAATTCTTCTGCCCCTTCACCCTTCTTGGGCTTGGTATCCATAACCTTGGAAAAGTCAATGGGTTTTTGCAATGTTGCGGAGAGAGCATTATAAACTGCCGTCTGTTGATCCTGATCCTGATTACGGACTAACGCCAGTGCTTCCCAAGTGGGGGCTTGCGCTCCCGTCTGTAGTACCATGTGGTTGAGGAATCGGGTGTGTTCCTCCGGACGTAGTACCTGTCGCACTAATGCCCATAAATCTCTAGTCTCCGCGCTGTAAACTTGCACGGTTGTTCGAAGGAAATCAACAAAGGCAGTTGGTGACTGTTTACGATCGGGGACTCTTGTTAAAATTGCCATTATCTCATTAGGTTTCCAAGGTTGGTATATACCCATTTGTGGCTGATTACCGGTGGCGACTGGATTGTTAGGGTTATAAGTAGGGTTAGGGACTTGTCGGACTGGATATTGTCTTAACGGGTGCTTGCGGGGTTTCGGCCACTCCCAGTCCGTCTGTTCCTCTTCCTCTTCCTCATCAAAATCCGGATATTCCGGCTCTACCGGTCCTTTATTCCATGGCCCTTTCTGTTGGGCTTGCTGGGGATATGGATATTGAGTCCTTGTCGTTCGGGGCCTAGTGCTAGAGGCTGGCCCTCCATCTACTGGTGGGGGAGGCGGGGGAAAGGGTGCTTCCACTACTTCAGGGGCCAGTACCTGTGGAGGGGGAGGGTGTGGTGGCGGTGAGGCTGGCGCCATCACGGAAGCTGCAGTTGGTGCTGAGGGCAGCGGTGATACAGGTGCAACAGGATCAATAGGAGCAGGTGTAGGTGGAAGTTCCACTGGAGCAGCAGCTAGCGGTATGGGCGCAGCAGCAGGCACAAATACAACAGGAATTGGGTTAGCTGGGATCGGATCCGGTCCCATGGCTACAGGGGCATAATAAAATGGAGGTGGTGGATGTGGGGGAGGCGTAGTTGGCTGCCTCCTTCCAATTAGACAATCTTCTAAGTCATTCTCATCGTCTCCCTCGGTCAAGGCAAGGCCGGCCATTTGTCCGTACGGACTAGGTTGCGGTAGCGGTGGCTTGGACATAGGAGATCGTGCCCGTTTTTTACGGGCGCACTCCTTTTTTAGGACTTCTGCAGTTTTAACAATTCCGCCCTCGGTTAATTCTATCCCCAATTTTAAAGCGTTTGCCTGCCAACTGGCTAATAGAGATGCATCTTTTAGTTTTTGGCAATATTCACGCCATAGGACAATCAGCTTTTTTGCCGTCGAACTTCGATTATGTTGCCAAATAAGTTGCTGTGCCCCTAGAACAGTAGGCAGATCTTTCGGTCCTCCTAGAGGCCACTGTCCTTTCCCTAGGTTTTTATGCAATTCTCCCGACAGCTGTCGCAATTGTTTAGAATATTCCGGATACTGTTCACAAAGAGTTTGAAGCTCGCTTCCACTATCAGCTGTGCTATCTAAAGTATTACCCATTGTCTCCTATCCTCGGATGATCCTTGTGGTTTCCTATTTAATTTTGGTAGCGATCCTAAATCGCCTATTCAATCAAGAATTTAAACGGGGTTATCCTGCCCCATTGCCCAATCAAACAGTTCGAAAGTGACTTTTAGAAGGTCAAAGTCTGGAAATGAAACATGAAAAGAGAGAGAAAGAGAAGACTGATTTAAACAGACTGACAGGGAATCAAATACAGAACTAACAGACAGACAGACTCAGAGAATTAAAGACAGAACTAACAGATTTAAGAAATTGTTTGAATGTTCCGACAGGGCACGCAACGGTCAAGCCCTGTTTATTATGTTTCCTTTAGGTGTTATCCGCACCCTTAATTATATAATTTGGACAGAGTTATCCGTTCTCCGTAATATTCAATCTGATCAACCCGAAGTGTCGAACAAGTCTAGACACCGGTTGATATACTTATTTATCGAAAATCACCTTTTATCGCGAAGGTATTAGGCAACCCTAAGGATCATCATCACTCATTTACCCGGAGATTTAAGGAGGACTCTAACCTCCCAAGGTTTCCAACCCGGGACTTTAGGAAAGATTTTAACCTCCCAGGGACTCCAACCCGGACTGTTCAAGGAGGACTCTAACCTCCCAAGGTTTCCAACCCGGGACTTTAGGGAGGACTTTAATCTCCCAGGGACTCCGACCCTGGACCTTTTAGGGTGGACTCTAACCTCCCAGGGTTTCCAACCCGGGACTTTAGGAAGGATTTTAACCTCCCAGGGACTCCAACCCTTTCAACCCTTCTTCGTGACGGGTTCGCCGGACTGCTTTGATTTTGTCAGTCTCCACCGAAACCGAACAGCAGGGCGTGGTCACACTCGGGACAGCAGAGGGGGAAACCAAAGTGGTAACAAGGGTACTCCCGTTTGGTGGGCAATTCCCTCCTCAGCGTCCGAATGCGATCAATCTGTTACGCCGTCAGGTTCCAGGGAGGCTCCTTGAATGCCCGCATTCTCCACCAAATGAGGATTCTTTTGCAGCCAGTCCGGATGAAATGATCAGTTGAACACCTCGTTACTTTAACATGTTTATTTCTCGGCCGGGGCTAAAATGTATCTCTTAAGAGTTACACCAGCAAGCCAAAGCCAATACATCTAACAGCAGTTCTTATACAGTTTTTGGCTCATTTCTGAGGGCAGTTCCCTCGCATTCCATCTGTGCCTTTTAGCTAATTTATGATTATTTTCAAGCCTAGCGCAACCCTTCCCAAGGCCGTCTGCAATTTGTCTGGTACTAAAACAACAATTACAGCTTGTTATCAGAAGCCTTTGACAGCCTATCTTGACATTTCTCAGCTTGCTATCAGAAGCCTGTGAAGGCCTGTCTTGACATTTCTTCACACAAAGCTTTACCTAACATTTTGTTTTTCCCATAAAGTTCCAATCCCATCTTGAGCCAAACTCTCACAGGCAGTGAGTTCCAGATTCCCACCACCCTCTGGGTGAAAAAGTTTTTCTTCGCATCTCCTATAAACCTCCTGCCATTACCTGAAATCTATGCCCCTGCTTATTGACCCCTCCGGTAGGGGGAAAGTTTCCTTCTATGCCCACTGGTTATTGATCCTTCCACTCGGGAAAGGTTCCTTCCTATTCACCCCATCTATTCACCACTAATTCACTCAATAATTTTATATACCTCAATCAGGTCCCCCTCAGCCTTTTCTGCTCCAAGGAAACCAATCCCAGACTATCCAGTCTCTCTTGTTAGCTGAAATATTCCAGCCCAGGCCATCCTGGTGAATCTACTCTGCATCCTCTCGAGTACAATCACTTCCTTCCAGAACTGCACACACGACTCCAGCTGTGGTCTCACCAGCATTTTATACAGCTCCATTATAACCTCCTTGCTCTTATATTCTATGCCTCAGTTAATAAAGGCAAGTATTCCATATTCCTTTTTAACCTGGCCTCCTGTCTTCAGGGACCTGTGGATATGCCCACCTAGATCCCCCTGATCCGCTGTAGTTCCTCGTGTCCTACCATTCATTTATTCCCTTGCCTTGTTTGCAGATTCTTTATCCAGCGTGAAACCACAGGTTAGAAAAAAGAACAAAGAAATGTACAGCACAGGAACAGGCCCTTCAGCCCTCCAAGCCCCTTAAATGTCGCTATCGTCCCTGCTTCCACCACCTCCTCCGGTAGCGAGTTCCAGGCAGCCACTACTCTCTGCGTAAAAAACTTGCCTCGTACATCTACTCTAAACCTTGCCCCTCTCACCTTAAACCTATGCCCCCTAGTAATTGACCCCTCTACCCCGGGGAAAAGCCTCTGACTATCCACTCTGTCTATGCCCCTCATAATTTTGTAGACCTCTATCAGGTTGCCCCTCAACCTCCTTCGCTCCAGTGAGAACAAACCGAGTTTATTCAACCGCTCCTCATAGCTAATGCCCTCCATACCAGGCAACATTCTGGTAAATCTCTTCTGCACCCTCTCTAAAGCCTCCAAATCCTTCTGGTAGTGTGGCGACCAGAATTGAACACGATACTCCAAGTGTGGCCTAACTAAGGTTCTATACAGCTGCAACATGACTTGCCAATTCTTATACTCAATGCCCCGGCCAATGAAGGCAAGCATGCCATATGCCTTCTTGACTACCTTCTCCACCTGTGTTGCCCCTTTCAGTGACCTGTGGATCTGTACTCCTAGATCTCTTTGACTTTCAATACTCTTGAGGGTTCTACCATTCACTGTATATTCCCTACCTGCATTAGACCTTCCAAAATGCATTACCTCACATTTGTCCGGATTAAACTCCATCTGCCATCTCTCCGCCCAAGTCTCCAGACAATCTAAATCCTGCTGTATCCTCTGACAGTCCTCATCGCTATCCGCAATTCCACCAACCTTTGTGTCGTCTGCAAACTTACTAATCAGACCAGTTACATTTTCCTCCAAATCATTTATATATACTACAAACAGTCCCAGCACTGATCCCTGTGGAACGCCACTGGTCAAAGCCCTCCAATTAGAAAAGCATCCTTCCATTGCTACTCTCTGCCTTCTATGGCCTAGCCAGTTCTGTATCCACTTTGCCAGCGAACCCCTGATCCCGTGTGACTTCACCTTTTGTACTAGTCTACCATGAGGGACCTTGTCAAAGGCCTTACTGAAGTCCATATAGACAACATCTACTGCTCTACCTGCATCTATCATCTTAGTGACCTCCTCGAAAAACTCTATCAAGTTAGTGAGACACGACCTCCCCTTCACAAAACCATGCTGCCTCTCACTAATACGTCCATTTGCTTCCAAATGGGAGTAGATCCTGTCTCGAAGAATTCTCTCCAGTAATTTCCCTACTACTGAAGTAAGGCTCACCGGCCTGTAGTTCCCTGGACTATCCTTGCTACCCTTCTTAAACAGAGGAACAACATTGGCTATTCTCCAGTCCTCCGGGACATCACCTGAAGACAGTGAGGATCCAAAGATTTCTGTCAAGGCCTCAGCAATTTCCTCTCCAGCCTCCTTCAATATTCTGGGGTAGATCCCATCAGGCCCTGGGGACTTATCTACCTTAATATTTTTTAAGACACCCAACACCTCGTCTTTTTGGATCTCAATGTGACCCAGGCTATCTACACACCCTTCTCCAGACTCAACATCTACCAATTTCTTCTCTTTGGTGAATACTGATGCAAAGTATTCATTTAATGTCTCCACCTGAACCGAGCTGGGACCAGTGTTCTGGCGAAAAGAATAAATAGGGTGGTCAATAGGACTTTAAACTAAAGATTGGGGGGGGGAGGGAAAGTCAGGGAACCAAGAGGTGAAGTAATCAGTGGGAAGCGTAGCTGCTTAGGTATACAAAAAAGCACGAAAAGACAAAACTCAGGAGAGGTTACGATAGTCCTCATCCCACAAAATATGACACAGTGTTTGGAAAGGCTCAGTAAACCAAGGTCCACCACACTAAGAAAACAAAAAGAGGTCAATAGAGAATTAAAGGTGCTATATTTAAATGCGCGCAGTGTACGGAACAAGGTAGATGAGCTTGTGGCCCAGATTGTGACTGGCAGGTATGATGTGGTAGGCATCACAGAGACATGGTTGCAGGGGGTTCAGGACTGGCATTTAAACATCCAGGGATTCACAACCTATCGAAAAGACAGGGAGGTGGGCAGAGGGGGCGGGGTTGCCTTGTTAATTAGGAATGAAATTAAATCAATAGCACTAAATGACATAGGGTCAGATGATGTGGAGTCTGTGTCGGTAGAGTTGAGGAACCACAAAGGCAAAAAAACCATAATGGGAGTTATGTACAGGCCTACTAACAGTGGCCAGGACCGGGGGTACAAAATGCACCACAAAATAGAAAGTGCATGTCAGAAAGGCAAGGTCACAGTGATCATGGGGAACTTCAATATGCAGGTGGACTGGGTAAATAATGCTGCCAGTGGACCCAAGGAAAGGGAATTCATTGAATGTTTACAGGAGGGCTTTTTGGAACAGCTTGTGATGGAGCCCACGAGGGAACAGGCCATTCTGGACTTAGTGTTATGTAATGAGCCAGACTTGATTAAAGATCTTAAAGTAAGGGAGCACTTAGGAGGCAGTGATCATAATATGGTAGAATTCAATCTCCAATTTGAAAGAAAGAAGGTAGAATCAGATGTAAAGGTGTAACAGTTAAATAAAGGTAACTACAGGGGCATGAGGGAGGAACTGACGAAAATCGAGTGGGGCAGAGCCTAGTGGGAAAGACAGTAGAACAGCAATGGCAGGAGTTTCTGGGAGTAATTGAGGACACAGTACAGAGGTTCATCCCAAAGAAAAGAAAGGTTATCAGAGGGGGGATTAGGCAGCCATGGCTGACAAAGGAAGTTAGGGATTGCATCAAAGCAAAAGAGAAAGCCTATAATGTGGCAAAGAGTAGTGGGAAGTCAGAAGATTGGGAAGGCTACAAAAAAAAACCGAGGATAACAAAGAGAGAAATAAGGAAAGAGAGGAGCAAATATGAAGGTAGGCTAGCCAGTAACATTAGGAATGATAGTAAAAGTTTCTTTAAATATATTAAAAACAAACGGGAGGCAAAAGTTGACATTGGGCCGATCCAAAATGACGCTGGTAATTTTGTGATGGGAGACAAGGAAATAGCTGAGGAACTAAATAAGTACTTTGCGTCAGTCTTCACAGTAGAAGACATGAGTAATATCACAACAATTCCGGAGAGTCAGGGGGCAGAGTTGAATATGGTAGCCATCACAAAGGAGAAAATGCTAGAGAAACTAAGAGGTCTAAAAATTGATAAATCTCTGGGCCCAGATGGACTACATCCTAGAGTTCTAAAGGAGATAGCTGAAGAAATAGTGGAGGCGTTAGTTATGATCTTTCAAAAGTCACTGGAGTCAGGGAAAGTCCCAGAGGATTGGAAAATCGCTGTTGTAACCCCCCTGCTCAAGAAGGGAACAAGGAAAAAGATGGAAAATTATAGGCCAATTAGCCTAACCTCGGTTGTTGGCAAGATTCTAGAATCCATTGTTAAGGATGAGATTTCTAAATTCTTGGAAGTGCAGGGTCGGATTAGGACAAGTCAGCATGGATTTAGTAAGGGGAGGTCGTGCCTGACAAACCTGTTAAGAGTTCTTTGAAGAGATAACAAATAGGTTAGACCAAGGAGAGCCAATGGATGTTATCTATCTTGACTTCCAAAAGGCCTTTGATAAGGTGCCTCATGGGAGACTGCTGAGTAAAATAAGGGCCCATGGTATTCGAGGCAAGGTACTAACATGGATTGACGATTGGCTGTCAGGCAGAAGGCAGAGAGTTGGGATAAAAGGTTCTTTTTCGGAATGGCAACCGGTGACGAGTGGTGTCCCGCAGGGTTCAGTGTTGGGGCCACAGCTGTTCTCTTTATATATTAACGATCTAGATGACGGGACTGGGGGCATTCTGGCTAAGTTTGCCGATGATATAAAGATAGGTGGAGGGGCAGGTAGTATGGAGGAGATGGGGAGGCTGCAGAAAGATTTAGACAGTTTAGGAGAGTGGTCCAAGAAATGGCTGATGAAATTCAACGTGGGCAAGTGCGAGGTCTTGCACTTTGGAAATAAGAATAGAGGCATGGACTATTTTCTAAACGGTGACAAAATTCATAATGCTGAAGTGCAAAGGGACTTGGGAGTCCTAGTCCAGGATTCTCTAAAGGTAAACTTGCAGGTTGAGTCCGTAATTAAGAAAGCAAATGCAATGTTGTCATTCATCTCAAGAGGCTTGGAATATAAAAGCAGGGGTGTACTTCTGAAGCTTTATAAAGCATTAGTTAGGCCCCATTTAGAATACTGTGAGCAATTTTGGGCCCCACACCTCAGGAAGGACATACTGGCACTGGAGCGGGTCCAGCGGAGATTCACACGGATGATCCCAGGAATGGTAGTCCTAACATACGATGAACGTCTGAGGATCCTGGGATTGTATTCATTGGAGTTTAGGAGGTTGAGGGGCGATCTAATAGAAACTTAGAATGGCTCAGATAGGGTGGATGTAGGGAAGTTGTTTCCATTAGCAGGGGAGACTAGGACCCGGGGGCACAGCCTTAGAATAAAAGGGAGTCACTTTAGAACAGAGATGAGGAGAAATTTCTTCAGCCAGAGAGTGGTGGGTCTGTGGAATTCATTGCCACAGAGGGCGGTGGAGGCCGGGACGTTGAGTGTCTTTAAGACAGAAGTTGATAAATTCTTGATTTCTCGAGGAATTAAGGGCTATGGAGAGAGAGCGGGTAAATGGAGTTGAAATCAGCCATGATTGAAAGGTAGAGTGGACTCGATGGGCCAAATGGCCTTACTTCTGGTCTTATGGTCTTAATACCTCGCCCATTTCCTCTGGCTCCACACATAGATTCCCTTGCCTATCCTTCAGTGGGCCAACTCTTTCCCTGGCTACCCTCTTGCTTTTTATGTACGTGTAAAAAGCCTTGGGATTTTCCTTAACCCGATTTGCCAATGACTTTTCATGACCCCTTCTAGCCCTCCTGACCCCTTGCTTAAGTTCCTTCCTACTTTCCTTATATTCCACACAGGCTTCATCTGTTCCCAGCCTTTTAGCCGTGACAAATACCTCCTTTTTCTTTTTGACGAGGCCTACACTATCTCTCGTTATCCAAGGTTCCCGAAAATGGCCGTATTTATCCTTCTTCCTCACAGGAACATGCCGGTCCTGAATTCCTTTCAACTGACACTTGAAAGCCTCCCACATGTCAGATGTTGATTTGCCCTCAAACATCCGCCCCCAATCTATGTTCTTCAGTTCCCGCCTAATATTGTTATAATTAGCCTTCCCCCAATTTAGCGCATTCATCCTAGGACCACTCTTATCCTTGTCCACCAGCACTTTAAAACTTACTGAATTGTGGTCACTGTTCCCGAAATGCTCCCCTACTGAAACATCTACCACCTGGCCGGCTCATTCCCCAATACCAGTCCAGTACCGCCCCTTCCCTAGTTGGACTGTCTACATATTGTTTTAAGATGCCCTCCTGGATGCTCCTTACAAACTCCGCCCCGTCTAAGCCCCTGGCACTAAGTGAGTCCCAGTCAATATTGGGGAAGTTGAAGTCTCCCATCACCACTACCCTGTTGTTTTTACTCTTTTCCAAAATCTGTCTACCTATCTGCTCCTCTATCTCTCGCTGGCTGTTGGGAGGCCTGTAGTAAACCCCCAACATTGTGACTGCCCCCTTCTTATTCCTGATCTCTACCCATATAGCCTCACTGCCCTCTGAGGTGTCCTCCCGCAGTACATCTGTGATATTCTCCCTAACCAGTACCGCAACTCCACCACCCCTTTTACATCCCCCTCTATCCCGCCTGAAACATCTAAATCCTGGAACGTTTAGCTGCCAATCCTGCCCTTCCCTCAACCAGGTCTCTGTAATGGCAACAACATCATAGTTCCAAGTACTAATCCAAGCTCTAAGTTCATCTGCCTTACCCGGAATACTTTTTGCATTAAAACATATGCACTTCAGGCCACCAGACCCGCTGTGTTCAGCAACTTCTCCCTGTCTGCTCTGCCTCAGAGCCACACCGTCCCTAATCCCTAGTTCTCTCTCAATGCTCTCACCTTCTGACCTATTGCTCCCGTGCCCACCCCCCTGCCATACTAATTTAAACCCGTGTGACACTAGCAAACCTCGCGGCCAGGATATTTATGCCTCTCCAGTTTAGATGCAACCCGTCCTTCTTACATAGGTCACACCTGCCCTGGAAGAGCTCCCAGTGGTCCAGATAACGGAAACCCTCCCTCCTACACCAGCTGTTTAGCCACGTGTTTAGCTGCTCTATCTTCCTATTTCTAGCCTCACTGGCACATGGCACAGGGAGTAATCCCGAGATTACAACCCTAGAGGTCCTGTCTTTTAACTTTCTGCCTAGCTCCCTGAACTCCTGCTGCAGGACCTCATGCCCCTTCCTGCCTATGTCGTTAGTACCAATATGTACAACGACCTCTGCCTGTTTGCCCTCCCCCTTCAGGATGCCCTCTACCTGTTCAGAGACATCCTGGACCCTGGCACCAGGGAGGCATTCTGTGCTGCATGTGGGATCATGAATGCACTGCTCGAAAAAGTGGTGGAGGCAGATTCAATTGATGCCTTGAAAATAATTGGACAACTATCTGTTACTGTCAGATCAGCCATGACCTTATTAAATTGTGGAGCGGACAGGGCTGAATAGACAACTCCAGTTCCTTGGTCATCTGTTCCTATCCTTTGAGGAGAAAAATATCTGCAGAGTTCAGGGCCAATGACAGGGGATTGTGACTGTTGCAGAAAGTTGGCACAGATACAATTTGTTGAGTGCCTTTGTTTTGTGCTGTCACTTTTCTATGCCACTGTGTTATGAGGGAAATGCAGTGCACCAATGCAAGAGAGGCAGATTACTCCCTCGATATGGATTGGATTGGTTTATTGTCACGGACACCGAGGTACAATGAAAAGTATTATTCTGCGAGCAGCTCAAACAGATCGTCTTGTACATTAAAAGTAAACTAAAAAGAAAATACATAATAGGGCAACACAAGGTACACAACGTAAATATATAGACAAAGGCATTGGATGAAGCATACAGGAGTGTAATATTAATCAGGTCAGTCCATAAGAGGGTTGTTTAGGAGTCTGGTAACAGCGGGGAAGAAGCTGTTTTGAATCTGTTCGTGCGTGTTCTCAGACTTTTGCATCTCCTGCCCGATGGAAGACGTTGGAAGAGTGAGTAAGCCGGGTGGGAGGGATCTTTGATTATACTGCCTGCTATAGAGTCAATGGATGGGAGGCAGGTTTGTGTGATGGACTGGGCGGTGTTCACGACTCTCTGAAGTTTCTTGCGGTCCTGGGCCGAGCAGTTGCCATACCAGGCTGTGATGCAGCCTGATAGGATGCTTTCTATGGTGCACCTGTAAAAGCTGGTAAGGGTTAATGTGGACATGCCGAATTTCCTTAGTTTCCTGAGGAAGTATAGGCGCTGTTGTGCTTTCTTGGTGGTAGGGTCGATGTGCGTGGACCAGGACAGATTTTTGGTAATGGAAACCCTCTGCCCAGTGCCGGAGAGGCTGGTTGTTGGGCAGTGTGAGCTGAACATACATGGCTGGATAAAGACTAAGGCAGATGTCAAGACCCTTGGAGTGAAAACAGGTCTGGAGGGAGTGGGTCAGTGAACCAAGTTAACCCTTCCCCCTGACAGCACGGCAACAATTTGAAATAAAGACTTTGACTTTAAAAGATTTGGCTTCATCCCATTTGTTGGGGTCACATTTCCAGCCGTGGGAATCATCGCGGGCGGGATGGAAATTTGCCATGACATTTTTTTTTAATAATCCTAATCTTTATTGTCACAAGTAGTCTTACATTAACACTGCAATGAAGTTACCGTGAAAAGCACATTCCGGAGCCTGTTCAGGTATATAGAGGGAGAATTCAGAATTGTCATGTGAGAGTACCTTTAAGAACTGTGTGTTTATCAAATAGCTGCAGTGAAGACAGACAACCCAGCTCCACCCACACTCTGATATCACTGCATCCACCCAGCAGAGTCCTGGAGACACTTGTGAACTTCCTGGTGTGTCTGCAGGGTGGATGACTGAATGAATCCCTTCCCACACAGGGAACAGATGAACGCTCCCTCCCTGGTGAGAATGCGCTGGTGTTTCAGCCGGAAGGATTGCTGAGTGAATCCCTTCCCACACACGGAGCAGGTGAACGGCCTCTCTCCAGTGTGACTGCGCTGGTGAATCAGCAGATCCATTTTGCCTTTGAAGCTCTTCGCTCAGGCGGAACATTTAAAAGGTCTCGTGTCAGAGTGAACATGTTGGTGTGAAGTGAGATGGGCAGACTGAGTGAATCCCTTCCCACACACAGAACAAGTGAATGGTCTCTCCCCAATGTGAACGCGCTGGTTATCCAACAGTTTGCATAACTGAGTGAATGTCATCCCACACTTGGGACAGGCAAATGGTTTCTCCCCAGTGTGAACTCACTGGTATAACAGAAAGCTGGATAACTGAGTGAATCTCTTTCCACACTCAGAGCAGGGGTACGGCCTCTCCCTGGTGTGAACTCGCTGATGCGTCAGCAGATTTTCTATTCTTTTAAAGCTCTTCTCACAGTCGGAACATTTAAAAGGTCTGGTGTCAGAGTGAACAAGTTGGTGTGTAGTGAGGTGGGTTAGTCGAGTGAACCTCTTCCCACACTCGTAGCAGGTGAATGGTCTTTCCCCGGTGATGAATTTCCAGCACAGACGGGGATATGAATCCCTTCCCACAGTCCCCACATTTCCACACTTTCTCCATGGTGCCGGTGTCCTTGTGCCTCTCCTTTTGGGGTTATGGGGAGAGGACAGGGTAAGTACACCTGGGTGGGTTGCTCTTTTGTAGGGTTAGTGCTAACTCGATGGGCCTAATGGCCTCCTTCTGCACTGTAGGGATTCTGTGATGCTGCCAAACCTGTTGAGTTCATCTAGCATAGGGCAGCACCGTAGCACAGTGGTTACCACTATTGCGTCACAGCTCCAGAGTCGAAGGTTTGATTCCCGGCTTGGGTCACTTGTCTGTGCGGAGTCTGCACGTTCTCCCAGTGTCTGCGTGGGTTTCCTCCGGGTGCTCCGGTTTCCTCCCGAAGTCCTGAAAGACGTGCTGTTAGGTAATTTGGACATTCTCCCTCAGTGTACCCGAACATGGATCGGAGTGTGGCGACTAGGGGATTTTCCCAGCAACGTCATTGCAGTGTTAATGTAAGCCTACTTGTGACAATAATAAATATTATATCCTGTTTTTACTCTATATTACACACATTTTGTTATCCACAAATCATATTTATTGAACCATTATACCATCAACTACCAGGGCCAGGACGGTAGCACATTGGTTAGCATTGCTGCATCACGGCGCTGAGGTCCCATGTTCGTTCCCGGCTCTGGGTCACTGTCCGTGTGGAGTTTGCACATTCTCCCCGTGTTTGCGTGGGTTTTTCCCCCACAACCCAAAGATGTGCAGGGTACGTAGATTGGTCACACTAAATTGCCCTTTAATTGGAAAAAATGAATTGGGTACTCTAAATTTATTTTAAAAACTACTAGGAGCAGTGTGTTGATGTTTCAGCAATTCTGTCGGATTTTCTCTCTCAGTCTGATCTGATGGGTCTGTGTGGGGGTATTTCCTGGTACTGTCCATGTCTTTGGGTGTTTGTGTATTTTAGGGAGCTGGTAGAACTTCCTTGGTTCTGCCTGTTGTACCTCAGATATTCCATCTGTTTTTGGTTAATGTGTCTGGAGTCTTTGAGTTCTTCCAGTCCGTCTCCAATTCTCCTTCCTGTCTCGGGTATATGGGTCTAGGTAGCTTGATGTTGTGATTCGTGTTGTCTGTCTTGTCTCCAGCAGGTATTGTTGTCTCCCAATAATGACAGTGCTCCTTCGGCACTGAGGACCTGGGTTCGATCCCGGCCCTGGGTTCCAACCAGGCCGTGGGTCACTGTCTGTGTGGAGTTTTCACATTCTCCCCGTGTCTGCGTGGGTTTCACCCCCCCAACCCAAAGGTGTGTAGGTTAAGTGGATTGGCCACGCTAAATTGCCCCTGAATTGGAAAAATATATAACTGGGTACTCTAAATTTAAATAATAAAATAATTACTGTGCTGTTGTCCTTGTCTTCTGGTCTTATGAACATATCCATGTTGGATCCAAGCTCTTGGATTGTCTGTCTTTCTCTCTGGGTAAGATTCTGTTGTCTCTTGTACTTCACTACTGTGACAGGACAGAGACCTGATTGAAGGGATTCAAACATGGGAGTTCTGGGAAAGATGGGCAAGGATTTGGGAGGTGACAACATGTTCAAAGAGTTTGGAGAGGAGAGGGAGGTTGAAGCTTGGGCAGTAATTTGTAAGGATGGCAGGGTCAAGGGTTTGTTTTACTGAGGAGGGGGTGATGATGGCAGATTTGAAGGACAGAGGGACAGTAGCTGAAGAAAGAGAAGTGTTGACAATATCCATGGACACAGTTGGCTGATCAGTAGCTCAGTGGGAATAGGGTTGATGGAGCAGGAGCTGGGTCTCATGGACAAGATGAGCTCTGAGGGCATGAGGGGAGATTGGAGAGAAACTAGAGAAAGATGTGGGTTCAGGGCTCGGGAAAGGATGAAATTTAGAGACAGTTTGGTCCGGTGGGCTCGTGGAAGGGAGGGAAGCAGCAGAGGCGGCTGATCGGATTTACTCAATCTCAGTCACAAAGAAGCTCCACAAGCTCCTCACACTTCATAGATTATCATCAAATTTACAGTGCAGAAGGAGGCCATTCGGCCCATCGGGTCTGCACCGGCTCTTGGAAAGAGCACCCTACGCAAGGTCAACACCTCCATTCTATCCCCATAACCCAGTAACCCCACCCAACACTAAGGGCAATTTTGGACACTAAGGGCAATTTATCATGGCCAATCCACCTAACCTGCACATCTTTGGACTGTGGGAGGAAACCGGAGCACCCGGAGGAAACCCACGCACACACGGGAGGATGTGCAGACTCCGCACAGACAGTGACCCAAGCCAGAATCGAACCTGGGACCCTGGAGCTGTGAAGCTCCAATTTCTTGTTGGAGGTGAGGATGGAAGAGACAGGGAGAGCGAGAGTATTTCAAAAGGAACTAACTTGTGTCAGATATTAAAAAGTTTCAACACACTGCGTATTTCACACAAATCTAATTTATTTGACTTTTAGCCAGAATATTAGCCCCTGTAAATGGGCTGGAATTGTTATCAACAGAAAGAGACCCAAATGAGCATGGTTCTGTCCTGAATGTGAGGAACAGCAAAATCCAATCACTGTGGTTACTTGTGGCCACGTTGGTGTCTCAGGAGGTGGGATGAAGTGATGAATCCCTTCCCACACTCAGAGCAGGTGAATGGTCTCTCCCCAGTATGAACTCGCTGATGTGTCTGCAGAGCAGATAACTGAGTGAATCCCTTCCCACACTTGGCGCAGGCGAATGGCCTCTCCCCAGAGTGAATTCGCTGGTGTGTCAGCAGGTTGGATGACTGAGTGAATCCCTTCCCACACTCGGAGCAGGTGAATGGCCTCACTCCAGTGTGACCTCGCTGGTGCTTCTGCAGGTCAGATAACTGAGTGAATCCCTTCCCACACTTGGTGCATGCGAATGGCCTCTCCCCAGTGTGAACTTGTTGGTGTCTCAGCAGGTTGGATAACTGAGTGAATTCCTTCCCACACTTGGCGCAGGTGAATGGTCTCTCCCCAGTGTGAATTCGCTGATGCATTTTCAGGTTTAATGACCGTGTGAATCCCTTCCCACACTTGGAGCAGGTGAATGGCCTCTCCCCAGTGTGACTTCGCTGATGTACAGTGAGGTCAGATGATTGTCTGAACCCAGTCCCGCATTGAGAGCACCTGAACGGTCTCTCGTCAGTGTGAACACGTTGATGGCGCATCAGGTCCCCAGAACTTTTATAGCACTTCCCGCAGTCTGGACATTCAAACGGTCTCTCATCCGTGTGAACTCGCTGGTGTGTCTGCAGGGTGGATGAAGTGGTGAATCCTTTCCCACACTTGGAGCAGGTGAATGGTCTCTCCCCAGTGTGACGGCGTCGATGACTTTCCAGCTGGGATGGGGAAGTGAATCCTTTCCCACAGTCCGCACATTTCCCCGGTTTCTCCTCAGTGTGACTGCATTTGTGGCTTGTGAGGGCTGATGATCGAGCGAATCCTCGTCCACACACACAACACGTGTACGGTTTCTCCCCACTGTGAACAATGCTTTTTCCTTCCATGTTCAATGATATTCTGATGATATTCAGGATATGATAAATTGAGGGCTCCGTCAGATCCTGATGTGATGCTTGGTTTGAATTTCCGGACTTTGAAGCCTCCCCTTCGACCACCCTGTGAAACGGATTCAAAACAGAAAATAGGGAGTGAGAGAAAACCCACAAAAACACAAAGGCAGGTTGTGAGATTGAGCTGAATGAATCTGGTCATTTGTGGGGCCGCCACTGGGAAAAAGTGACCATGAAAACGGCTGGATTGTTCTAAGACCCAATTGACCTCTTTGGGAGGAGAGAGAGAGAGGTGAAGAGGGATTTTGTATATCTACAAGACATATTAAGAGAGTAGTTGGCAAAGCAAATTCGATCTTCATAAACAGTAATATTGATACCAAAACTATGCTTCTGGTGGCACGGTGGTTAGCACTGCTGCCTCACAGCGCTAGGGACCTGGGTTCAATTGGTGACTGTCTGTGTGGAGTTTGCACTTTCTCCACGTGTCTGCGTGGGTTTCCACCCGGTGCTCAGGTTTCCTCCAACAGTCCAAAGAAGGGCAGGTTAGGTGGATTGGCCTTGATAAATTGCCCCTTAGTGTCCAGGGATGTGCAGGTTAGGTGGGGCTATGGGGTTACATGGACAGGGTAGGAGTGTGGGCCCAGGCAGGGTGCCCTTTCAGAGTTGATGCAGACTCGATGGGCAAAGGCCCTCCTTCTGCACTGTAGGAATTCTATGGGTCTAGTTCTATTCTCTGAAACTTTATAAAGCTCTGGTCACCACTCTTGAAATTGAAAATCGCTTATTGTCACAAGTAGGCTTCAATGAAGTTACTGTGAAAAGCCCCTAGTCGTCACATTCCGGCACCTGTTCGGGGAGGCTGTTACGGGAATTGAACCGTGCTGCTGGCCTGCCTTGGTCTGCTTTCAAAGCCAGTGATTTAGCCCTGTGCTAAACAGCCCAGCTCTTCAGGAAGGATGTGAAGCTTCTTGGAGAAGGTGCAGAGGAAATTTACCAGAATGGTTCCAGCAAAGGAGGTTGAGGGGAGATTTGATTCAGGTACGCAAGATTATGCCAGATTTCCATCGGGTGGACAAAGAAACTCTGTTTCCATTCATTGATCGTACAAGCAGCCGGGACACAGATTTAAAGTTTTGGGTAAAACCTGGATTGAACGATATAAGATCCTGAGGGGTTTTGACAGGGTGGATGTGGAGAGGATGTTTCCTCTTGAGGGAGAATCTGGAACAAGGGGGTCACTGTTGCAAAGTGAGGGGTCACCCATTTCAGATGGGGATAAGTATTTTTTTTCTCTTGAGGGTTGCAAGGGGGTGGCACAGTGGTTAGCACTGCTGCCTCAAAGCACCAGGGACCCGGGTTCAATTCCCACCCTGACTGTGTGGAGTTTGCACTTTCTCCCCGTGTCTGTGTGGGTTTCCTCCGGGTCTACCGGTTTCCTCCCACAGTTCAAAGATGCGCAGGTTAGGTTGAATCGGTTAGGATTGTATTCACTGGAGGGCATCACTGTTGCAAAATAAGGAGTCATAACAAGAATAATAAACGCTTATTGTCACAAGTAGGCTTCAATGAAGTCAATGTGAAAAGTCGCCCATTTCAGATGGAGATGAGGATTTTTTATTCTCTTGAGGGCTGTAAGACTTTGGAACTCGTGTCCTTAAAAGGCAGTGGAAGCAGAGTCCTTGAATATTTTTTAAGGCAGAGCTGGTTAGATTCTTGATGAGCAAGGGGGTGAAAGGTCATCAGGGGTGGCAGGAATGTGGAGTTGAGGTTAGAATGAGATCAGCCGCAATCTTATTCAATGCTGAGCAGGCTCGAGGGGCCGAGTGGCCTGTTCCTCTGTTCCTAGTTTGTATGTAAGAGGTACAGGAGATATGAGGTGATATGATATATATGTTTTTACACAGCGAGCGCAATGAGGGAGTTTGAAAATAGATATATAAATCATTTGATTTCAAAAGGAAATTGGACAGACATTTGAGGGAAATAAACCTGCGAGGATACAGGGATAGAGCAGGAGAATGGCACTGACTGGATTGCTCCAGAGAGCTAGCATGGACTCGGGCCGAGTGCCATTCTCTGTACCATCATGTCTCTGACTCTTTGGTGTAATCTAGTTTTGTAAGTTAACCCCGGAGGTTTCAGATATCACTCAGGTAAATCTGTGCTACACTCCCTCCGAGGCCATTCTCCCCTTCCTCAGGTTTGTTGTCCAGAACTGAACACAGTTCTCCAGGTTTGGTCTAACCAGGGTTTGTGAATCTCGGGGCTTTTCCAGTCACACTGAGACCTGAAATCTTCCCTCACAGACAGAACAGACAAACCTTTTACCTTCCACACCCAGATGCTGCTGATATTCAGATTCTGATGAACCGAGTGACTCTGTCAGATCGCGATGTGACGTTTGGATTGCGTTTCCCGTCAGCTAAACCTCCACTTCTGGTATCCTGCAAATTTACAGAAACCTGTCAGTTTAGGATAGAAATTCACAACATTCTCTCCTCGCCAACTTTGATTGAATGTATTCCTGGAGGTTTTATCACATGACCTGCCCCCATCCCCCAGCCATTAATCGGTCAACACATCCACCCTTGTGACACACTGCCTTCCTCGGCCAATTGGGAAGCAAAAGGACTCATTACCTTACATAACGTTATCCCATTTTCAATATTTTTATATCTGAAGAGAAATGTTCAAAGAAAATGACAAATTAAATCTTGTTTACTGTTCTAATGATTTTTCAAAGATCCCAAAATCGTTTTTGACTGTCCTAATGATTTCCCAGACATGAATCTCACCAAGGCCGAAAGTAAAATTTGAATTCATTGAAAGTTTACTGATGACCATGAAACCATTGCCGATTGTTGCAAAGACCCATCTGGTTCACTCCTGTTCTTCAGTGAAGGAAATCTTCTATCCTTACCTGGTCTGGCCTACATGTGACTCCAGATCCACAGTCAGCTGGTTGACCCTTAAAATGCTCTCGGAGATGCCCTCAGTTCAAGGGCAATTAGTGCTGGGCAGTAAATGCTGGCCCAGCCAGCGACACCCACATCCCGTGAATGAAGAGAAAAGAAAATCTGCCATCCTTACCTGGTCTGGCCGACACGATTCCAAACCACAGCAATGTGGTTGACTCAAATGCCCTCTGAAATGGCCGAGCAATCCACTCAGTTCAAGGAAAATTAGGGGTGGACAATGAATGTTACTCCCAAAATGATGTGCGGGTTAGGTGGATTGGCCATGCTAAATTGCCCTTGGTGTCCATAAAGGTCAAGTGGGGGTTACTGGTTTACAGGGATAGGGTAGAGATGCAGGCTTGAGTAGGGTGCTCTTTGTAAGGGCCGGTGCAGACTCGATGGGCCGAATGACCTCCTTCTGCACCATAAATTCTATGATTAAAACATTCCTGGAGACTCCAGTCAATCCGGGAGAGTTGGCATCCGGTCCAGGCTTTCAGCGCATGCGCCCTGCAGCACCTTGTCCTCTGTAAAGATGGCGGCCGGTAACCCGGGCCTGTCACCGCTCAGCTCTCACTCTATTCGGTGCTGTTTAAGACGGGACCGTGAACATTTTCCTCGGGAGTTGAAGCCTCCACAGGGTATTTTTGAAGCCTCCCGACTCACTCCGCAGCTTCTATCGCTCCCCGGCCACCCACCGGCTCCAATCCTGAAAGTCACTCGATTGTCTCTTTCCCACTCCTCGCATCGTCAGCGACAACCTGTGCTGCGCAAGCGCTGGACACAGCCACAACGCCCGGGAAGTGATTGACAGCAGCTCCGGACCAATAGGAATAGAGGGGGGGGTCTGGAGAACCAGATGGAGCGGCTGGTCCTCCAACCAATGGGAGTGAATGAGGGGCGTGGCTAGATTGTGAGCAAAGCATGCGCAGTGTGGGTGATGGGCAGATGGGTCCACAGTGGGTAAAAGGGGGGGGGGGGGGGGTGGCAGGGCGGAGGGTCCAGCGGGTGGACGGAGAGGCTCTGGAAACCCCGGGAATGAACTGAGCGGATCCCCCTTCCCCCCCGTTTATGCCGAGCGGGGCCGCAGCTCCCAGATCAATGAAGAGCCGCTTTGTATTAGGTTGGCCATTGGCTCCAGAGGTTGTTCCCTGGTCTCCAGCATTGCTTCTTTATCAGTGAATCATTGAATGGGAACAATACAGACCGAGGCCATTCAGCCCATCCTGGTCTGTGCTGGCTCTCTCTGCCAGAGCCAATCAGCTCCTCTCACTCCCCTGTCCTTTCACCAACAAGAGCAGCAGCAAATATTCCCCATCCCCAGTTACCTGTGGAGAAGGTGATGTTTGACCTTCTTGAACCGCTGCAGTCTGTGTGGTGAAGGTGCTCCCACAATGCTGGAGTTACAGGTTATTCACCAAGTGATGGCGAATGAACAGTGAGCAGTTTCCACTGCCTATTGGTTTGAACAGCGTGACCTTAGTGAAGCCGTTTTGATTTTGAAGCATTTCTTCCTTATAAATGTATTATTAAAACTAGATTTCTATCAGTGTGTGTGTGTGGTTCTCTGTGTATGAGAATGTGAGTGTGTGTTCATGGGTGTGTGTTTACAGGTCTGTGTGTGTGTGGATCTCTGTGTATGAACGTGTAGCTGTGTTTGTCTGCAGACTGTGTCTCTGCAGACTGAGCATGTTTACAGCTGTGTCAGTCCCTTCCGACACACAGAGCAGGGGAACGGACTCTCCTATTGCGAGCTCGCTGTCGTGTCAGCATGTTTACATCTGTATCAGTCCCTTCCCACACACTGAGCAGGGGAACAGACTCTCCTATTGCAAGCTCGCTGTCGTGTCAGCATGTTTACAGCTGTATGAATCCCCTCCCACACACGGAGCAGGGGAACGGACTCTCACCAATTTCCAGCTGAGACATCAATTAAATTCCTTCAGATCCCAATGAATCGATTGACTCCATCAGACCTGACAACTGGTTTGATTTTGCAGACCTCAAATCCTCCTCTTCTATTACCCTGTAAAATATTTTACAATTAATTACAAAGAATATATGATACATAATTGGCCATTCGGCCCATCTGGTCCGTACTAGAGTTTCTGCTCCACACAAGACTCCCCTCATTCTGCTGACCTCATCTCAGCTCGAGAGCTTTGCTTTCTGATCCCATTTCTCTCAGCTCATTTAGTTTACTTTTGAAAGCAGCTCAGTTATTTATGTCAACCACTTCCAGTCTTAGTGAACTGCACATTTTAGCAACTGTTTGAAGAAAAGATTATTTCCTATTTTTCTTTAGGATTTATTCGTCTCTATTGTGTATTCCAGAGATGTTGTGGTGCAGCGGTAGATTACCCTGACTCTGAACCAGCTCTGGGTTCCAGTCCCACTCTAGGAGTTGATGACCAAGGAAAGTGTGTTCATAACTTGGCCAAACAGATTGAGTATCAAGAAAAGTAAAGTCCTGTGGATGCTGGAATCTGAAACAGAGATAGAGAATGCTGGAAAACTCAGCAGGTCTGGCAGCGTCTGTGGAGAGTGAAAGTAGAGTTAACGTTTTGAGTCTGTATGACTCTTCTTCATAGCATCAGCCTGTAAATCCTTCCAACAGACACCAACAGCAGACGCCAGGAGTGGGAGAGATTCCTGGTCAGCCACATGATGGAATGAAATTAGAGCCTCCCCATCTCAATCCTCAGCTCCAAGCTACAACCCAGTTAAAGACCTCTCTCAGAAGAGACAAACAATTCTCTTTGCGTTTGCTGTGTTTAAATCCTCCCCTTCTAACCCCCTGCAAAAGGAGTTTCCAGAATCCAACACTGTTCGTCCAGGATAGAAAATTCACAACATTCTCTCCTCCTGCTGACAGGACAGAGAGCAGCACACGTGCGCTCTGCTGCACATTGTCCCCTATAAAGATGGCGGCTGTGCATGCACACTATTATCATTGCCTCCCATAAAGATGGCGGCCGTTCACTCGGGCCTGATGAATCGCTATTTGTTCTCAGGCATGTTGGGCCAAAGGGCCTCTTTCTGTGCTGTAAAACTCTATCACTCTCTGATGTTGCCTGGGCAGTTGCAGTCCCAGCACTGATTCCTTATGGCACATCACTCAATACATCTTGCCAGCCTCAAAAGATCCATTGTGCCTACTCTCTGCCATAGTGTTATAGAGTTTTACAGCATAGGAAGAGGCTCTTCGGCCCATTGTGTCTGTGCTGGCCATCAAACACCTATCTATTCTAATCCCATTTTCCAGGACTTTGTCCGCAGCCTTGTAGCTACGGCATTTCAAGTGCTCATTTAAACACTTCTTAAATGTGGAGGGTTCCTGTCTCTGCCACCCTTTCACACAGCGAGTTCCAGGTTCCCACATTCCTCTGGGTGAAAAGATTTTCCTCAAATCCCCACAAAATGTCCTGCACCTGACCTTAAATCTGTGCCCCTGGCTATTGACCCCTCTGAGAAGGGGAACATTTTCATAATATGGTATTTTCACATCAGTGACAGAAGTCAATGCTCAGTTTGGAGATAACTCCCATATCTCCGGTTCTCAAACACTTGGTTTGAAAGATAACAAATGAGATAAAGCCAAATCTTTAAAACACAAAGTCGTTAATTCAAATTGTCACCGTGCTATCAGTGGGTTAACTTACGTCTTCTTGATAATTTATATTCCGACCTATCTTTGTGTCATCAGCAAATTTGATAACCATCCCAGCCGTCCAAGTCATTTGTTAGTTTTCTAACACGTTACTCTGATTGTTTGTGATGATTTCATGGTTCTCACCGTTACCCGGGTTCATTTTGTACCCATTCCCGTCCATCACTGACCTTGAGGCACTTTACCCCCACCCTGATTCTCCATCCCACCAGAGAGAACTTAGTGACAGACTTCAGATTCAGTCATTCAATGTCAGGTCTGACGGACCAACATGTACCAAGAGGCACAATCAACCCCATCTAATAAACATTATGTAATAAGCATTAATGTTAATGACTGGGAAGAGTTTTCTCCTAATCAGTTACTCTAGCAATAACTTGACAATCGAGCTTGAACTCATTTGAGTTCCAAAACCTTAACGAGAGGGAGCAAATCCAGTTCGCTGAATCCCACTTTACATGGGACACCCTGCCCCACAGTTCCAAGATCTGTGGGTTGAGAATCACCTTCTCCAGTCACAAGATGACAAATAAGAGAAACACGTGACTCTGAACAGACATTACCCTCGAAATGAGGAGCAGCTGACAACCTCACAACAGAGAAGGAGACAGTCAGGAAAGTGTGACAGTCGCTGGGACTTTCTGTGTGTGAGCAGTTCAGCTGGAATTCTATCCTGGCTGGGCACCTTTCTGCTTGCTCAGTAATCAATGGGCTTTTCCAGCTCAAATGATGAGGGTTCTTGCTCCAACTCAACCATGTCATGAATCTGCGAGACAATCAGAGACTGGGAGATGTCCATCTCATAGAAGGACAGCTCACAGTCATGTTCAATCTAGCAGGATATCTGTTTATTTCTGTCAGTAATAACTTCACAATCTGACGATTTCAGGGCAGTGACTTTGGTGCATGCAGGATAAAGCGCCCTAAGTCACATCAAACTTAGCACATCTATTTCCATTGTCACAGGCAGTTTGGAATTATTGATGTTGGCTGATCCAATGTTTATTTCCACAGTATCTCCCTGCTTTTTACACATCTGTCCTGGTTACTTTCAAGTGTTCTAGCTGTCGGGCTTATGTTGTACATCAGGTACAGATGTTATCTCTGCTGAGTGGGTCTCAAAACCAGTCTTTGTTGTGGATTCCACCTTTACCAAATGTTGCTGCTACTGTGTCAGAAATGATTCAACGCAGCAACTTCCAAACTTCATCAATATCAATGTTGATGTGCCTGTTTGGAATTTCATTGCATAATGGATTTGCCACTCTGAAGAAGTCAGTAAGAATGATCAGGAAAGATTAATCAACAGTTTCCCATTGGAGATGTTAATTAGCAGAACATTTCAGAAACTGAACTGCAGTTTTGCATCACAGACAAATTTAGGATTGAAGTAAAAAGTTCATATTTATTCTAAACAAGTTTCTGTTGAGAGTTCTTGAATGAAAAAGATCACAGGTGGTACTTTTCAAAAGAGACATTGCAGCCCCAAAAAGCAGTGACATCTCCAGAATATTAAACTGCAGCCAGTTATTGGAATTGTTAACATCAGCAGAATCAAACCAGATATTGTCAGACTATCAATCCTGGATGTGATTAGCAGCAGCAAAACAGCAGATTCCAGTCCCTGCACTCACTTGTGAACTCACTGGTGTCTCAGCAGGTGTTGTGACTGAGTGAATCCCACTCCACACAAGGAGCAGGTGAACAGTCTCTCCCCCCCCCCCCCGGTGTGATCCCACTGATGTGTTAGCAGTTGGGATGACCAAGGGAATCCCTTCCCACACACTGAGGTGAACGGCTTCTCCCCAGTGTGAGTGCGTTGGTGCTCACTGAGGTCAGCTGACTGACTGAAACTCTCTCCACAGGTAGTGCACTTGAATGGATCCACATTTGTATGTATTTGGTGGTGTGACTGGATGGTGAATATCTGAGTGAATCCCTCTCCACACACAAAGCAAATGAATGGTTTCTGACCTGTGTGAACTCGCTAGTGTTCAGCGATCATGGATAAGGACTTGAATTTCTCTTCACAGGTTGTGCAGCTGAATGGCTTCTTCTCAGTGCGAATGCGCTAGTATAACCGAAGGCCAGACTGATGATATTCACGCCGTGGTGAATCAGTGACTCTGTCAGATCATGCTGTGATGTTCAGTTTGAGCTTCCTGTTTATAAATCCACCCATTATAATGCCCTGGAAAAGTTTACAAAACTTTAAATACAGGAAAGAAATTCTGAACAGACAATTTTATTTTCCATGAAACATGTTTTCCTCACTTGTGCTTGCAAAACCATAAGTCCTAATCCCATGCATTCTCCCTGTGCTGGAATGCAGATCTCCGGGTGATTAATCATACCATATTTTAGACGATAGTCCTGTATTTGAGTTCACTGTCCCAGGCTGCATGGATGCTATTTTTCCAACATATTGGACCTTTGTCAAGGCATAGAAATTTGCACTTTACTGTCTGTGTTTCAGCAGCTCTGGCAGAAACTGCCCCCACACAGCCTGGCCTCAGCTCTGGCAGAATCCCACCCACCACTCACATGGTCTTCCAGGACAGGTTGTGCCTTCATTTTCACCATGAGATTGGACAGCCTGCCAAACCCAGCACACCATGGTCTCTATCCCAATCCTTACAATTTATCCCCTCCATTCTGGCTGGGTTCAGTTCTCAACTCCCTCTGCAGAGTGACAATAAAACCAATTATTCACCATTTTCTCTCCTGGTGACTGGAACCCTGAAGCCCCGCCCACTCCGGGCTGTTCCACCATGAAGGTCGCGTGTGAAGCAAACAAGCTCCGCAGCTGCAAACCAGGGAGTGGAGATTTATTCTGAAGGGTTTACTCCAACTCACAATGCCCGGGACTGATTGACGGCAGGTAGCGACCAATTGGAAGAGGGGGTGGAGCTGGAGGACCGAACCTGAGCGACTGATCCTCCAACCAATCAGAGTGAATGGTTGGGCAGAGCCTTGGGCTCAATGTATGCGCATGCGCCAGGCCAAACACAGTCTCCTGAGAAAATGGCGTCCGTTAGCTCGGGCCTGTTTCGGGGAAAAGACCGAGCAGCTTTCGCCGGTTCAAATGCCGCATTTCAATTTCGTATTGGAGGTTTCAGGCCTGTGCGGGGGGTTTATGAAGCCTCCCGACCCGCCGGCTCCATTCCTCCCTCAGGACTCACCCGGCGGTACCTCAGAGCCAAAAGTTTCAACACAACCTCCTCAATCCTGAGCAATAAACGGCACTGCGCATGCTCCAGTTTGTAACAAGGGACATCCGGGCTCAGCCCCGCCCCTCATTCACTCCGATTCGTTGGAAGACCAGCCGCGACCTTTCGGTCCGCGAGACCCAACCGTTGCCGTCAATCACTCCCTGGGCATTGTGAGCCGGAGCATGCGCAGTGCCGATGCTGGTCTCGGCCAGGAGGTTTCGCTGAAAACCCGGTGGAGGCTCCAAACCCCAATAAGAAGTTTCCGGGCCCGGGTTTGCATCGAGCGGGGGGACAGCTGCGGCCTGCTCCCGGTGACAGGCCTGAGTTAACGGCTGACGTCTCTAGAAAGGCTCCAAATCCACAGGGGAATATAATCAGAGATAGAGTTTGTTGTGAAACCAATGGGATATTGTAAAACAGGAGGTCAGGGTTACAGTCAACAACAACAACTTCTATTTATATAACACCGTTAACATCAGAAATCATCCCAGTCAACACAGGAATATTATAAAACAAAGTGAGACACCCAGACACAGAAAAAGATATTCGGCAGGGGACCAAAAACCTGATTAAAGAGGTAAGTTTTAAATTGAGTCTTAAAGGGGGAAAGTGAGGTGGAGACGGGGAGGTTCAGGGAGGGAATCCAGTGCTTGGGGCCGAGGGAACTGAAAACATGGCCGCAAATGGCAGAGCAATTATAATAGGGAGTGCACAAGAGACCAGGATTAGAGGAGCGCAGATATCTCGGAGGGTTATGGGGCTGTAGGAGATTCCAGAGGCGGAGCGACGAGGTAATGAAGGGATTTGAAAACAAGGGTGAGAATTGACTGGGCGCCAATGCAAGTCAGAGAGCACAGGGGTCATAGGGGAAAGAAACTGGCTGTGAATTAAGACAGCAGATGTTTAGATGGTTTCAAGTCCAGGGCTGGTTTAGCACAGGGCTAAAGAGCTGGCTTTTGAAGCAGACCAAGGCAGGCCAGCAGCATGGTTCAATTCCCATACCAGCCTCCTCGAACAGGCGCCGGAATGTGGCGACTAGGGGCTTTTCACAGTAACTTCATTTCAAGCCTACTTGTGACAATAAGTGAATTTCATTTCATTTCAGGTTTCTGGGGTAGAATGTGGGCAAGCAGCCAGGAATGTATTGGAACAGCCGAGTCTGGAGCTTACGAAGGCATGATTTTGGGTTTCAGCACCAGAGGCATTGAGTCAGAAGCGAGACCAGGTGCTGTAGTGTAAGTGGAAACAGGCAGTCTTAGTGATAGGAGAACAGAAACTCATCTTGGGATCAAATGTGACACTGAGGTTGCAGTGGGACTGTTACCAGGGAGAGGGATGGATTCGGTATCTTGGGATCGGAGATTGGTATAGGGACTGAAAACAGTGGCTTCAGTTTCCTCAATATTTAATTTGAGTTAATTAGGCAACAGGAAGACAACCAGAAATCAGAATAGGCCCTGAGAACGGTATCAGGTTTAACTTAGTTGGAGATGGAGAGAAAGAAGGACGGCAACCCTGGGAGGTTTGGAGAAACCACCTTCACGATTGCTCATTAAATCTCCACACAGTCAAGGGCAGCACGGTAGCATTGTGGCGGGAAGCACCGTAGCATTGTGGATAGCACAATTGATTCACAGCTCCAGGGTCCCAGGTTCGATCCCGGCTTGGGTCACTGTCTGTGTGGAGTCTGCACATCCTCCCTGTGTATGCGTGGGTTTCCTCCGGGTGCCCTGGTTTCCTCCCACAGTCCAAAGATGTGCAGGTTAGGTGGATTGGCTATGCTAAATTGCCCTTAGTGTCCAAAATTGCCCTTAGTGTTGGGTGGGGTTAATGGGTTGTGGGGATAGGGTGGAGGTGTGGACCTTGGGTTGGGTGCTCTTTCCAAGAACCGGTGCAGACTCGATGGGCCGAATGGCCTCCTTCTGCACTGTAAATTCTATGACGAGTGAGATTCTATGACAATCTGACACTTTATTTGGATTTCAGACCAGGGAGGAGGGTGTATGGGATGGGGATTTACAGCTTTGGGGGAACAAGACAGAAAAATGTTCCATAGAAACTAAAACTTAATTTTGAATCTCTGGCCAGGACTGACAATTGTGACCTTTGCAAATTCCTTTTACAGGATATTAGGAGAGGATTTGTGGACAGGAAAGCGAAAACAAACTTCAAGATCTTCAGAGTCAACAGGACCTGGGTATCTTCGGACTCTGAATATGGAAAGAGAAATATTTATCTGTTCTGTCTGTGGTTAAGTATTTCAAACATCAGTGTGACTGGAAAAGCATTGAGACCCAGACACACATTGAGCGAGAGTGTTCTCGTAAACTGACTGTGGAAAGAGGTTTAACCAGTTGCACAGCCTGAGAAAACATCACACCATTCACAGCAGGAAGAGACCGTGCTCATGTCCAACATGGAGAGACAAGATGACACCAACACCTCAGAAAAACCATGGATATGTGGGGACTGTGGGAAGGCATTCACTTGCCCATCCAAGTTGGAAACTCATCGACGCGTCCACACAGGGGAGAGGCCCTTCAGCTGCTCTTTATGTGGGAAAGATTTCAGTCAGTCATCCAACCTAGCGTTACACCAGCGGGTTCACACTGGAGAGAGGCCGTACACCTGCTCTGTCTGTGGGAAAGGATTCATTCAGTCATACAATCTAGCATTACACCGGCGAGTTCACACCGGGGAGAGACCATTCACCTGCTCTGTATGTGCGAAGGGATTCATTAATTCTTCTAACCTAGTGGCACACCAGCGAGTTCACACTGGGGAGAAACCATTCAGCTGCACCTCCTGTGGAATGAGCTTTAGGCTTTCATCCACTCTGCTGAAACACCAGCGAGTTCACACGAAGGAGAAACCATTCAACTGCCCTGACTGTGGAAGGAGCTTCAGGCACTCAGGCAGTCTCATTGTATACCAGCGCGCTCACACTGGGGAGAGGCCATTCACCTGCTCCATGTGTGGGAAGGGATTCACAGATTCATGCCAACTGCTGAGACATGAACGGGTTCATACTGGGAAGAGGCCGTTCACCTGCTGTGAGTGTGGGAAGGGATTCATTGATTTATCCCAGCTACTGAAACACCAGCGACGTCACAAGTGACTCAGGGATTGGATTCTGCTGTTATTGCTGCTGTTAATGACAAGCAGGCCCGAATCACATTAGTCCTGACAGTTGGGGTATCTACTAATGTTAATCCACTGTTTAACTGCGCTGGAGTTTATTATTCTGGATCTATAGCTGATTGTGTTCTCGGGGCTGCAATGTCCCTTCTGGAACTGCTGTCTGTGATCTTTCCCCATAATCCAGGAACTCTCATCAGAAATTAGTTCGCAACAAGATTCTGGACTTTTACTTCAATCTCAAATTGAGATTTTGTGTGAAACTCTACAATTGAATGTCTGAACATTCCACTGATTAACATCTCCAATTAGAAATTGCTGATTAATCCTTGCTGACAATTCTTACTGACAGGGGCAGCAAGGTAGCATTGTGGATAGCACAATTGCTTCACAGCTCCAGGGTCCCAGGTTCAATTCCGGCTTGGGTCACTGTCTGTGCGGAGTCTGCACATCCTCCCCGTGTGTGCGTGGGTTTCCTCCGGGTGCTCCGGTTTCCTCCCACAGCCCAAAGATGTGCAGGTTAGGTGGATTGGCCATGATAAATTGCCCTTAGTGTCCAAAATTGCCCTTAGAGTTGGGTGGGGTTACTGGGTTATGGGGATAGGGTGGAGGTGTTGCCCTTGGGTGCGGTGCTCTTTCCAAGAGCCGGTGCAGACCCGATGGGCCGAATGGCCTCCTTCTGCACTGTAAATTCTAAGAAATCTATGAAATTCTATGTAAAAAAAATTCTATGATTGGATCTCAGGACACATAGCCTAAAGCAGTTGTCTGTGCGAATGTTAAAACAGGCTCTCGAGAGAAATAGATTTTGAAATGATCAACACTGGCTTTAGCCCAACACCACACTCTGGCTCACACCAGTTAACCGTTCAGAGGAGAATGCCGTCACCAGCTGCAGAGACCAGAACTCACTCATCTGTCCGTTTGTCCTCCAGGTTGGTTAATAGGCTGGTGAAAAAGGCAGATGGAACACTTGCCTTTATCAATTGAGGCATAGATTACAAAAGCAGGGAGGCCATATTGGAGCTGTACAGAACTTTGGTGAGGCCGCAGCTGGAGTACTGCCATTCTGGTTGTCACATTATAGGAAGGATGTAATTGCACTGGAGCGAGTGCAGAGGTGATTCACCAGAATGTTGCCTGGGATGGAACATTTAAGTTATGAAGTGAGGGTGGCTAGGCCTGGGTTGTTTTCGCTGGGGCAGAGAAGACAGGGGTGACCTGATGGAGGTGTACAAGATCATGAGGACCGTGGACAGAGTGGATACGGAACAGCTGTTCCAGTTGAAGGGTTAGTTACGAGAGGACACAGGTTCAAGGTGAGAGACAGGAGGCTTAGTGGGGATTTGAGGAAAACCATTTTTACCCAGAGGATGGTGACGGTCTGGAATGCACTGCCTGGGAGGGTGGTAGATGCGGGTTGCCTCATATCCTTTCAAAAGTACCTGGATGAAGACTGGCACGTCATAACATTCAAGGCTATGGGCCAAGTGCTGGTAAATGGGATTAGGTTGGCAGGTCAATGTTTCTCATGCGATGGGGCAGACTCGATGGACCAAAGGGCCTCTTCTGCACCGTTATTCTGTGTTTCTGAGATGGGTTTACTATTATCACCTGTCTTGGGTCATGTGTTTTCCTGACCATTTAACTGCTGAATCATATTTAAACTGTTATTTCTCAATAAACTACTTTAAAATCGCTTCTGAGCTCATCCCCCTTTTAGAATATTCTGTGACTTGTGGACCTGAATGCTACAAGTGGTGTTAGGAGTGGTATCACAGTCACAGTTAAACGTGAATGGAGACATTCCTGAGTGAAGCCTGGGGTAGACAATGCCATTGATATATTACCGGAAACGACTGATAGATAATCTGACAGAGAAAACAGACGATCCGGGGCTTATAGATAACCCCACACGAAGGGGCAATTTAGCATAACCAATTCACCTAACCTGCACATCTTGGACTGTGGGAGGAAACTGAAGCACCCGGAGGAAACCCACGCGCACACGGGGAGAAAGTGCACACTCCTCAGAGACAGTTTCCCGAGGTCGGAATCGAATCTGGGTCCCTGCTGCTATGAGGCAGCAGTGCTAACCACTGTGCTGCCATGCTGCCCCAACAGACAGCTGGAGAATCTTTAAAGTCTGTGCATGAAGTTTGTTTGAACCAGATATATTTACAACGTGCCAGTAATTTGGAATTGTGTGAGATGACCTGCAGGTGGGGAGGATGAATCTAAGTTGATACTTATCACATTTTTCTATCAAAAGGTTTTACATTTATTATTGGTCGCAGCTGAAGCGATTGTGTTGCTGATTCTGATCATTCTCGTGGCATTACTAAGTTATCTATGGTATGGAATCAAGAAAACATGCATTGAAATAGCTTAACATTGCGACGCCAGAAATTAGTTGTGAGAAGTTAATAAGGATATTCTCTCTCGGGTTGGGGAGATCTGTAAAAAAAAGTGTCGAATAACACAATAAATTCTTCTGAAATGTGTTGACTCTTATAGGACTATTTCAGTCTCTCTTCCTCCCATTGGGAACGTTTCCAGGATTGACAAATACAGGGCAGTGTTAGCCTAGTGTCTCTGCCAAGGACATGTGGCTTGCACAGGGCCTGAAACAAGACAATCTTGGTGTATTCGTGATCTCCAGTCCAACATGTAAACCAGCTGCCTGTGTAAAGATTAAACAGGACGTCCGAGCAAGCGATGAGCCACAACCTGGCTTCATGGACATCCGATGGAAAATGAGGTTTTCACTTGAATATCTATTCCTGACTAATGGACAGTTGAATAAGTGATTGATGTAAGACCCTAGAAATAATGGTTATAAATGGGCCTTTGAGAGGGATAATCATATCAGGCAGTGGGCGGTGCACAGTAGTTAGCACTGCTGCCTCATAGCGCGAGGGACCCGTGTTCAATTCCAGCCTCGCGGGACTGTGTGGAGTTTTCACTTTCTCCCTGTCTCTGCGTGGGTTTCCTCTGGTGCTCCGGTTTCTTCCCACAGTTCAAAGGTGTGAAGGTGAGGCGGGTTGGCCATGCAAAATTGCCCCTTAGTGTCCTGGGATGTGTAGGTCAGGTTAAGGGGTTACAGGGAAGTGGGTTTGGGTGGCACGCACTTTCAGAGGGTCGCTGCAGTCTCGATGGGCCGAATAGCCTCTTTCTGCACTGTCGGGATTCTGTGACCTCAGATATCAGAAATCTCTGGAATTCCACATGTCCTCATTGCTCTCTCCTTGAGTATAACAGCTTTCAGTCAGGTAGAGTCAGTAACACGTGTCTGTCATGATGTTTCCATTCCTATTTTATCACACACCTCCCAGTGACACAGCACAACATTTTTGCTCCTTTCCACCTTGTCCTCCTTTTATTATCTAATAATAATAGTAACAGAGTAACACACACCAGAATTGGAATAACAGACAGGTTATTGTCTAATAATAACAGTGACAGAGTAACACACACCGGAATTGGAATAACAGACAGGTTATTGTCTAATTGTGACATAGTAACACACACCAGAATAGGAATAACAGGCAGCTTATTGTCTAATAACTGTGACAAAGTAACAGGGGTGGCATAGTGGTATAGCACTGTTACCTTACAGTGCCTGGGTTCAATCCTGACCTTGGGTCACTGTGGAGTTTGTACATTCTTGTGTGTCTGCACAGATTTCCTGTTGGTGCTCTTCTTTCCTCCCACACAGTACAAAGATGTGCAGGTTAGGTGGATTGGCTATGCTAAATTGTCCCTGGGAGAGGTTATGAGGATTGGGTGGGACTTTGGATTCAATGATCATAGAATTGCTACAGTGCAGAAGGAGGCCATTTGGCCCATCGAGTCTGCACCGCCCCTCTGAAAGATCACCCAATCTAGGCCAATCTCCCACCCTATCCACATAACCGCTCCCAGGGACAATTTAGCATAACCAGTCCACCTCACCTGCACATCTTTGGACTGTGAGGGAGGAAACAAGAACAGCGACAGGAAATCTGTGCAGACACAGATGTGTTCACTCACACACACTGCAGCCTGACTTTTATTATGGGAACAGACACTGTGTTTGTTACTCAAAGTGAATGAATCCGTTGCTGTTTATCCTCTGGGCCCCATCTCCAGTATTATTGTCTGATTGTCCCACGGTTATTATTGGACTATCAGCGAGTCAACCTGAGCCTGTGGCCACTCTCACCATCTGTAACCGTCACAATGCCCGGGTGATTGACGGCAGCTCCCGACCAATAGGAAAAGGAGGGGCGGAACTGAATTTCCCGACCGAAAGCGGCTGGTCCTCCAACCAATCGGAGTGAATGAGGGGCGGGGCCCGCTGTGATTGAAGCATGCGCAGTGTGGGTAATGGCGAAGGAAAAGCAACTTTTCTTCAGATCCGAAATTGGCAAGAGGCGTTTAACAGTATAGAGGCAGCGAGAGAAAGCGGGAGTGGGCGGAAACGTTGTGTAAAGCTGTTGCAATGGCAAACCTCGCAAAAGTTTACGGGACCCAATTTGTACCGAGCGGGGCTGCGGCTCTTCACGTTCGGCTCGGGTTAACGGCCGCCATCTTTAATGTGTATCAGCGCGCATGCGCGTTTGTAATTTCTGTCGGGGGCGATGTTTCAATGAGTGGGAGGAGCTTGTTCCCCATTGTTCAGAATGGAGACAACTTGTCCATCAAACTGGATTAGTCTTTGAGTCTCAATGTCTTATTGATGATGCAAAGCGGTGGCAGAGATGGAAAGAAAAGGAAGCCAATCCTGTCCTCCAGATATTACTGTCTTATTAGATATCCTGTTCCATGTGTCCAAAGCACTGCGGCTCTGTTGAGCAGCACAGTAGCATAGTGGTTAGCACAATTGCTTCACAGCTCCAAGGTCCCAGGTGTGATTCCTAGCTGGGAGACACTGTGCGGAGTCTGCACGTTCTCCCCATGTCTGCGTGGGTTTCCTCTGGGTGCTCCGGTTTCCTCCCACAGTCCAAAGATGTGCAGGTTAGGTGGATTGGCCATGCTAAATTACCCTTAGTGTCCAAAATTGCCCTTAGGGTTGGTTGAGTGGGGTTACTGGGTTATGGGGATAGGGTGGTGTGGGCTTGAACATAGAAAATACAGCACAGAACAGGCCTTTCGGCCCACAATGTTGTGCCGAACCTTTGTCCTAGATTAATCATAGATTATCATTGAATTTACAGTGCAGAAGGAGGCCATTCGGCCCTTTGAGTCTGCACCGGCTCTTGGAAAGAGCGTCCTACCCAAACTCAACACCTCCACCCAACACCAAGGGCAATTTTGGACACTTAAGGGCAATTTATCATGGCCAATCCACCTTTGGACTGTGGGAGGAAACCGGAGCACCCGGAGGAAACCCACGCAGACACGGGGAGGATGTGCAGACTCTGCACAGACAGTGATCCAAGCCGGAATCGAACCTGGAGCTGTGAAGCAATTGTGCTATCCACAATGCTACCGTGCTGCCCTTAAGAACAAATAAATCTACACTGTATCATTTTACCGTAATCCATGCACCTATCCAATAGCAGCTTGAAGGTCCCTAATGTTTCCGACTCAACTACTTCCACAGGCAGTGCATTCCATGCCCCCACTACTCTCTGGGTAAAGTACCTACCTCTGATATCCCTCCTATATCTTCCACCTTTCACCTTAAATTTATGTCCCCTTGTAATGGTTTTTTCCACCCGGGGAAAAAGTCTCTGACTGTCTATCTATTCCCCTGATGGTCTTATAAACCTCTATCAAGTCGCCCCTCATCCTTCTCCGTTCTAATGAGAAAAGGCCTAGCACCCTCAACCTTTCCTCGTAAGACCTACTCTCCATTCCAGGCAACATCCTGGTAAAACTTCTTTGCACCTTTTCCAAAGCTTCCACATCCTTCCTAAAATGAGGCGACCAGAACTGTACACAGTACTCCAAATGTGGGCTTACCAAAGTTTTGTACAGCTGCATCATCACCTCACGGCTCTTAAATTCAATCCCTCTGTTAATGAACGCGAGCACACCATAGGCCTTCTTCACAGCTCTATCCACTTGAGTGGCAACTTTCAAAGATGTATGAACATAGACCCCAAGATCTCTCTGCTCTTCCACATTGCCAAGAACTCTACCGTTAACCCTGTATTCCGCATTCATATTTGTCCTTCCAAAATGGACAACCTCACACTTTTCAGGGTTAAACTCCATCTGCCACTTCTCAGCCCAGCTCTGCATCCTATCTATGTCTCTTTGCAGCCGACAACAGCCCTCCTCACTATCCACAACTCCACCAATCTTCGTATCGTCTGCAAATTTACTGACCCACCCTTCAACTCCCTCATCCAAGTCATTAATTAAAATCACAAACAGCAGAGGACCCAGAACTGATCCCTGCGGTACGCCACTGGTAACTGGGATCCAGGCTGAATATTTGCCATCCACCACCACTCTCTGACTTCTATCGGTTAGCCAGTTTGTTATCCAACTGGCCAAATTTCACACTATCCCATGCCTCCTTACTTTCTGCAGAAGCTTACCATGGGGAACCTTATCAAATGCCTTACGAAAATCCATGTACACTACATCCACTGCTTTACCTTCATCCACATGCTTGGTCACCTCCTCAAAGAATTCAATAAGACTTGTAAGGCAAGACCTACCCCTCACAAATCCGTGCTGACTATCCCTAATCAAGTAGTGTCTTTCCAGATGCTCAGAAATCCTATCCTTCAGTACCCTTTCCATTACTTTGCCTACCACCGAAGTAAGACTAACTGACCTGTAATTCCCAGGGTTATCCCTAGTCCCTTTTTTGAACAGGGGCACGACATTTGCCACTCTCCAATCCCCTGGAACCACCCCTGCTGACAGTGAGGACGAAAAGATCATTGCCAACGGCTCTGCAATTTCATCTCTTGCTTCCCATAGAATCCTTGGATATATCCCGTCAGGCCTGGGGGACTTGTCTATCCTCGGGTTTTTCAAAATGCCCAACACATCTTCCTTCCTAACAAGTATTTCCTCGAGCTTACCAATCTGTTTCACACTGTCCTCTCCAACAATATCGCCCCTCTCATTTGTAAATACAGAAGAAAAGTACTCGTTCAAGACCTCTCCTATCTCTTCAGACTCAATACACAATCTCCCGCTACTGTCCTTGATCGGACCTACACTCGCTCTAGTCATTCTCATATTTCTCACATATTTGTAAAAGGCCTTGGGGTTTTCCTTGATCCTACCCGCCAAAGATTGTTCATGCCCTCTCTTAGCTCTCCTAATCCCTTTCTTCAGTTCCCTCCTGGCTATCTTGTATCCCTCCAATGCCCTGTCTGAACCTTGTTTCCTCAGCCTTACATAAGTCTCCTTTTTCCTCTTAACAAGACATTCAACCTCTCTTGTCAACCATGGTTCCCTCACTCGACCATCTCTTCCCTGCCTGACAGGGACATACATACATACATTGGGTAGGATGCTCTTTCCAAGAGCCGGTGCAGACTCGATGGGCCAAGTGGCCTCCTTCTGCACTGTAAATTCAATGAGTCACATGAAGACCCAAGGCAGAAGCTCACAACACGTGAGTAGACGTTGTCCTCAAATCAAGGGACTGCTGATGACAACGAGGGTCAGTGTGCAGCGGGGGGCATGAGCGGTCATCCTGGACCAGGGAGCAGGAGGAGGACTGACTGCGATGGATTTTGGAAACTCCTTTTACAGGAGATTAGATCATAAGACATAGGAGCAGAATTAGGCCACTCGGGATCATTCTTGTGAACCTCCACTGGACCCTTTCCAAGACCAGCACATCCTTCCTTAGATACGGGGCCCAAAACTGCTCACAATACTCCAGATGGGGTTTGACCAGAGCTTTATACAGCCTCAGAAGCACATCCCTCGTCTTGTATTCTAGCCCTCTTGACATGAATGCTAACATTGCATTTGCCTTCTTAACTGCCGACTGAACCTGTACGTTAATCTTAAGAGAATCATGAACAAGGACTTCCAATTACCTTTGTGCTTCTGATTTCCGAAACATTTTCCCATTTAGAAAATAGTCTATGCCTAAATTCCTTCTTCCAAAGTGCATAACCTCACACTTTTCCACATTGTATTTCATTTGCCACTTCATTGCCCACTCTCCTAGCTTGTCCAAGTCCTTCTGCAGCCCTTGTGCTTCCTCAATACTAACTGTCCCCCTATAGATCTTTGTATCACGTGCAAACTTAGCAACAGTGCTTTCAGTTCCTTCTTCCAAATCATTAATATATATTGTAAAAAGTTGTGGTCCCAGCACAGACCACTGAGGCACACCACTAGTCACCGGCTGCCATCCTGAAAAAGACCCTTTTATCCCCACTCTCTGCCTTCTGCCGGCCAGCCAATCCTCTATCTATGCCAGGATCTTACCCTTAACACCATGGGCTCTTAACATATTTAACAGTCTACTGTGCGGCACCTTGTCAAAGACCTTCTGGAAATCTAAATAAATCATGTCCACTGGTTCTCCTTTGTCTATCTTCCATGCTACCTCCTCAAACGGACTTGTTAGACATGACCTCCCTTTGACAAAGCTGTGCTGACTCAGTCCTATTTACCATGTACTTCCCAATACTCCGCGATCTCAGCTTTAATAACGGACTCCAAAATCTTAGCAATGACCGAAGTCAGGCTAACCGGCCTCGAAGTTCCCATCTTCTGCCTTCCTCCCTTCTTAAACAGCAGTGTTACATTAGCCACTTTCCAGTCCTCTGGGACCCTTCCTGCCTCCAGTGATTTCTGAAAGATCACCACCAATGCCTCCACAATTTCCTCAGCTATCTCTTTTAGAACCCTGGGGTTCTAAACCCATCCGGTCCAGGTGGTTTATCTACCTTCAGACCTTTCCCCAGAACCTTCTCCTTAGTGATGGCCACTGCACCCACCTCGGCCCCCTGATTCTCCTGGATCTCTGGCATCCCACGTGTCTTCCACCATGAAGACTGATGAAAAGTAACTGTTCAGTTGCTCTGCCATTTCTTTGTTTCCTATTATTACTTCTCCAGCCACATTTTCCAGTGGTCCAATGTCTATTTTTGCCTCTCTTACCTTTTATATATTGAAAAAAACTCTTCATATCTTCACTTATTACTAGCTAGCTTGCACTTCTATTTCATCTTCCTTTATTGCTTTTATAGTTGTCCTCTGATCGCTTTTAAAGGCTTCCCAATCCTCTGGCTTCCCACTAATTCTCGCCAAATTGTATGCTGTTTCATTTGCTGTTCTTGACTTCCCTCTTCAACCATGGATGCCTTGTCTCCCCTTTAGCATGTTTCCTCCTCCTTGGGATGACTTTCTGTTGTGAATTGGACATTTTGAAATCTCTCTCAGTGTACCTGAACAGGGGCAGGAATGTGGCGACTAGGGGATTTTCACAGTAACTTGATTGCAGTGCTATTTACTTGTGACAATAAAGATTATTATATTATAATTGGGGGGGATAAAATTCATGCAGATTTGCAGCTCCACAAAGTGTTTCCAACTCCTCCCACACATCTCCTTAACAGGTTGACGCATTTATTTGTCTTGACTATAAGGGTGGTCACTGGTGGCACGGTGGTGCAGTGGTTAACACTGCCGTCTCACTGTACCGAGGACCAGGTTCGATCCCAGCCCCGGGTCACTATAAGTGGGGTGTTTGCACATCTCTGCACATTCTCCCCATGTCTAAGTGGATTGGCCACGCTAAATTGCCCCTTAATTGGAAAAAAAATAATTGACGTTGAATGGGCACCTTGACAAATACATGAAGAGGATGGGAATAGAGGGATACGGACCCCGGAAGTGTAGGAGATTTTAGTTTAGACGGGCAGCATGGTCGGCACGGGCTTGGAGGGCCGAAGGGCCTGTTCCTGTGCTGCACTGTTGTTTGTTCTTTGTTGTTCTAAATTTATTTTTAAAAAGGATTGTCTCTTTCCTGATGTTCACAATTAAAGGGGTGGGTTCCCCAGGAGATGGCTGACATTTCAGGGGACAGTAAATTAATAATGGACAGAGATATGGCTCGTGTTGTTACATGGCACAGATTAGATATATTATTTGCAGTTTGTAATAAAGTAAATTTATTATTATTTCTCGTCTTCTGATATATATATATATATATATATATATATATATGGTTAGGTGGATTGGCCATGATAAATTTCCCTTAGTGTCCAAAATTGTCCTTTGTTTGGGTGGGGTTACTGGGCTATGGGGATAGGGTGGAGGTGTTGACCTTGGGTAGGGTGCTCTTTCCAAGAGCCGGTGCAGACTCGATGGGTCGAATGGCCTCCTTCTGCACTGTAAATGCTATGATAATCTATGATAAGACTGCAGCTATGTCATAGATTTCCAGTCATCTCTTCCCTCAGAGGGTTGTTAGTCTTTGGATTTCTCTTTCATAGGGACCAGTTGTATCTGAAAAATGAAAATGAAAATCGCTTCTTGTCACAAGTAGGCTTCAATTAAGTTACTGTGAAAAGCCCCTAGTCGCCACATTCCGGCGCCTGTTCGGGGAGGCTGGTACGGGAATTGAAACGTGCTACCGGCCTGCCTCGGTCTGCTTTCAAAGCCAGTGATTTAGCCCTGTACTAAACAGCCCCTATCTGGGGGTCATTGAATGTATCAAAGCACAAGTTTGACAGATATTTTATTGACAATGGAGTTAAGGGTTATGGACAACAGGCAGGAAAATAGAGAGAAAGCTGAGATGAGGATGTGGTGAAGCTTTGGAATTCTCTACCCCAGAGGAATGTGGAGCCTATGTCATCAGGTATGTTCAAGACAAATATTGGTAGGTTTCTAGATATTGAAGATATCGAGGGATATGGGGATTGTGTGGGAAAATGGTGCTGGGGTAGATCGGCCAAGGATCGCATTGAATGGTTGAGCAGACTCAGTGGGCCGAATGGCCTACTCTTGCTCCTATTCTAATAGAACATAAGAACTAGGAGCAGGAGTAGGCCATCTGGCCGCTCGAGCCTGCTCCACCATTCAATGAGATCATGGCTGATCTTTTGTGGACTCAGCTCCACTTTCCTGCCCGAACACCATAACCCTTAATCCCTTTATTCTTCAAAAAACTATCTATCTTTATCTTAAAAACATTTAATGAAGGAGCCTCTACTGCTTCACTGGGCAATAAATTCCATAGATTCACAACCCTTTGGGTGAAGAAGTTCCTCCTAAACTCAGTCCTAAATCTGCTTCCCCTTATTTTGAGGCTATGCCCCCTAGTTCTGCTTTCACCCGCCAGTGGAAACAACCTGCCCGCATCTATCCTGTCTATTCCCTTCATAATCTTATATGTTTCTATAAGATCCCCCCTCATCCTTCTAAATTCCAACGAGTACAGTCCCAGTCTACTCAGCCTCTCCTCGTAATCCAACCCCTTCAGCTCTGGGATTAACCTAGTGAATCTCCTCTGCACTCCCTCCAGTGCCAGTACGTCCTTTCTCAAGTAAGGAGACCAAAACTGAACACAATACTCCAGGTGTGGCCTCACTAACACCTTATACAATTGCAGCAGAACCTCCCTAGTCTTAAACTCCATCCCTCTAGCAATGAAGGACAAAATTCCATTTGCCTTCTTAATCACCTGTTGCACCTGTAAACCAACTTTTTGCGACTCATGCACTAGCACACCCAGGTCTCTCTGCACAGCAGCATGTTTTAATATTTTATCATTTAAATAATAATCCCTTTTGCTGTTATTCCTACCAAAATGGATAACCTCACATTTGTCAACATTGTATTCCATCTGCCAGACCCTAGCCCATTCACTTAGCCTATCCAAATCCCTCTGCAGACTCCCAGTATCCTCTGCACTTTTTGCTTTACCACTTATCTTAGTGTCGTCTGCAAACATGGACACATTGCCCTTGGTCCCCAACTCCAAATCATCTATGTAAATTGTGAACAGCTGTGGGCCCAACACTGATCCCTGAGGGACACCACTAGCTACTGATTGCCAACCAGAGAAACACCCATTAATCCCCACTCTTTGCTTTCTATTAATTAACCAATCCTCTATCCATGCTACTACTTTCCCCTTAATGCCATGCATCTTTATCTTATGCAGGAACCTTTTGTGTGGCACCTTGTCAAAGGCTTTATGGAAATCCAGATATACCACATCCATTGTCTCCCCGTTATCTACCGCACTGTTAATGTCCTCAAAAAATTCCACTAAATTAGTTAGGCAAGATCTGCCCTTTATGAACCCATGCTGCGTCTGCCCAATGGGACAATTTCCATCCAGATGCCTCGCTATTTCTTCCTTGATGATAGATTCCAGCATCTTCCCTACTACCGAAGTTAAGCTCACTGGCCTATAATTACCCGCTTTCTACCTACCTCCTTTTTTAAACAGTGGTGTCACGTAATCTCTGTGTCCTGGTCAGGAAGCAGTGAGCTGAGCTTGGATCTGCCAATCAACATGAATCAGCACCTTCAGGAGAATTGGGAGGGTGAATATTAGATACAGCAGAGTGAGAATGGAGGGAGAGTGTGTGGGATGGAGATTTACAGCTTTTGGAGACCGAGAGAGGAAATAATGTTCCACAGCAACTAGAATTGTCTGTTCTGAATTTCTATCCCGTACTAACAATGATGACTTTTGTAAATTGTATTTAAAGGATATTGGAAGAGGAGGAATTATAGACAGAAATCTCAAACGTCACATTGCGATGTGACAAACTCACTCGATCCCTTCTGATCTGAATATCATCGGGCTCTGAATATCATCGGCGAGAAGGAGAAATGTTTGTCCGATCTGTCGGCTTCAAAACATTTTAAATGTGAGTGTGATGGGAAAAGCACCAAGACCCTCACAACACACACCCGAGTGAGAGAGTTCCAGTGAGCTGACTGTGGAAACATCAGTGTGACTGGAAAAGCACCGAGACCCACACAACACACACCCGAGTGAGAGTGTTTCAGTGAACTGACTGTGGAAAGAGCTTCAAGGTGTTACACAGCCTGAAAAAACATCACACTATTCACAGGAGAGACAGTGCACATGGTCTGCGTGCAGACAAGGCTTCCGCTGACTGTCCAATCTGGAGAGACACGAGACCCAGAACATGGATAAACCGTGGAAATGTGGGGACTGTGGGAAGGGATACAGAGTCCCATCTCTGCTGGAGATTCATCGCCGCAATCACACTGGGGAGAGGCCATTCACCTGCTCTCGGTGTGAGAAGGGATTCACTCGGTTATCCACCCTGCAGGCACACCAGCGGGTTCACACAGGGGAGAGGCCATTCACCTGCTCTCGGTGTGGGAAGGGATTCACTCGGTTATCCACCCTGCAGGCACACCAGCGAATTCACACTGGGGAGAGGCCGTTCACCAGCTCTCAGTGTGAGAAGGGATTCGTTCAGTTATCCACCCTGCAGACACACCAGCAAGTTCACACTGGGGAGAGACCGTTCACCTGCTCTCAGTGTGGGAAGGGATTTGTTGATTCATCCACCCTGCGGAAACATCAGCAAGTTCACACTGGGGAGAGGCCATTCACCTGCTCCCTCTGTGGGAAAGGATTCACGCTGTTATCCAACCTGCAGAGACATCAGCGAGTTCACACTGGGGAGAAGCCATTCACCTGCTCTTAGTGTGGGAAGGGATTACATAGAAACATAGGAGCAGGATGAGACCATTTGGCCCTTTGCACCTGCTCTGCCATTCATTATGATCATGGCTTACCATCCATAGCCTAATCCCGCTTTCCCCTCCATATCCTTTGATCCCCTTCGCCCTCAGTGCTATATCCATCTGCTTCTTGAAAACATACAATGTATTGGCCTCAACTATTTCCTGTGGTAACAAATTCCACAGGCTCACCACTCTCTGGTTGAAGAAATTACTCATCTCTGTCCTAAATGGTTTACCCCGTATTCTCAGACTGCGACCTCTGGTTCTGTACACTCCCACCATCGGGAAAATCTTTCCTGCATCTACCCTGTCAAGTCCTGTTAGAATATTATAGGTTTCTATGAGGTCCCCCATTCTTCTGAACTCCAGCGAATACAATCCTAACTGATTCAATCTCTCATACGTCAGTCCCACCATCCCAGGAATCAGTCTGGTAAACCTTTGCTGCACTCCCTCTGGAGCAAGAACATCCTTCCTAAGGAGACCGAAACTGCACGCAATATTCCAGGTACTGCCTCACCAAGGCCCTATATAATTGCAGCAAGATATCTCTGCTCCTGTATTCAAATCCGCTCGCAATGAAGACCAGCATACCATTTGCCTTCTTTACCGCCTGCTACAGCTGCATGCTTTCCTTCAGTAACCAGTGTACGAGGACACCCAGGTCTCAATGCACATTCCCCTCGTAATTTATGGCCATTCAGCTAATAGTCTGCCTTCTCATTTTTTTTTAATGAACAATTTTATTGAGGTATTTTTGGCATTGTAAACAGCCACAGTGTACAGTAATATGCCATTATCACTAGAAACATAGTGCAAAAAAACAAGTCATCTCTCACAAACACCCGCCTATTTATCCCCCTACTCTACTCTACTCATCACACCCCCCTCCCCCCCGCCCGCTGATGTTTAATTCTCCGCAAAGAAGTCGATAAATGGTTGCCACCTTCGGGCGAACCTTGTCATTGATCCTCTTAAGGCAAACTTAATTTTTTCCAAACTGAGAAAGCTTGCCATGTCCGAAAGTTATATTTCGGTCTTTGGGTGCTTTGCGTCCCTCCATGCCAGCAGTATTCCTCACCTGGCTACCAGGGAAGCAAAGGCCAAGGCGTCGGCCTCTTTCTCCTCCTGGACTCCCGGGTCTTCCAAAACCCCAAAAATTGCCACCTCTGGATTCATCGCCACCCTTGTTTTCAAAACCTGGGACATGAAGTCCGCAAAACCCTCCCAGTACCTCCTAAGTTTTGGACATGCCCAGAATATGTGGATAGGGTTCGCTGGTCCTCCTGCGCATCTCGCACACTTGTCCTCCAGTCCAAAGAATTTACTCATCCGGGCCACCGCCATGTGTGCCCGGTGGACGACCTTGAATTGAATCAGGCCGAGCCTTGCGCATGTTGGAGTTGAGTTTACCCTACTCAGGGCTTCCACCCATACGACGTCCTCCATCTCCTCACCGAGTTCCTCCTCCTACTTAAGTTTCAGTTCCTGTGTCTGAGACTCCTCCGCTCTCATGAGCTCTTTATTGACATCCGAGACTCTCCCTTCTCTCCCCAGGAAACTACCCTGTCCTGGACCCGTTTGGTGGGAGGCGTGGGAAGGATGGGACCTGTCTGTGTACAAAATCAGGTACTTGCAAGTACCTGAAGTCCTTTCCCCTTGCCAGTCCAAAACTCTGCTCCAGCTCCCTTATGCTCAAAAAGCTCCCTTCTAGGAACAAATCGCCCATACTCCCCACCCCCACCCTTCGCCATGCTCGGAACCCGCCATCCATGTTCCCGGGGGTAAAACAGTGGTTGTCACAGATTGGGGACCAGACCGATGCTCTCACCTCCCCCACATGTTTCCTCCACTGGCCCCAGATCCACAGGGCCGCCACCACTACAAGGCTGCTGGAGTACCTGGCTGGCGAGAGCAGCAGAGGAGCCGTGACCAGGGCTGCCAGACTGGTGCCCTTGCATGAAGCCGCCTCCATCCGCCCCCAAATAGACCCCGTACCCACCATCCATTTCCTTATCATGGCTATATTGGCTCCCCAGTAGTAGTTGCTAAGCAGCGCCAGTCCCCCCTCCCTGCGATTCCTCTCTAGCATCACTTTCTTCACCCGCGGGGACTTCCCCGCCCAAACAAAGCCCATAATAATTTTATCAACCCGTTTAAAGAAGGACCGTGGGATGAAGATTGGGAGGCACTGGAAAATAAATAGGAATCTCGGGAGGATCGTCATCTTCACCGTCTGCACTCTCCCCGCAAGTGATAGCGAGAGTGCATCCCATCTCCGGATTCACTCTTCATTTGCGCCACCACCCTGGTCAAATTTAACTTGTGTAGCCTGCCCCAGTCTCGCGCCACCTGTATCCCCAAGTATCGGAAGATCTTCCTGACCAGCCTAAATGGAAACCCCTTCAACCTATTCTCCTGGCTCCTCGCCTGGAGCACAAACATCTCGCTCTTTGTCATATTTAGCTTGTACCCAGAGAACCAGCCAAATTCTCTCAATGTTTCCATTATACCGCCCATCCCGGTCAGTGGGTCCGATACGTATCGAAGCAAGTCGTCTGCGTAGAGCGAGACCCTATGCTTAATCCCCCCAACCATTCCTTTGCAACCCTTGGTTGTTCTCAGAGCAATCGCCAGTGGTTCTATGGCCAGCGCAAACAGCAATGGAGAGAGTGGGCATCCCTGTCTGGCCCCGCGGTGTAGTCTAAAATAATCGGATGTTGTCCTATTCATCCTTACGCTAGCTTCCGGGGCCTGATATAGCAATCTGACCCAGTCGATGAAGCCCTCCCCGAACCCAAACTGTCCCAATACCTCCCACAAATAGTCCGACTCCACCCGGTCAAAGGCCTTCTCGGCCCCCATTGCCACCACTACTTCCATCTCTCTGCCCTCTGGGCACATCATGATCACGTTAAGTAGTCTCCTTAAGTTGGCTGTCAGCTGTCTACCTTTAACGAACCCAGTTTGGTCTTTCCCAATTACCTCCGGTACACAGTCCTCAATTCTAAACGCCAAGACCTTAGCCAGCGGCTTAGCGTCAACATTGATCAGGGAGATTGGCCTATATGACCCACACGGGTTCTCGTGCCGTTTTAGTATCAGCGAGATGGTGGCTTGTGACATCGTCGGGGGTAGAGTCCCTCTGTCCCTCGCCTCATTAAACACCCTGGTCACAACCGGCCCCACTATCTCCGGGAACTTTTTGTAGAACTCGACCGGGTATCCATCCGGCCCTGGGGCTTTGCCCGACTGCATGGCCTTCAAGCCACCCATTACTTCCTCTGCCCTGATCGGGGCCCCCAACCCGTCTACTAGCCCCCTGCCCACTTTAGGGAAGGTCAGTCCGTCCAAGAGGCGCCTCATCCCTTCCGGCCCCTCAGGGGGTTCTGAGGTATAGAGCTTGCTATAGAAATCCTGAAACACCTTGTTCAGTCCTGTCAGGTGGTCCACTTTGTTTCCCTCACCATCCGCTACCCAACCTATTTCTCTGGCCGCCTCCTTCTTCCTGAGTTGTTGCACGAGCATTCTACTGGCTTTCTCCCCATGTTCATTAACTGCGCCCCTTGCCTTCCTGAGCTGTTCCACAGCCTTACCCGTGGACAGCACTCCCACCTCCGCCTACAGTCTCCGTCTGTCTGTGAGTCGGTCCTCCCTCGGGGACTCCGCATATTCATTGTCCGTCCGGTGAATCTCCCTGACCAGTCTGTCCATTTCCGCTCTGAACCGTTCTATCCCTACGGACCAGTATAGAGATCAATTCCCCTCTCACCATCGCCTTCAGCGCCTCCCACAGGACCGCTGCTGAGACCCCCTCTGTATCATTGACCTGCATATAGTTCTGCATACACTTCCTCAGTCTCTTACACACCCCCTCATCCACTAGTAATCCGACATCCAGTCTCCATTGCGGGCGCAGGTAACTCTCTTTGCAGACCTGCAAGTCAACCCAGTGTGGGGCATAGTCCGAAATAGTGATCGCCGAGTATTCCGTGTCCTTTACCCCACCTAAACAATCCCTACTCATGATCAGAAAGTAAATTCTAGAATAGACTTTATGGACATGAGTAAAACGAGAACACCTTTCCCGTCAGCCGACTGGCTCTCCATGGATCTACATCCCCCATTTGCTCCATGAACCCGATCAGTTCCCTTGCCTTTGCTGGGACGCTACCCGTTCTGGAGCATGACCGGTCTAGGCCGGGGTCGAGAACCATGTTCAAGTCTCCACCCATAATCAGCTTGCGTGAGTCCAAGTCGGGAATTTTCCCCAACAGCCTTTTAATGAAGTCTGCATCATCCCAGTTTGGGGCATATACATTCACCAGGTCTACCCTCATTCCCTCAAACTTGCCACAGACCATAAGGAGTCTGCCACCCCCATCAGCAATTGTGTCCTCCGCCTCAAATAGAACCCGTTTATTGATCATAATTGCCACCCCCCTGGATTTGGAGTCTAAACCCGAGTGGAAGACCCGGGGAATCCAGCCCATCCTGAATCTAGTGTGATCACTCACTTCCAAGTGTGTCTCCTGCAACATGATTCCGTCCGCCGTTAAAGCTCCCAGATGCGCGAACAGACGCGTCCTCTTGACTGGCCCGTTTAACCCTCTGACATTCCAGGTGATCAGCCTGGTTGGAGGACATCCGGCCCTCCCCCTACGCCAATCAGCCATAACCTTTCCTGGGCCCGCCGCCAGCCCATGTGCCGTGCCTCTTCCGGTTCGCCACCTGGCGGCTCCCACCCCCAACCTCCTGTCTGTTACCTGATTCAAATCCCTCCTACATCAGCAGAATAGCTCCCCCCCCCCCCCCCCCCCCCCCGCCCCCCTCCACCAACAACCCTCTGTAACCCAACCCCTGCCATATGCTGGATGTATGCACACCCCCCACCTGGCTTCCTTTGACCAGCTTTCTCAGCTAGCCCGTTGACTCATTACTCCTGCGCCCACTTGTCTCGCTCCCATTGTTCCCCCGCTCCCATCCCCCCGCCCATCAACACATAACCTCGCATGTCTCCAAATTATACTGCATCTCCTTTCATTTGCCCACTCACTCAACTTGTGCAAATCACACTGAAGGATCTCTGTACCCTCCTCCCAGCTCACCCTCCCACGCAATTTGGTGTCATCTGCAAATTTGGAAATATTGCATTTTGTTCTCTCCTCCAAATCATTAATATATAGTGTGGCACAATGGTTAGCACTGCTGCCTCACAGCACTGAGGACCAGGGTTCAATCCTGGCCCCGGGGCACTGACGTGTGGAGACAACTTCTCCCCGTGTCTGCATGGGTCTCACCCCAGAACCCAAAGATGTGCAGGCCAGGTGGATTGGCCCCAATAAATTGCCCCATAATTGGAAAAAAGAATTGGGTACTTTAAATTTTTAAAAAATCAATTAATATATCTTGTGAATGTCTGGGGACCTAGCACTGATCCCTGTGGTACCCCACTCGTCACTGCCTGCCAATTTGAAAAAGATTCATTCATTCCTACTTTTGTTTCCTGTCTACCAACCTGTTATCTATCTATCTCAAGACACTACCACTAATCCCATGTTCTTTAATTTTACACATTTAATCTCTTATGTGGGATTTAGTCAAAAGCCATCTGAATGTCCAAATATACCACATCCACTGACTCCCCCTCATCAACTCGACCAGTTACACCCTCGAAGAATTCCAGTAGATTTGTCAAGCATGATTTCCCCTTCATAAATCCATGCTGATTCTGTCCAATCCTGCCACTGTTTTATAAGTACTTTGCTTTAAAATTTTTGATAATGGTTTTCTCGAATTTTCCCCACTGCCGACGGTCTATAATTCCCTGATTTCTCTCTATCTCACTTTTTAAATAGTGGAGTTGCATAAACCATCCTCCAATCTTCAGGAACTGTTCCAGAGTCTGTAGAATCCTGGAAGATGACCACCAATGCATCCACTATTTTTGAGAACCACTTCCTTAACTACTTTGGGAAGCAGATTATTAGGCCCTGGGAATTTATCAGCCGTCAATCCCATCAATTTCTCCAACACCATTTCTCGAATATTGATCTCCTTCAGTTCCTTCCTCTCACTAAATCCTGCGTTCCCCAACATATCTAGTATCTGCTATGTGAAGACAGAACCAAAGTATGTATTTATTTGCTCACCCATTTCTTTGTTCCCTATTATACATTCCCCTGTTTCTGACTGTAAGGAACCTACATTTGTCTTCACCAATCTTTTTCTCTTCACATTCCTATGGAAACTTTTACAATCAGCCTAATTTCCTGTTTTATGCCATTCCCAACATCACCACTGCAGTTTGGGAGTCTATATATGATGCCCACTAATTATTTTGCCCCAGCTCTACCCATACAGATTGCACATTGTCGGAGCTAATATCCTTCCTCACTATTGCATTAATTTCCTCTTTAACCAGCACTGCCTCGCCACTGCCATTTCCTTTTTGTCTCTCCTTCCTAAATACTGAATATATTGAATTCCCATCCCTGGTCATCCTGCAGCCATGTCTCCATAATCCCCATTATCTCACACCCGTTTGCGTCGATTTGGGCGATTCACTCGGTTATGCTGTCTACAGTCACACCAGGGAGTTCATACTGGGGCGAGGCCATTCACCTGCTCTCAATGTGCAAAGGGACTTTGTAATTCATCGCACTTTCTGAGACACCAACAACTGCACAACTAATTACAGGGATTGGATTCTGCTGTTATAGTTTCTGTTCTCAACTACATCAAAGACTGCATTTTATTCATTATGTTGGCCAATGGGGATGGTCAGAGGGTTTCTTTCTGCTGGACTGGCCGGTCTCACGACTTCGCCTCCAGTGGGCTGATTCTCTCTGAGCCATCTTGCGAATATCTGGTTTCATATTTCACAATGAATGAAAGGGGGTTTGGAGGTTTGAAGATGTTTCATGACCATTTCTGTTTGGATACCCCAAAAATCACGCCATATTGCCATGAAGATGGGCTATGGTGGTTACATGGTTCTTTTGTTTAATTTATCTTGGTGCTTCTCACAGAAGAAAACTATCAGGGTATGAGGGGCAAGTTGTCTGAGGTGCACTGGCAAACTACATTAAGTAGTATGGTGGGAGACAGGCAATCACTAATATTTAAGGAATTATTACAGATTTACACGGGGATCGGTTAGCTCAGTTGGCTGGATGGCTGGTTTGTGCTGAGTGACACCAACAGCACAGGTTAAATTCCCATACCGGCTGAGGTTAGCCATGGTCTGTGTCAGTATTTATGCTCCACCTGATCCTCCACCCACCCCTCTACATCTCCTCCCCTCCCCCCCCTCCCCCTCCCCCTCCCTCCCCCTCCCCCTCCCCCTCCCCCCCCCTCCATCAGCACCTCATTCTATTCCTTTCTCCATCATTTGTGTATCTTGCTTTACGTCCAATGTATTCCTGCTGTTCACCTCAACCACTCGCTGTGGTAACGAGTTCCACATTCTCACCACTCGCTGGGTAAAGAGGTGTCTACTGAAATTCCTATTGGATTATTGAATCCATTCATAATCTTAAAGATTTTCTACAGGTCATCATTCAGTCTTCTCTTTTCCCGAAAAAAGCAGCCCCAGCCTTTCCTGGGTGTTAAATGCTCTCAGTTCTGTATATTTTGAATCTTTGTTGCACCTTCTCCAGTGCCTCTATTTCCTTTTTCTAAATGGAGATAATCAATGTTGACAGAGCTCCCAGTGTAGTCGAACCCTGGGTCTAAACAAGTTGAACATTTCCTCCGTGCTTTTCAATTCTATCCCTCTACAATGGAACCCTATATAGGGGCCCCACACTTTAGGAAAGATGTGAAGTTCGTAGAGACAGTGTAGCGGACATTAACAACAATGGCACCAGAGATGAGGGACTCCAGTGAGTTGGAGTGACTGGAACAGCTGAATTTCTCCCCTGAGATCACAGCATCTGGAGGGTGGGGAATGGGGCCATTCAGCCCTTTGAGACCATGTCGGCTCCCTGTGGAGGAAGCCAGTCTGTCCATTGCCCCGTTCTATCCCCAAATCCCCATGGTTTATTTCTGTCAGTGCCCACCCAATTTCCTATTGAAATCCTTCCTTCATCTCCTATGCTCTTGAGCAGTAGGTTCCAGGTTGTTACCACTCCCTTTACATCTACACAAGGCTCATGGAGCATCGAGGAGTCTATTTGGCCCATTTTTCCCGTGCCAGCTCTTTGTACAGCGACGCATTTAAGCTCATAGTTCGACTATTTTGTTTTCTTTTTCAGAATGCACTAAATTTCCTTTTGGAAGTTACAGTCCAATGAGATTCCAGCACCATTTATGGACCGTGCATTCCAAATCACAACAACTCGCTGTGTTTTACAACAAATAATTGTGCATATGGTGTGTCTGGAGTTTCACAGAGTATTCAAAATGGTGTCAACGACGTGCTTATTACACAAAATTAAGACTCTACCTTTATCAATAAATTGGTGAGGACACCAAGTGTAATATATCCTAGTTTGCGGACAGTTAGAACAAATGTACATTTCTATAAAACCTCTCATGACCACTGGACCTCCGAAAGTGTTTTAAAGCCAATGGAGTACTTTTGAAACATATTCACTGTTGTAATGTAGGAAGCTGTAAGTACGCATGTGTAATCACATTTAGTTATAAAATTGTTATTTTCATAGTGTAATCACTATCATTAGTAACAAGGTCAAGGAAGCCCTTTTATACCTCGAACATGTGGCTTCCTGCAGCCATTTCACCTTCTGTATCTTTTCTGTGTTAACTATGTATTGATTTCACAGCAAAAAACAACAATTAAATTCATGATTATTCAGTAGTGAACATTGATTATCATTAGTGAATTGGGTAATTATGTTGTAAAGACTAGATCTTTATTTTAAAAAATAACACTATCAACCAAAATGTTTCCAGAAACTGCAGAGTTATCAGAATTTGGTTGAAAAAATAAATTACTTTATAATTTTGAGAAGTTACTAGACATCATATTCTGCCAAGTCTATGTGGGCTAGGCAGTGGTGTAATGGTATTGTTACTGGGCTGGTAATCCAGAGACCCAGGTTAATGTTCTGGGGATCTGGGATCGAATCTGGCAAGATAGATGGTGAAATTGAATAAAAGTTTGCAATTAGAAGTCCAATGATGACATTGTTGATTGTTGTAAAACCCACCTCGTTCACTAAAGACCTTCATGAAATCTGCTCTCCTTATGTGGCCTAGCCTAAACGTGACACCAGATCCACAGCAATGTTGCGGTTAATTTGTAAGTGTCCCCTGAAATAGCCTCACGCAGTTCAAGGGCAATTGGAATGCACAGTAAATGCTGGCCCAGCCAGTGACTCCCACGAATGAATAATTTTTAAGAAGACTCTTTGTTCAATCTGAAACTAGTAAGAAATTCTCTTTGATTGGATTTTTAATTTTTTTTTTAAATTTAGAGTACCCAATTTTTTTTTTCCAATTAAGGGATAATTTAGTATGGCCAATCCACCTAACCTGTACATCTTTGGGTTGTGGGGACATGGGGAGAATGTGCAAACTCCACACGGACAGTGATCCAGGGCCGGGATTCAAACCCGGGTTCTCCGCGCCGCAGTCCCAGTGCTAACCGCTGCGCCACATGCCACCCTCTTTTTGATTGGATTTGATTTGTTGTCACGTGTACCAAGGTACTGAAAAGTATTGTTCCATCCATGAAAAAACATAGGACATGCGATACATATACAATGTAAATACACAGACACCAGGTGAAGCATATGGAGTTTAGTACGACTCAGTAGAGAACAGTGCATCTTGTATTAACCAAATGTATTAATTACAAATTACTGTATTAATTATTTTGTAACATGATTAAATGTGTAGTGATCCTTAATTGAGTTACAGTTAATGAAACAATTTGTTTTTATTCATTGGACGTGGGCGTCGCAGGCTGTGCCAGCATTTATTACCCATCCCTCATTGCCCTTGAGGGGGCTGATAAGAGTCAACCACATTGCTATGAGTCTGGAGTCACATGTAGGCCAGACTGGGTAAGGACGGCAGATTTCCCTCCCTAAAGGACATTAGTGAACCAGCTGGTTTCATAGATTTTTAATTCCAGATATTTTATTGAGTTTAAATTCCATCACCTGCAGTAGTTGGATTCAAACCCGGGTCCCCAGATCATTATCCTGGGTCTCTGGATTACTTGTCCAGCGACGATACCACTACACCACCACCTCCTCACTGTGTAACTGGTTAAATCTCTTTCCACTGTCAGTTCACTGGAACACTCTCACTCGGCTGCGTGTGTATTTCGGTGCTTTTCCAGTCACACTGATGTTTGAAATCTTTTCTCACAGGCAGAACAGAGAAACATTTCTCCTTCCACATTCGAAGGATGATATTCAGTTGCTGATGAATCAACTGACTTCTGTCCGAACTTGATGCAATATTTAATTTGAATTTCCTGAATGTAAACTTCTATTGTCCTGTGAAAGGAGTTTACAAAAGTCATCACTGTCAGGACAGGATAGATATTCACAACACCTAGTGCTCGTTTCTATGGAATATTCCTTCCTCTCCCATCCCCAAAACCTGTATATCTCCATCTCACACACTCCCTCCATTCTCTCTGCTGTGCCTAATATACACCGTCCCAATTCTTATGAATGACAAAGAACAAACAAAGAACAAAGAAATGTACAGCATAGGAACAGGCCCTTCGGCCCTCCAAGCCCGTGCCGACCATACTGCCCGACTAAACTACAATCTTCTACACTTCCTGGGTCCGTATCCTTCTATTCCCATCCTATTCATATATTTGTCAAGATGCCCCTTAAATGTCCCTATCGTCCCTGCTTCCACTACCTCCTCCGGTAGTGAGTTCCAGGCACCCACTACCCTCTGCGTAAAAAACTTGCCTCGTACATCTACTCTAAACCTTGCCCCTCTCACCTTAAACCTATGCCCCCTAGTAATTGACCCCTCTGCCCTGGGGAAAAGCCTCTGACTATCCACTCTGTCTATGCCCCTCATAATTTTGTATACCTCTATCAGGTCGCCCCTCAACCTCCTTCGTTCCAGTGAGAACAAACCGAGTTTAATAAATCGCTCCTCATAGCTTATGCCCTCCATACCAGGCAACATTCTGGTAAATCTCTTCTGCACCCTCTCTAAAGCCTCCACATCCTTCTGGTAGTGTGGCGACCAGAATTGAACACTATACTCCAAGTGTGGCCTAACTAAGGTTCTATACAGCTGCAACATGACTTGCCAATTCTTATACTCAATGCCCCGGCCAATGAAGGCAAGCGTGCCGTATGCCTTCTTGACTACCTTCTCCACCTGTGTTGCCCCTTTCAATGACCTGTGGACCTGTACTCCTAGATCTCTTTGACTAATTCATGCTGATGAACATATCCATGTTCACTAATTCCTGTGCAGGGCAGAGACCTGAAAAGGATCATATAGGTAGGATATATGTATATATTACTGGATTAAAAATGTGTGTAACGTACACTGCATCACTCGGTGAGGCGATGACATATTGTTAATATCACATGACTAGTATGGGCAGCATGGTGGTTAGCACTGCTATCTCATGGTGCTGAGGTCCCAGGTTGATCCGACTCTGGGTTATTGTCCGTGTGGAGTTTGCACATTCTCCCCCTGTTTGCGTGGGTTCCATACCCACAACCCAAAGATGTGCAGGCTAGGTGGATTGGCCACGCTAAATTGCCACTAAATTGGAAAAAATGAATTGGGTACTCTAAATTTACTTTTAAAAAGTAGAAGTCCAACACACTATCCATTGCCCATAGAGCCATACATATCCTTTGATCACTTTAGCCCTAAGAGCTATATCTCACTCCTTCAACGATTTTAGTATTGACGGGCAGCATGGTCAGCGCAGGCTTGGAGGGCCGAAGGGCCTGTTCCTGTGCTGTACTTTTCTTTGTTCTTTGTTCTTGAAATTGCACAATGTTTCGGCCTCAGTGACTTTCTGTGGTAATGAATTCCACAGGCTCATCACTCTCTGGGTGAAGGATTTCTCCTCACCTCAGTTTTATTCCTTATCCTCAAACTATGGGCCCCTAGTTCTGGACTCCCCACCAGCGGGAGCATTATTTCTGAATCTACTCTGTCCACTCCTGTTAGAAATTTATATGTTTCTATGAGATCCCCTCTCAGACCCACAACAATGTGGTTGATCTCAAATGCCCGAACAAATCAACCCAGTTCAAGGGCAATTAGGCAATAAAGGCTGACCCAGCCAGCGAGGTCTAGATATCATGAATGAATGAAAAAAAATTACAACAAAGAAGATCTTTATTTATGAGTGAATGCACATGACCAGGAACTTGTTACCTATGAGATGAATGAGTTCTAAATGAAATTGGATCAGCACTTGAAGAAATAAACTTGCTGGGGAAGGGGATACAGGCAGGGGATATAGACCGGGGAATGGACTGACTGGATTGATCTAAAGAGAGTCAACATGGACACAAGTTGTTAAATTTGACTTTGTGTGCTTTAGTGACACTATAACTGGAAAAATATAACACAACTAGAGTAATATATTACAAGACTAGAAATAATTATGAATGAAATTTATTGCAGGCCAATAAATATCTAAAACATACCATATAACATCACGAGACATATCTCTATCCTCTCTTAATTTACTGCCCCCTTAAATGTCAATCGCCTCCTGAGGAAACCAGCCCTTTAATTGCGAACATTAGGAAAGAGACCATCCTTTTAGCCAGACAAATAAATGTCATGCTGAGAGTGCAAAGGATGTTAATGTCTTTAAGAGAGAGAGTGAGAGGAAGGCATGGTGGCTAGCATTGCTGCCTCACAGCTCCAGGGTCCCGGGAGATAGGATGGAGGTGTGGGCTTAAGTACTTACCTACCCTTAAGTAGGGTGCTCTTTCCAAGGGCCGGTGCAGACTCGATGTGGCCGAATAGCCTCCTTCTTTACTGTAGGGATTCTATGACCTGGACCAACCTTTCCAGAGTGTCCAACCTCCCTGGATTCACTTCCTTTCCCTTCAGTTTCAGCAAATCAACAATTGAAATCCAGAATTAGAAAAGAAATGGAAAGGGGAAAGAAAGTAAAGTGATTTTCTCACAGATGTTTGAAACAGGAGGAAGTTTCAGTCTCCGTGAAGCTCAATCTTCATTCACACAAAGCCCGTTCTCTGATTGCCTGGAGGTGCAGAGTCCTTCCGGTCCTCCAGAGCTCCTCGTTGGCCGGTTACCGGGAAACCTTGGCTGGAAGGGGTCTTGGGGTGGGACAGGGTAACAATGACGTCACTGTGAAGCAGTGATTCTTATTGGCTGATTCAGGCAGGACTCCGTTGTGGCGTCACAATGGCTCAGAGGGTTTACCCAGCACACAATTGGAGTCCTATTGGGAGAATATCACTGGTTCCTGCAGTAAAACACTGCGGATTGGACAACAGTTCAGCGCATCAAAGTGTCTCCCAGCCCCACGTGGGGTCGGAATCCGCTCCGCGCGAGTTGACCAATGGGAAGAGTCAGCGCACCGGAAGCACTATGATCATCTCGCATCTGAATACGGAAGTTGGACAATGGGTCTGTGAACCTGTCCATTGCTGTGCAGCAAAGCGGCTGCTGCTCCATCGCTGAATGAAGATTCAGATTCACACAGACTAAACCTCCTCCCGTGTCCAATATCTGTGAGTAACACACTTCTTTTTCTCCACATTTCTAATTTTGAACTAAATTGTTGACTTGCAGGTGGGACAGGAGGTGAATTTAGGAAGGGTGCAGACTCTGGAAAGATTGTCCCAGGTCTTTCTCAGAGACATTGACATAATTTGCTCCCTCAGCTTGAAACATTTATTTCTAAGACAAAAGCAAACTACTGTGGATGCTGGAATCTGAAACAAAAACAGAAAATGCTGGAAAATGTCACGTCTCGAGCCTGGATGGCTTTGTCAAAGAGTCGTCCAGACTCGAAACATTAGCTCTGTTCTCTCTCCACAGATGCTGTCAGACCTGCTGAGGTTTTCCAGCATTTTCTGTTTTTGTGACATGTATTGTCTGGCTAAAAGGATGGTGCTTTCTAATGTTCATAATTATAGGGATGGTTTCCCCAGTAGATGGTTGACATTTAAGGAGACAGTGACTTCCGGGTGCGGCGATGACCAGCTGAGTCGCACGTTTCGGCAGCTCCCTGTGAAACAGACTTTTGGGCTATTGATAGGAGCCCCAACGGCAATTTTGACGGCTAAAAACGCTGTGCGGTAAACCAGAAGGGAATCCCCCCTGGATACGGATGGAAAAAGGAGAAGAAAGTGGCCAGATTGCAGTGGATCCTTTAGAACAGCGGCAAGGAAGGCAAGCAAAAACCAAGATGGCGTCGGAAGGTGGCAGTTTAACATGGGGCCCTGAACAACAAGAGTTCTTGAAATGCTGTGTGGAAGAGATCAAAAAGGAAATGAAGAAAGAGCTGTTGGCCCCGATACTACAGGCGATCGAAGGGCTAAAGGAGGAACAAAAGACCCAGGAGCGGGAGCTTCGGGTCGTGAAGGCAAAGGCAGCCGAGAATGAGGACGACATACAGGGCCTGGTGGTGAAGACGGAGACGCAGGAGGCACATCAGAAACGATGTGTGGAAAGGTTGGAGGCACTGGAAAACAACGCAAGGAGGAACAACCTGAGGATTCTTGGCCTTCCTGAAGGTGTGGAGGGAGCGGACGTCGGGGCATATGTGAGCACGATGCTGCACTCGTTAATGGGAGCGGAGGCCCTGGTGGGTCCGTTGGAGGTGGAGGGAGCATACCGAGTGATGGCGCGAGGACCGAGAGCAGGAGAAATTCCCAGAGCCATAGTGGTGAGATTCCTCCGTTTTAAGGATAGAGAAATGGTCCTTAGATGGGCGAAGAAAACTCGGAGCAGTAAATGGGAGAACGCGGTGATCCGCGTTTATCAAGACTGGAGTGTGGAGGTGGCGAGAAGGAGGGCGAGCTTTAATCGGGCCAAGGCGGTGCTTCATAAAAAGAAGATAAAATTTGGAATGCTGCAACCGGCAAGACTGTGGGTCACATATCGAGGGAGGCACCACTACTTTGAGACGGTGGATGAAGCGTGGACTTTTATTGTGGAAGAAAAACTAGAATGAGCGGGTTATTAAAAAGAACGTTCAAACAAAGTGGTGGGCAAATGTGGGGGGCAAAGAGGGGTTTTATGTACTAATCCTGCGATGTGGTAACTTTTCTCTCTCCCACAGGTGGTGATGGGGGGAGGAGGGGAGGTGGAGGAGATGGGGCGTTGGCCATTGGGGGCGGGGCCAAGGGAGAAGCGCGGGCTTGGTTCCCGCGCTATGATAATCATGGCGGGAAGAGAGAAGCAGGAAGGAGGGGGCGTCGCACGGTGCGAGCCGAGGTCACGGGGGGAAGCCGAGGTCAGCCAGAGTTTGCTGACTTCTGGGAGCAACATGGGGGGAGTAATTACGCTAGCGGGGGATCTAGCGGGGGGGGGGGGGGTGGGAGGGGTGAATTACTGGGTTGCTGCTGCTGGGGAGAGGGGGGAGCTGGTATGGGAGAGGATGGGCGGGGGGGCACCGCCTGGGGGAGATACAGCTGCGTGGGAACCGGGTGAGGAGCTGGAAAAAGGTGATGGCTAATCGACAAGGGGGGGGGGTAGGAAGCCCCCCAACTCGGCTGATCACGTGGAACGCGAGAGGGCTGAACGGGCCGATAAAGAGGGCACGGGTACTCGCACACCTTAAGAAACTTAAGGCAGATGTGGTTATGTTACAGGAAACGCACCTGAAACTGATAGACCAGGTTAGGCTACGCAAAGGATGGGTGGGGCAGGTGTTCCATTCGGGGCTAGATGTGAAAAACAGGGGGGTGGCTATATTAGTGGGGAAGCGGGTAATGTTCGAGGCAAAGACTATAGTGGCGGATAACGGGGGCAGATACGTGATGGTGAGTGGCAAACTACAGGGGGAGATGGTGGTTTTGGTAAACGTATATGCCCCGAACTGGGATGATGCCAATTTTGTGAGGCGGATGCTAGGACGCATTCCGGACCTAGAGATGGGAAAGCTGATAATGGGGGGAGATTTTAATACGGTGTTGGAACCAGGGCTGGATAGGTCGAAGTCCAGGACTGGAAGGAGGCCGGCAGCAGCCAAGGTACTTAAAGATTTTATGGAGCAGATGGGAGGTGTAGACCCGTGGAGATTTAGCAGACCTAGGAGTAAGGAGTTCTCGTTTTTCTCCTATGTCCATAAAGTCTACTCGCGAATAGACTTTTTTGTGCTGGGTAGGGCATTGATCCCGAAGGTGAGGGGAACGGAGTATACGGCTATAGCCATTTCGGATCACGCTTCACACTGGGTGGACTTGGAGATAGGGGAGGAAACAGGAGGGCGCCCACCCTGGAGAATGGACATGGGACTAATGGCAGATGAGGGGGTGTGTCTAAGGGTGAGGGGGTGCATTGAAAAGTACTTGGAACTCAATGATAATGGGGAGGTCCAGGTGGGAGTGGTCTGGGAGGCGTTGAAGGCGGTGGTTAGAGGGGAGCTGATATCAATAAGGGCACATAAAGGGAAGCAGGAGAGTAAGGAACGGGAGCGGTTGCTGCAAGAACTTTTGAGGGTGGACAGACGATATGCGGAAGCACCGGAGGAGGGACTGTACAGGGAAAGGCAAAGGCTACATGTAGAATTTGACTTGCTGACTACAGGCACTGCAGAGGCACAATGGAGGAAGGCACAGGGTGTACAGTACGAATATGGGGAGAAGGCGAGCAGGTTGCTGGCACACCAATTGAGGAAAAGGGGAGCAGCGAGGGAAATAGGGGGAGTGAGGGATGAGGAAGGAGAGATGGAGCGGGGAGCGGAGAGAGTGAATGGAGTGTTCAAGACATTTTATAAAAAATTATATGAAGCTCAACCCCCGGATGGGAGGGAGAGAATGATGGGCTTCTTGGATCGGCTGGAATTTCCCAAGGTGGAAGAGCAGGAAAGGGTGGGACTGGGAGCACAGATCGAGGTAGAAGAAGTGGTGAAAGGAATTAGGAGCATGCAGGCGGGAAAGGCCCCGGGACCGGATGGATTCCCAGTCGAATTCTATAGAAAATATGTGGACTTGCTCGCCCCGGTACTGACGAGGACCTTTAATGAGGCAAAGGAAAGGGGACAACTGCCCCCGACTATGTCTGAAGCAACGATATCGCTTCTCTTAAAGAAGGAAAAGGACCCGCTACAATGCGGGTCCTATAGACCTATTTCCCTCCTAAATGTAGATGCCAAGGTCCTGGCCAAGGTAATGGCAATGAGAATAGAGGAATGTGTCCCGGGGGTGGTCCACGAGGACCAAACTGGGTTTGTGAAAGGGAGACAGCTGAACACGAATATACGGAGGTTGTTAGGGGTAATGATGATGGCCCCACCAGAGGGAGAAACGGAGATAGTAGTGGCGATGGATGCCGAGAAAGCATTTGATAGAGTGGAGTGGGATTATTTGTGGGAGGTGTTGAGGAGATTTGGTTTTGGAGAGGGGTATGTTAGATGGGTGCAGCTGTTGTATAGGGCCCCAGTGGCGAGCGTGGTCACGAATGGACGGGGATCTGCATATTTTCGGCTCCATAGAGGGACAAGGCAGGGATGCCCTCTGTCCCCATTATTGTTTGCATTGGCGATTGAGCCCCTGGCGATAGCATTGAGGGGTTCCAAGAAGTGGAGGGGAGTACTTAGGAGAGGAGAAGAACACCGGGTATCTTTGTATGCGTACGATTTGCTACTATACGTGGCGGACCCGGCGGAGGGGATGCCAGAAATAATGCGGATACTTGGGGAGTTTGGGGATTTTTCAGGGTATAAATTGAACATGGGGAAAAGTGAGTTGTTTGTGGTGCATCCAGGGGAGCAGAGTAGAGAAATAGAGGACCTACCATTGAGGAAGGTAACAAGGGACTTTCGTTACCTGGGGATCCAGATAGCTAAGAATTGGGGCACATTGCATAGGTTAAATTTAACGCGGCTGGTGGAACAGATGGAGGAGGATTTCAAGAGATGGGATATGGTATCCCTGTCACTGGCAGGGAGGGTGCAGGCGGTTAAGATGGTGGTCCTCCCGAGATTCCTCTTTGTGTTTCAGTGCCTCCCGGTGGTGATCACGAAGGCTTTTTTTAAAAGGATTGAAAAGAGCATCATGGGTTTTGTGTGGGCCGGGAAGACCTCGAGAGTGAGGAAGGGATTCTTACAGCGTAGCAGGGATAGGGGGGGGGCTGGCACTACCGAGCCTAAGTGAGTATTATTGGGCCGCTAATATTTCAATGGTGAGTAAGTGGATGGGAGAGGAGGAGGGAGCGGCGTGGAAGAGATTAGAGAGGGCGTCCTGTAGGGGGACTAGCCTACAGGCTATGGTGACAGCCCCATTGCCGTTCTCACCGAGGAACTACACCACAAGCCCGGTGGTGGTGGCTACACTGAAGATTTGGGGACAGTGGAGACGGCATAGGGGAAAGACTGGAGCCTTGGGGGGGGTCCCCGATAAGAAACAATCATAGGTTTGCCCCGGGGGGAATGGATGGGGGATATGGAATGTGGCAACGAGCAGGAATAACGCAACTGAAAGATCTGTTTGTGGATGGGAAGTTCGCGAGTCTGGGAGCGCTGACCGAGAAATATGGGTTGCCCCAAGGGAATGCATTCAGGTATATGCAACTGAGGGCTTTTGCGAGGCAACAGGTGAGGGAATTCCCGCAGCTCCCGACACAAGAGGTGCAGGACAGAGTGATCTCAAAGACATGGGTGGGGGATGGTAAGGTGTCAGATATATATAGGGAAATGAGGGACGAAGGGGAGACTATGGTAGATGAACTAAAAGGGAAATGGGAAGAAGAGCTGGGGGAGGAGATCGAGGAGGGGCTGTGGGCAGATGCCCTAAGCAGGGTAAACTCGTCGTCCTCGTGTGCCAGGCTAAGCCTGATTCAGTTTAAAGTATTACACCAGGCACATATGACTGGAGCACGGCTCAGTTAATTTTTTGGGGTGGAGGATAGGTGTGCGAGGTGCTCGAGAAGCCCAGCAAATCATACCCATATGTTTTGGTCATGCCCGGCACTACAGGGGTTTTGGATGGGGGTGACAAAGGTGCTTTCAAAAGTAGTAGGAGTCCGGGTCGAACCAAACTGGGGGTTGGCTATATTTGGGGTTGCACAAGAGCCGGGAGTGCAGGAGGCGAGAGAGGCCGATGTTTTGGCCTTTGCGTCCCTAGTAGCCCAGCGCAGGATATTGCTAATGTGGAAAGAAGCCAAGCCCCCGGGGGTGGAGACCTGGATAAATGACATGGCGGGGTTTATAAAGCTAGAGCGGATTAAGTTCGTCCTGAGGGGGTCGGCTCAAGGGTTCACCAGGCGGTGGCAACCGTTCGTCGAATACCTCGCAGAAAGATAGACGGAATGGGGAAAAGAAGGCAGCAGCAGCAGCCCAGAATCGGGGGGGGGGGGAGGAGGAACCAGAAGGACTCTCAGGGTTGTTAATATATACTGTATAGTATGTATAGGTTGTTGCTACAGATAATTATATATTGGACTGTTAAATTATATTTTTGGAGAGTGTTACTTGTGACAAGGCAGTTGCCAATTAGGGCTAGTTTTCATTTTTGTTATTTATTATTTATTCATTTTTTGTTTATAAAATAGGTCATTGTTATTTGTGTTGTTATAATATTGTGTAAAGGATGCACAATGTACTGTTTTGGTTGACCAAAAATTTTCAATAAAATATTTAATAAAAAAAAAAATTTAAGGAGACAGTAAATTAGTATAGGATAGAATGTATCTAGTGGTGTTATATGGTACTTATTTTATCTAAATTATTTTGATTATGTGAAAAACTGCATTTATTATTTCTATTTTTAAAAATATATTACTATATATATTCCCAGCCATAGAATCATTAAGGCACAAAAAGAGTCCATTCGGTAACTCGAGTCCATGCCGAGACTCTCTAGAGCAATCCAGTCAATCCCTTCCCCCTCTATAATCCAGTTTCTGAGTCGGTTTATTTTCTCCAATTGCCCATCGAATTTAATTTTGAAATTATTTGTCTCCACTTCCACCATCCTCCGAGATGGGGATTTCCACGTTATGACCACTGGCTGTTTAAATAAAGCTCTTCCACATGTCCCCTTCCAATTGTATGTCCCTCCAATTAAGAAATACATTACTGTATGTCACACACACACATACATGCAAGCAGTCTCTATAAAGATTTTTAATCCACTGTCCTGGACAGAAAGCAATGACCGTGGATCTGTCAATCAGCATGAATCGCTCCTTCAGAAGAATTGGGAGTGTGAATATTAAGTACGGCAAAGTGCAAAAGGGAGTCTGTCTGGGATAACTTTAGGCAAAAGAGTGATGAAAGAATAATCCATTGAAACTAGATTTGTCTGTTGTATTTCTGTACTGTACTGACAGTGATGACATTTGTAAACTCTTACAGGATAGTCAAAGGGGAGGATTTGAAGTAAGAAATCTCAAACCAAACTTCACATTAAGATCTGACAGAGTCACTCAATTCGTTGGGACGGGGGAAACCGTCGGCCGTTTTACTGTCAGTGTGACTGGAAAAGCACTGAATCAGGGACACCCGCACCATGGGGAAACCGTGGAAATGTGGAGATTGTGAGAAGGGATTCGGATCCCCATCTGAGCTGGAAACTCATCGACGCACTCACACCGGGGAGAGACCGTTCATCTGCTCTCAATGCGAGAAGGGATTTAGTACGTTATCCAATCTGCGGACACACCAGCGAGCTCACAGCGAGGTGCCACTGTTCATCTGCTCTGAGTGTGGGAAAGGATTTACTACTTCATTCAACCTATGCACACACCAGCAAGTTCACACTGGGGAGAAGCCATTTACCTGCTCCGTATGTTTGAAGGCATTTGGATGTCAATACAACCTGCAGAGACACCAGCGAGTTCACACTGAGGAGAGACCATTCACCTGCTCAGTGTGTGGGAAGGGATTCACTCAGTTATCCCACCTGCAGAAACACGAGCGAGTTCACACTGGGGAGAGACCATTCACCTGCTCCAAGTGTGGCAAGGGATTTACTGATTCATCCAACTTGCTAGCACACCAGCGAGTTCACACTGATGAGAAACCGTTTAACTGTTCCGTGTGTGGGAAAGGATTCAGAAGTACAGCCCACCTGCAGAAACACCAGCGAGTTCACAAGTCATTACAGGGGTTGGATTCTGCTGTTCATGCTGCTGTTAATCACATCCAGGACTGACCCATGTTCATTCTGACAGTTGAAGTGGGAGGGTCAGAGAGTTTGTTTCTGTTGTACTGGCTGGTCTCCCAATTTACAATCCAGTGACTGAATTTCCTTGAACGAGGGCACATTTCCACTGAAATGATTCACAGAAGCAGATGTAATGTATTAATTTTATCTTGTACAGTTATGATGAATGTTTATTATATTAAATATATTGTATTGTAGGGACATAGGAACCGGAGTAGGCCATTCAGCCCCTCGATTCAATGAGATCATGGCTGTTCTGTGGCCTATCCCCATATACCTGCCTTTGGCCCATGTCCCTTAATATCTTTGCTTAACAAAAATCTATCTATCTCTGATTTAAAATGAACAACTGTTCTAGCTTCAACTGCTGTGTGTGGGAGAGAGTTCCAAACCTCTCCCACCCTGTGTGTGAAGAAGTTCTTCCCAACATCTCTTCTGAATAGTCTGGCCCTCATTTCCAGATTATGCCCCTAGTTTTAGAGCCTCCAACCAATGAAAATAGTTTACCTTTATCGACCTTATCTTCTCCTGTTAATATTGGATTGGATTGGATTTGTTTATTGTCACGTGTACCGAGGTACAGTGAAAAGTATTTTTCTGCGAGCAGCTCAACAGATCATTAAGTACACGAGAAGAAAAGGGAATAAAAGAAAACACATAATAGGGCAACACAAGATATACAATGTAACTACATAAGCACTGGCATCAGATGAAGCAGACAGGGTGTAGTGTTAATGAGGTCAGTCCATAAGAGGGTCAGTTAGGAGTCTGGTGACAGTGGGGAAGAAGCTGTTTTTGAGTCTGTTCGTGCGTGTTCTCAGACTTCTGTATCTCCTGCCCGGTGGAAGAAGTTGGAAGAGTGAGTAAGCCGGGTGGGAGGGATCTTTGATTATGCTGCCCGCTTTCCCCAGGCAGCGGGAAATGTAGATGGAGTCAATGGATAGGAGGCAGGTTCGTGTGATGGACTGGGCAGTGTTCACGACTCTCTGAAGTTTCTTGCGGTCCTGGGCCGAGCAGTTGCCATACCAGGCTGTGATGCAGCCCGATAGGATGCTTTCTATGGTGCATCTGTAAAAGTTGGTAAGGGTTAATGTGGACATGCCGAATTTCCTTAGTTTCCTGAGGAAGTATAGGCGCTGTTGTGCTTTCTTGGTGGTAGCGTCGACGTGGGTGGACCAGGACAGATTTTTGGAGATGTGCACCCCTCGGAATTTGAAACTGCTAACCATCTCCACCTCGGCCCCGTTGATGCTGACAGGGGTGTGTACAGTACTTTGCTTCCTGAAGTCAATTACCAGCTCTTTAGTTTTACTGGCATTGAGGGAGAGATTGTTGTCGCTACACCACTCCCCTAGGTTCTCTATCTCCCTCCTGTATTCGGACTCGTCGTTATTCGAGATCCGGCCCACTATGGTCGTATCGTCAGCAAACTTGTAGATGGAGTTGGAACCAAGTTTTGCCACGCAGTCGTGTGTGTACAGGGAGTAGAGTAGGGGGCTAAGTACACAGCCTTGCGGGGTGCCGGTGTTGAGGACTATTGTGGAGGAGGTGTTGTTGTTCATTCTTACTAATTGTGGTCTGTTGGTCAGAAAATCGAGGATCCAATTGCAGAGTGGGGAGCCAAGTCCTAGGTTTTGGAGCTTTGATATGAGCTTGGCTGGGATTATGGTGTTGAAGGCGGAGCTGTAGTCAATAAACAGGAGTCTAATGTAGGAGTCCTTGTTTTCGAGATGCTCTGGGGATGAGTGTAGGGCCAGGGAAATGGTGTCTGATGTGGACTGGTTGCAGCGGTATGCGAAATGCAGTGGATCAAGGCCTTCTGGGAGTATGGAGGTGATGCGCTTCATGATCAACCTCTCGAAGCACTTCATTACCTCTGAAGTCAGGGCCACTGGTCAGTAGTCATTGAGGCACGTTGCCTGGTTCTTCTTTGGTACCGGTATGATGGTGGTCTTCTTGAAGCAGGTGGGGACCTCGGAGTGGAGTGGGGACAGGTTAAAGATGTCCGCGAATACCTCTGCCAGCTGGGTGCGCAGGCTCTGAGTGCACGACCAGGGATCCCGTCCGGGCCTGTCGCCTTCCGAGGGTTCACTTTCAGGAAGGCCAATCTGACTTTGGAAGCTGTGATGGTGGGTATGGGTGAATTATGGGCTGCTGGGGCACACGACAGCGGATTGTTGGTTACCTGCTTGAACCGAGCATAGAATGCATTGAGTTCATCGGGGAGGGGTGCACTTCTGCCAGAGGTACTGTTCGGCTTCGCTTTGTAGCCCATTATGTTGTTTAGTCCTTGCCACAACGCCGAGAGTCTGTCTGTGAGTCTAGCTTGGTTTGATATTCTCTCTTGGCATCTCGGATGGCTTTGCGGAGGTCGTACCTGGATTTCTTGTATAGGTCAGGGTCGTCTGCCTTGAACGCCTCAGATCTGTCCTTCAGTAGGGAGTCAATCTCACGATTGAGCCATGGTTTCCGGTTGGGGAACGCACGTACTGCTTTATTTGGCACGCAGTCGTCCACACGTTTGCTGGTGAAGTCTGTGATGGTGGTGGCATACTCATTAAAGTTGGTCGCTGAGTTCTTAAATATGGACCAGTCCACTATCTCTAAGCAGTCACGTAAGAGTTCTTCTGTCTCCTCGGACCAGCACTGCACAACCTTCTTAGTTGGATCTCCCGCTTGAGTTTCTGCTTGTATGCCGGGAGAAGGAGCAACGTCTTATGGTCTGATTTCCCAAAGTGCGGTCGGGGGATGGAACGGTAGGCGCCCTTGATTTTTGAGTAGCAGTGGTCAAGAGTGTTGTCGCCCCTGGTGGGACAGGAGATGTGCTGGTGGAATTTTGGCAGTACACTCTTGAGGCTGGCCTTGTTGAAGTCTCCGGCCACGATGAACAAGGCCTCCGGGTGTTCTGTTTCGTAGTTATTTATTACTGTGTATAGTTCGTCCAGCGCCTTCCTCACTTCTGCCTGGGGTGGGATGTAGACCGCTGTGATAATGGCTGAAGTGAACTCACGTGGAAGATAATATGGGCGGCACTTCACGGTCATGGCTTTTTCATATTTTCTCCTAAATTTACACCCACCGAATACAATGTCAATCCCCATCTCAACAACAACAATCCCATCTTCCCACCAAACCCCCAAACAACTGCTCGCATGTTAAAATAAACAAATCACAAAAAGGAAACAGGAATCACCCACCATCACCATTACCACATACAGTCCCAACCCACCCCCCTCCCTAATGTTCGATGTTATCCAATTCTTGAAAGTGCATAATGAATAACGCCCATGAATTGTAGAACTCCTCCATCCTTCCCCTCAGTTCAAACTTAACCTTCTCACGAGTTAAGAATTCCAATAGGTCCCCCTGCCACGCCAGGGCACAGGGTGGAGCGGTTGCTCTCCATCCCAACAGGATCCGCCTTCGGGCTATCAACGAGGCGAAGGCTACAACATCTGCCTCCACACCCGTTTCCAACCCCGGCTAGTCCGACACCCCGAATATGGCCTCCCGAGGGCCCGGGTCCTGTTTCACGTGCACCACTTTAGTGATTACCCTAAAAACCTCCTTCCAGTAATCCTCCAGCTTTGGACCGGACCAGAACATATGAACATGATTCGCTGTAAAGTAAAATGGGAAAGATGTCAATTGAAACAAGTAAGTCTGACAAAACCCAAAGGTCTGAGAAAAAGCAAGCAAAAATCCCACAATCAGAAAAGAGGGTTTGAAATGCAAATAGCCTTTATCAGCTTGAAAACCAGCTTGAGACAGCTTAATCTGATGCTGTCCTTTCAAGTTAAAGAAAAACTAGTCATTTAAGTTTTTAGTTACATCGAGGAAAAAATACTTCACACTTTCATAGAAGTTAATTATTTTAGCAAGCGGTTGATACGAATTGCCAGAGTCTAATAAAGCAGAAATTAACACCAAGAAGGAGTCTGTTTAAACATGACCAGAACCAGAGGTATCACTCCTCTAAGATTAAGAGACAAATATCAAAGCATTTTTACCAATGCTTATCATTGAAGCATCCTCTTGTTAGACATGATGGAAACTAGGAGTGTACAACAGACAAATAAAATTACATAAATGAGCAGAAGATATTACTTGAAGATAATAAAATGTAACCAGCACTGCTGTGAGAAGGAAATAAATATCGTGAATTGGGGCAGTCATTCACTTCCAGCTCTCAGAGCTGTTTCGGTAGATGGGAATGATTGAATGCACGAACCTAACAAGGGATCGAAGCTACTGAGAACACCCACAGATAAGAAGAGAGATTGTCAAGGATGCCACGAAGGTCTGATCAACTCGAACGGAAAATCCAGAAGCAAGATCTTTTTTACTTGTTGTAAAGTCAGTGATGTTATGTTTTGAAGTAAAATAAAGTAATTTAAAAATTAACCGTAACCTGAAACAGGTTATTACAAAATATCGATGAGTCTACTATACGTTCTTAGCAAGGCGGGCCCCAGGATCAAAGCTATTAAGTGGTAAGTAGATAAAACCTTCTTTGAAGATATAGATTATATCTTCTAACTTGAAACACTAGTTTGGCCTGAATAGCACCTACTTAAATCTGCGAAGGAATCGAGGAGTGAAAATCCTTGTTCACCATTTGGAACATCTTTTTTGATCCTTTTTGGTTCAGGGGGAGATTTCTAAGAATAGTGGTGATTTTACCTTCAAGGCGTTCACTCTCCGGGGCACCTCACAACAGAACCCCTCCTCCATACCCTCTCCCAACTCTTCCTCCCACTTTGCTTTGATCCCTTCCAGTGGTGCCTTCTCCTCTTCCAAATTAGCCCGGTAAACCGCCGACACTACGCCCTATGTGTAGGTTAAGTTAAGGAGTTATTGGGACAGAGCAGAGGAGTGAATTTGGATGTAGTGCTCTTTCAAAGGGTTGGTGCAAACTCAATGGACTGAATGGCCTCCTTCTGCACTGTAGGAATTCTCTGATTCTATCATTTATTGGTCCAAAATGAACAACCTCACATTTGCTAACTATTCCATCTGCCACAATTTTGCCCATTCTAGTCTGTCAATATCTTACAATTTTTTTGTTTTTTAAAAATAAATTTAGAGTACCAAATTATTATTTTTTTCCAATTAAGGGGCAATTTAGCCTGGCCAATCCACCTAACCTGCACATCATTGGGTTGTGGGGGTGAAACCCACGCAGACACTGGGTGAATGTGCAAACTCCACACGGACGGTGACCCAGGGCCGGGCTTCAAACCCGGGTCCTCAGCGCCTCAGTCCCACTGCTAACTGCGCCATATGCCACCCTATCTTGTAATTTTATGCTATCATCTAGCCTGTCGACAATGTCACCTAACTTTGTATCATCTGCAGATTTGGATGTATGACTTTCTATGCCATCATCCAAGTCATCAATGAATAATTGCGGTCCCAACACATCCCTGTGGTACACCACTAGTCACATCCTGTCAATTAGAGTACTTCCCATTATCCCCACTCTGTCACCTGCCACTCAACCAATTTCTAACTATCCTGGCCGCGAGGTTTGCTAGTGTCACACGGGAGGGTTTAAACTAGTATGGCAGGGGGGTGGGCACGGGAGCAATAGGTCAGAAGGTGAGAGCATTGAGGGAGAACTAGGGAATAGGGACAGTGGGGCTCTGAGGTAGAGCAGACAGGGAGAAGTTGCTGAACACAGCGGGTCTGGTGGCCTGAAGTGCATATGTTTTAATGCAAGAAGTATTACGGGTAAGGCAGATGAATTTAGAGCTTGGATTAGTACTTGGAACTATGATGTTGTTGCCATTACAGAGACCTGGTTGAGGGAAGGGCAGGATTGGCAGCTAAGCGTTCCAGGATTTAGATGTTTCAGGCGGGATAGAGGGGGATGTAAAAGGGGTGGCGGAGTTGCGCTACTGGTTAGGGAGAATATCACAGCTGTACTGCAGGAGGACACCTCAGAGGGCAGTGAGGCTATATGGGTAGAGATCAGGAATAAGAAGGGTGCAGTCACAATGTTGGGGGTTTACTACAGGCCTCCCAACAGCCAGCAGATAGAGGTGCAGATAGGTAGACAGATTTTGGAAAAGAGTAAAAACAACAGGGTTGTGGTGATGGGAGACTTCAACTTCCCCAATATTGACTGGGACTCACTTCGTGCCAGGGGCTTAGACGGGGCGGAGTTTGTAAGGAGCATCCAGGAAGGCTTCTTAAAACAATATGTGGACAGTCCAACTAGGGAAGGGGCGGTACTGGACCTGGTATTGGGGAATGAGCCCGGCCAGGTGGTAGAAGTTTCAGTCGGGGAGCATTTTGGGAACAGTGACCACAATTCAGTAAGTTTTAAAGTGCTGGTGGACAAGGATAAGAGTGGTCCTAAGATGAATGTGCTAATTTGGGGAAGGCTAATTATAACAATATTAGGCGGGAACTGAAGAACATAGATTGGGGGCACATGTTTGAGGGCAAATCAACATCTGACCGATTGGGGCAGCACGGTGGCATTGTGGATAGCACAATTGCTTCACAGCTCCAGGGTCCTAGGTTCGATTCCGGCTTGGGTCACTGGCTGTGCGGAGTCTGCACATCCTCCCCGTGTGTGCGTGGGTTTCCTCCGGGTGCTCCGGTTTCCTCCCACAGTCCAAAGATGTGCAGGTTAGGTGGATTGCCATGATAAATTGTCCTTCGTGTCCAAAATTGCCCTTGGTGTTGGGTGGGGTTACTGGTTATAGGGATAGGGTGGAGGTGTTGACCTAGGGTAGGGTGCTCTTTCCAAGAGCCGGTGCTGACTCGATGGGCTGATTGGCCTCCTTCTGCATTGTAAATTCTATAATCTATGACATGTGGGAGGCTTTCAAGTGTCAGTTGAAAGGAATTCAGGACCGGCATGTTCCTGTGAGGAAGAAGGATAAATACGTCAATTTTCGGGAACCTTGGATAACGAGAGATATTGTAGGCCTCGTCAAAAAGAAAAAGGAGGCATTTGTCAGGGCTAAAAGGCTGGGAACAGACGAAGCCTGCGTGGAATGTAAGGAAAGTAGGAAGGAACTTAAGCAAGGAGTCAGGAGGGCTAGAAGGGGTCACAAAAAGTCATTGGCAAATAGGGTTAAGGAAAATCCCAAGGCTTTTTACACGTACATAAAAAGCAAGAGGGTAGCCACGGAAAGGGTTGGCCCACTGAAGGATAGGCAAGGGAATCTATGTGTGGAGCCAGAGGAAATGGGCGAGGTACTAAATGAATACTTTGCATCAGTATTCACCAAAGAGAAGAAATTGGTAGATGTTGAGTCTGGAGAAGGGTGTGTAGATAGCCTGGGTCACATTGAGATCCAAAAAGACGAGGTGTTGGGTGTCTTTAAAAATAATAAAGTAGATAAGTCCCCAGGGCCTGATGGGATCTACCCCAGAATACTGAAGGAGGCTGGAGAGGAAATTGCTGAGGCCTTGACAGAAATCTTTGGATCCTCGCTGTCTTCAGGTGATGTCCCGGAGGACTGGAGAATAGCCAATGTTGTTCCTCTGTTTAGGAAGGGTAGCAAGGATAATCCAAGGAACTACAGGCCGGTGAGCCTTATTTCAGTGGTAGGGAAATTACTGGAGAGAATTCTTCGAGACAGGATCTACTCCCATTTGGAAGCAAATGGACGTATTAGTGAGAGGCGCATTGGTGTTGAGAAGGGGAGGTCGTGTCTCACTAACTTGATAGAGTTTTTCGAGGAGGTCACTAAGATGATAGATGCATGTAGGGCAGTAGATGTTGTCTATATGGACTTCAGTAAGGCCTTTGACAAGGTCCCTCATGGTAGACTAGTACAAAAGGTGAAATCACACGGGATCAGGGGTGAGCTGGCAAGGTGGATACAGAACTGGCTAGGTCATAGAAGGCGGAGAGTAGCAATGGAAGGATGCTTTTCTAATTGGAGGGCTGTGACCAGTGGTGTTCCACAGGGATCAGTGCTGGGACCTTTGCTCTTTGTAGTTTTTATAAATGATTTGGAGGAAAATGTAACTGGTCTGATTAGTAAATTTGCAGACGACACAAAGATTGGTGGAATTGCGGATAGCGATGAGGACTGTCAGAGGATACAGCAGGATTTAGATTGTTTGGAGACTTGGGCGGAGAGATGGCAGATGGAGTTTAATCCAGACAAATGTGAGGTAATGCATTTTGGAAGGTCTAATGCAGGCAGGGAATATACCGTGAATGGTAGAACCCTCAAGAGTATTGAAAGTCAAAGAGATCTAGGAGTACAGGTCCACAGGTCACTGAAAGGCGCAACACAGGTGGAGAAGGTAGTCAAGAAGGCATACGGCATGCTTGCCTGCATTGGCCGGGGCATTGAGTATAAGAATTGGCAAGTCATGTTGGGGGCAGCACGGTAGCATTGTGGATAGCACAATTGCTTCACAGCTCCAGGGTCCCAGGTTCGATTCCGGCTTGGGTCACTGTCTGTGCGGAGTCTGCACATCCTCCCCGTGTGTGCGTGGGTTTCCTCCGGGTGCTCCGGTTTCCTCCCACAGTCCAAAGATGTGCAGGTTAGTTGGATTGGCCATGATAAATTGCCCTTAGTGTCCAAAATTGCCCTTTTGTTGGGTGGGGTTACTGGGTTGTGGGAATAGGGTGGAGGACCTTGGGTGGGGTGCTCTTCACAAGAGCCAGTGCAGACTCGATGGGCTGAATGGCCTTCTGCACTGTAAATTCTATGTTGCATCTGTACAGAACCTTAGTTAGGCCACACTTGGAGTATAGTGTTCAATTCTGGTCGCCACACCACCAGAAGGATGTGGAGGCTTTAGAGAGGGTGCAGAAGAGATTTACCAGAATGTTGCCTGGTATGGAGGGCATTAGCTATGAGGAGCGGTTGAATAAAGTTGGTTTGTTCTCACTGGAACGAAGGAGGTTGAGGGGCGACCTGATAGAGGTGTACAAAATTATGAGGGGCATAGACCGAGTGGATAGTCAGAGGCTTTTCCCTGGGGTAGAGGGGTCAATTACTAGGGCGCATAGGTTTAAGGTGAGAGGGGCAAGGTTTAGAGTAGATGTACGAGGCAAGTTTTTTACGCAGAGGGCAGTGGGTGCCTGGAACTCGCTACCGGAGGAGGTGGTGGAAGCAGGGACGATAGTGACATTTAAGGGGCATCTTGACAAATACATGAATAGGATGGGAAGTGTAGAAGATTGTAGTCTAGTCGGGCAGCATGGTCGGCACGGGCTTGGAGGACCGAAGGGCCTGTTCCTGTGCTGTACATTTCTTTGTTCTTTGTTTGTTCTAACCAAGTTAATAATTTTCCCTCAACTCCATGGGCTTTCACTTCCGTTAATGGACTCTTATGTGGGACTTGGTCAAATGCCCCTGGAAGTCCAAGTTAATAACATCAATAGACATTCTCCTGTCCACTAGCTCAGTCACCTCTTCAAAATATTCACTGAGATTTGTCAGGTATACCCTTCCCTTCACAAATCCATGCTGGCTCTCCCTGATCGATCAAAATCTTTCAATCTGTTCAGTTACCCTCTCCCTGAGTATAGAATCCAGCAATTTCCCCACCACAGATGTTAGGCTAACTGGTCTGTAATTCCCTGGTTTCCCCTTTCACTCTTCTTAAAAAGTGGAGTGACATGTCCAATTTTCCAATCCAGGGAGAGTACTCCTGAATCTCTGGAACTCTGAAAGTTTATAGTTTGGGCATCTACAATGTGCTGCCCTCCTTCCTTTAACACGCTCGTTTGGAAACCATTAGATCCTGGTGAATTGTCACTCTTCAGTGTCATTAATATCCTAATTACTGATGCTATACGTACGTAAATTGGATTAAGTTCCTGTCCTCTAACGACATTACATTTTCAGGACTACCGGCAAGTTATCCTCCTTTTCAACTATAAACACTGAGGCAAAGTAATTGTTCAACACGTCTGCCATTTTCCCATTATCACTGACAATCTCTCCATTTTCAGCTTTTAGTGGCCGACACTACTTTTGTCCACCTGCTTTCCCTTTATATAACTGCAACATTTCTTCTTATATACTTGCGCTGTATCTCATTAAATGTTTCTTAAATATTCTCCACAGATCTTCAGTTGTTTGACCCGTTAACAGATGTTCCCAGTTTACCGTGGACGGTCTCTGCCTCATCCCGTTAACGTCAGCCTTACCCAAGTCTGAAACTCCAGTATCTGAATCGTGCTTTTCACTTTCAAATGCTACATTGAGTTCAATCATGTTGTGATCACTATTTGATAAATGTTTGTGCACACTTAGGCCATTAATAGAATTTGGTTCATAACTAAATCTATTACTGATCCCCTGGTTACATCTCGAACATGTTGCTGCAGGAAACTACATGTTCCAGAAATTCACTACCTTTCTGATAGCTGCTTGTCTGCCTCTCCCAATCTTGTGTAAGTTAAAATCTCCCATTAATATTACACTGCCTTTGTCACACATGTGCCTAATTTCTGGATTAAGCATTCTCCTCCCCACTACCTCAGTCACCTCTTCAAAAAATTCAATGAGATTTGTCAGACATCACCGTCCCTTCACCAATCCATGCTGGCTCTCCCTGTTTGATCAAAATGTTGATAGATGCTGTACACCTCAGAGCTCCCAATGGGGAAGTCTGGGATGAAACGGTTCCTTGATGGACTGGACATTCCAGTCGTGGGGGAGGGCAAAATACGGGGCTTGGAAGCACCACTAGCACTGGGAGAGATCATGGACAGCATTAGCTCCATGCAGGCGGGGAAGGCGCCGGGACCCAACGGGTTCCCGGCGGACTTCTACAAAATATTTGCGACAGCACTGGCCCCGCATCTGCGGGAGATGTTCACAGACTCGCTAGCGAGGGGCACACTGCCGCCCACGCTAGCACAGGCCTCAATCTCGCTGGTACCTAAGAAAGACAGACCCAATGGAATGTGGGTCATACAGACCCATCTCACTGCTGAATGCAGACTCCAAAATACTGACCAAAATCCTAGCCAAAAGGTTAGAAGACTGTGTACCTGAGGTGGTCGCAGAGGACCAGACAGGCTTTGTCAAAGGTAGACAGCTTACCTCGAACATCAGGCGCCTGTTGAACGTGATAATGACCCCCTCCGGGGAGAGAACACCAGAGGTGATGGTCTCCCTAGATGCAGAAAAGGCCTTCGACAGAGTCGAATGGAAATACCTCATAGAGGTACTGGAGCGGTTCGGACTTGGAACAGCGTTCACCTGGGTAAAGCTCCGATACAACACTCCCATGGCGAGCGTACGGACCAACAATACCAACTCCCGATACTTCCAGCTGCACAGGGGCACCAGACAAGGATGCCCACTGTGGACGGAATCATCGCGCTCCTGAAAGAGTTTGGCACCTTCTCGGGCTACAAACTCAACATGAGCAAAAGCGAGATCTTCCTGGTACACCCAAAAGTAGGTGAGGCAGCCCTAACGGGACTGCCATTTAAACAAGCCCGACTCAAATTCCGCTACCTGGGGATCCAAATAGCCCATGACTGGAAAGGCATCCACAAATGTTACCTCACCAGTCTGACAGAGGAAGTAAAGATGGAACACACTCCCACTCTCCTCGCGGGGAGAGTCCAGACGATCAAAATGAATGTGCTGCCCAGGGACCTCTTCCTATTCAGATACATCCCGATCTACATCCCCAAGGCCTTTTTCAAAGCACTAGACAAACTAATCATGCCGATTGTATGGGGGGGGGGGGGGGAGAGAGAATGCTAGGATCCCAAAGAAGGTCTTACAAAAAACAATATCCAGGGGAGGGGGGGGGGGCTTGCCCTCCCAAACCTACAACTTTACCATTGGGCGGCAACGGCCGAGCGAATAAGGGGATGGATCAAGGAGCCAGAAGCCGAATGGGTGCGCGCGGAAGAGGCCTCCTGTATGGGGACCTCCCTCCGGGCCCTCGCCATGGTGGCGCTCCCATCCCCCCCAAAAAAACACTCCAGCAGGAGTGAAGGACAGGACAGGACACTGACAGTCAGGGGCCTATACACGGATGGCAGGATCGCAACACTGGGCGAACTGACAGAGAAATTCCAGCTAGCCAGGGGGAACAAGCTAAGGTACCTGCAACTAAAAAACTTCCTACGAAAGGAGACCGGGACATACCCACAACCACAACAACAGAGACTACTGGAAAAGTTACTGGATGCAAGTAGACTAGATAAAGGAAACTATAGTACAGGGGAAAACAGCAGCAGCCAGAGCAGTGGCACCACGGCTGGCTCTGATGTTCAGAAGGGAGGGTCAAAGCGCAGAAGAGCAATAGTAATAGGGGACTCTATAGTCAGGGGCACAGATAGATGCTTCTGTGGATGTGAAAGAGACTCCAGGATGGTATGTTGCCTCCCTGGTGCCAGGGTCCAGGATGTCTCCGAACGGGTAGAGGGCATCCTGAAGGGGGAGGGCAAACAGGCAGAGGTTGTTGTACATATTGGTACTAATGACATAGGCAGGAAGGGGCATGAGGTCCTGCAGCAGGAGTTCAGGGAGCTCGGCAGAAAGTTAAAAGACAGGACCTCTAGGGTTGTAATCTCGGGATTACTCCCTGTGCCACGTGCCAGTGAGGCTAGAAATAGGAAGATAGAGCAGCTAAACACGTGGCTAAACAGCTGGTGTAGGAGGGAGGGTTTCCGTTATCTGGACCACTGGGAGCTCTTCCGGGGCAGGTGTGACCTATGTAAGAAGGACGGGTTGCATCTAAACCGGAGAGGCATAAATATCCTGGCCGCAAGGTTTGCTAGTGTCACACGGGAGGGTTTAAACTAGTATGGCAGGGGGGGTGGGCACGGGAGCAATAGGTCAGAATGTGAGAGCATTGAGGGAGAACTAGGGAATAGGGACAGTGTGGCTCTGAGGCAGAGCAGACAGGGAGAAGTTGCTGAACACAGCGGGTCTGGTGGCCTGAAGTGCATATGTTTTAATGCAAGAAGTATTACGGGTAAGGCAGATGAACTTAGAGCTTGGATTAGTACTTGGAACTATGATGTTGTTGCCATTACAGAGACCTGGTTGAGGGAAGGGCAGGATTGGCAGGTAAACGTTCCAGGATTTAGATGTTTCAGGCAGGATAGAGGGGGATGTAAAAGGGGAGGCGGAGTTGCGCTACTGGTTCGGGAGAATATCACAGCTGTACTGCAGGAGGACACCTCAGAGGGCAGTGAGGCTATATGGGTAGAGATCAGGAATAAGAAGGGTGCAGTCACAATGTTGGGGGTTTACTACAGGCCTCCCAACAGCCAGCGGGAGATAGAGGAGCAGATAGGTAGACAGATTTTGGAAAAGAGTAAAAACAGCAGGGTTGTGGTGATGGGAGACTTCAACTTCCCCAATATTGACTGGGACTCACTTAGTGCCAGGGGCTTAGATGGGGAGGAGTTTGTAAGGAGCATCCAGGAGGGCTTCTTAAAACAATATGTGGACAGTCCAACTAGGGAAGGGGCGGTACTGGACCTGGTATTGGGGAATGAGCCCGGCCAGGTGGTAGATGTTTCAGTAGGGGAGCATTTCGGTAACAGTGACCACAATTTAGTAAGTTTTAAAGTACTGGTGGACAAGGATAAGAGTGGTCTTAGGATGAATGTGCTAAATTGAGGGAAGGCTAATTATAACAATATTAGGCGGGAACTGAAGAACATAGATTGGGGGCGGATGTTTGAGGGCAAATCAACATCTGACATGTGGGAGGCTTTCAAGTGTCAGTTGAAAGGAATTCAGGACCGGCATGTTCCTGTGAGGAATAAGGATAAATACGGCAATTTTCGGGAACCTTGGATAACGAGAGATATTGTAGGCCTCGTCAAAAAGAAAAAGGAGGCATTTGTCAGGGCTCAAAGGCTGGGAACAGACGAAGCCTGCGTGGAATATAAGGAAAGTAGGAAGGAACTTAAGCAAAGAGTCAGGAGGGCTAGAAGGGGTCACGAAAAGTCATTGGCAAATAGGGTTAAGGAAAATCCCAAGGCTTTTTACACGTACATAAAAAGCAAGAGGGTAGCCACGGAAAGGGTTGGCCCACTGAAGGATAGGCAAGGGAATCTATGTGTGGAGCCAGAGGAAATGGGCGAGGTGCTAAATGAATACTTTGCATCAGTATTCACCAAAGAGAAGAAATTGGTAGATGTTGAGTCTGGAGAAGGGTGTGTAGATAGCCTGGGTCACATTGAGATCCAGAAAAAAAGGTTTTGGGTGTCTTAAAAAATATTAAGGTAGATAAGTCCCCAGGGCCTGATGGTATCTACCCCAGAATGCTGAAGGAGGCTGGAGAGGAAATTGCTGAGGCCTTGACAGAAATCTTTGGATCCTCACTGTCTTCAGGGGATGTCCCGGAGGACTGGAGAATAGCCAATGTTGTTCCTCTGTTTAAGAAGGGTCGCAAGGATAATCCAGGGAACTACAGGCCGGTGAGCCTTACTTCAGTGGTAGGGAAATTACTGGAAAGAATTCTTCGCGACAGGATCTACTCCCATTTGGAAGCAAATGGACGTATTAGTGAGAGGCAGCATGGTTTTGTGAAGGGGAGGTCGTGTCTCACTAACTTGATAAGAGTATTTCGAGGAGGTCACTAAGATGATTGATGCAGGTAGGGCAGTGGATGTTGTCTATATGGACTTCAGTAAGGCCTTTGACAAGGTCTCTCATGGTAGACTAGTACAAAAGTGAAGTCACACGGGATCAGGGGTGAGCTGGCAAGGTGGATACAGAACTGGCTAGGTCATAGAAGGCAGAGAGTAGCAATGGAAGGATGCTTTTCTAATTGGAGGGCTGTGACCGGTGGTGTTCCACAGGGATCAGTGCTGGGACCTTTGCTCTTTGTAGTATATATAAATGATTTGGAGGAAAATGTAACTGGTCTGATTAGTAAGTTTGCAGACGACACAAAGACTGGTGGAATTGCGGATAGCGATGAAGACTGTTAGAGGATACAGCAGGATTTAGATTGTTTGGAGACTTGGGCGGCGAGATGGCAGATGGAGTTTAATCCGGACAAATGTGAGGTAATGCATTTTGGAATGTCTAATGCAGGTAGGGAATATACAGTGAATAGTAGAACCCTCAAGAGTATTGAAAGTCAAAGAGATCTAGGAGTACGGGTCCACAGGTCATTGAAAGGGGCAACACAGGTGGAGAAGGTAGTCAAGAAGGCATACGGCATGCTTGCCTTCATTGGCCGGGGCATTGAGTATAAGAATTGGCAAGTCATGTTGCAGCTGTATAGAACCTTAGTTAGGCCACACTTGGAGTATAGTGTTCAATTCTGGTCGCCACACTACCAGACGGATGTGGAGGCTTTAGAGAGGGTGCAGAAGAAATTTACCAGAATGTTGCCTGGTATGGACGGCATTGGCTATGAGGAGCGGTTGAAGAAACTCGGTTTGTTCTCACTGGAACGAAGGAGGTTGAGGGGAGACCTGATAGAGGTCACAAACATAGACAGGGGCATAGACAGAGTGGATAATCAGAGGCTTTTCCGCAGGGTAGAGGGGTCAATTACTAGGGGGCATAGGTTTAAGGTGAGAGGGGCAAGGTTTAGAGTAGATGTACGAGGCAAGTTTTTTACGCAGAGGGTAGTGGGTGCCTGGAACTCGCTACCGGAGGAGGTGGTGGAAGCAGGGACGATAGTGACATTTAAGGGGCATCTTGACAAATACATGAATAGGATGGGAATAGAGGGATATGGACCCAGGAAGTGTAGAAGATTGTAGTTTAGTCGGGCAGCATGGTCGGCACAGGCTTGGAGGGCCGAAGGGCCTGTTCCTGTGCTGTACATTTCTTTGTTTGTTCTTTGTTTGTTAGTGACATGTATGACCGACTGGTAGAAGGGGCCGACATCTTACTGGAAGCAACAAGAATGAAGTGGGAGGAGGACCTGGGGATCGAGATAGGATGGGGACTCTGGAGCGAAGCACTGCATAGGGTCAACTCCACCTCCACGTGCGCAAGGGTCAGCCTGATGCAGCTAAAAGTGGTACATGGAGCCCACTTAACAAGAACCCGTATGAGTAGCTTCTTCCCGGAGGTGGAGGACAGATGTGAGCGGTGCCAAGGAGGCCCAGCCAACCACGCCCACATGTTCTGGTTCTGCCCCAGACTTGTGGAGTACTGGACTGCCTTCTTCGAGGCAATGTCCAAAGTGGTGGGGGTGAGGGTGGAGCCATGCCCGAAAGTGACGGTCTTCAGTGTTTTAGACCAGCCAGATCTATTCCTGGGGAGGAGGGCGGACGCCCTTGCCTTTGCCTCCCTGATCGCCCGCCGTAGAATCCTGTTCGGCTGGCGGTCAGCAGCACCACCCAAAGCTGTCCGACTTCTCAGAATATCTCCAAATGGAGAAAATCAAATTCGCCATCCGAGGGTCAGACGACGGCTTCCACAGAACGTGGGAGCCATTCACCCAATTGTTCCGGGACTCGTTTGTGGCCAACAAACAAGCAGAAGAATAGCCAGGTAGCCAAGAAACAGGGGAGAGTAGCCAAAACATGAGAGGGAGAGATAGACCGGGAGGAGGACGGGGGGGGGGGGGGGGGGGGAGAGACCGCTAAATCTAAGAGGAAGGAAAGGTGAGCCACAGGGGGAGGTGGGGGGGGTGCAGGAGGGGGGGGGGTAGAGGGAAGAGACAGGGAACAATAGAGGAGAGCCAGGGAGGGGGGAGGCAGGGAAACGTTAACAAACTTAACGTCCAAAGGAACAGAGAAAACGGGAAGATGGGAGGGCCGCAGAAGAGGAACGAGACGACAGCGGCAGCGCCCTCCGTCTGGGAGAAGCAAGGGACGACAACACCACAAACAGATACCTACTTGTGTGTAAATAATTTTGCCAAGTGTACAGAGCTGCTGCTGTTGAGCACCGAGGGCGTAATACCGTCCGATGGCTTCTCAGGGAAAATTAAAACGTCAGCAGCAGCAGCGACCCGTAGGGGAGTGGGGGGTGAGTGCTCCGTTGGGAGGGTGTGGGAAGACTGAGGCGCATGTGGTCACGTCTAGTCAATTGCTATTGTATATTCTCTTTTTGCACTATGTTAATGTTCACTCTATTTTGCTGTGTTAGGATTATTACTATTTATTATGAAAAACTTTGCAAAACTTTATTTAAATTTTTTTTTTTTTAAAGTAAAGAATTGGCGATATGTTTCCAAGTCTGGATCGTGAGTGGCTTGGAGGGAAACTTTCAGATGGTGGCGATCCCTTGTATCTGTTGTCCTTCTAGACGGTAGAGTTTGTGGCTTCAGAAGGTGCTGCCCAAAGAGCCGTGGTTAGTTCCTACAGTCCATCTTTTGGATGGTACAATCTGCTGCTATTGTGCATCATTGGTGGAGAGATTGAATGTTTGTGGATAGCGTGCTCATAAAGGTGGCTGCTTTATCTTGGATGGTGTTGAGCTTCTTGAATGGTGTTGGAGCTACACTCATCCAGGTTGGTGGAGAATATTCCATCAGACTCCTGACTTGTGCCTTGTAGATGGTGGATGGGCTTTGGAGAGTCAGGAGGTGAGTTATTAGCCACAGGATTCCCAGCCTCTGAACTACTCTTTTAGCCACAGTATTCATATGGTTAGTCCAGCTGAGTTTCTGACCAATGGTAAATGCCAGGTTGTGGATAGTGGGGGATTCAGTAATCCTGTCATTGAAAGTCAAGAAGCACGATTAGATTCTATTTGGAGATGGTCATTGTGTGGCATGAATGTTAGTCGTCACTTCCCAGTCCTGGCAAGATATTGTCCAAGTCTTACTGCATTTGAAGATGGACTGCTTCAGTATCTGAGGAGTGATGAATGTTGCTGAACATCAGTAATCCTGACCTTATAATGGAGGTTGTTGAGGAAGCTGTTAAAGACGGTTGGGCCTCGGACAATAACCTGAAGATTTCCTGCAGTGATGTCCTGGAGCTGAGATGACTGACCTCCAACAATGACAACCATCTTCCTCTGTGCTCGATATGATTCCATCTTTATCTTCATTGCACATTCTTTACATAAACAGTAACTAAAGTTTGACATTTTACCGCAAGTAAAATTCAACCTTGTTGTATAACTACTCATTGATTATTGATTCATTAATTGCATTAGAATTAAGGATCACTACTTATTCAATCTTCTGTTACTGACAGGTAAGTAGTGAATACAGTAATCTTTAATGAATACAGGTATCAGCCCACACTTTTCAGGCTTAAATTCCATTTGCCACAGATCTGCCCATCTGACCATCCCGTCTACATCATCCTGTATCAGAAAAACTGAGAGCATTTAGCCCTCAGGAAAGGCGGGGGCTGCTTTTCTTTAAAAAAAGAGAAGACTGAAGTGTGACTTGATGCAAGTCTTTATTATGCAGGTGTTCAATAATCCAATAGGAATTGCATGAGAAACCTCTTTGTCCAGCGAGTGGTGAGAATGTGGAACTCACCACCACAGCGGGTGGTTGAGGTGAACAGCATGAATACATTGAGGGGGAAGCTGGATCCACACATGATGGAGAAAGGAATAGAAGGTGATGCTGATGGGGGGATATGAAGAGGGGTGGGTGGAGGCTCATGTGGAGCATAAATACTTTTTAAAAAATAAAAAATTTAGAGTAACCAATTCATTTTTTCCAATTACGGGGCAATTTAGCGTGTTCAATCCACCTATCCTGCACATTTTTGGGTTGTGGGGGCGAAACCCACGCAAACACAGGGAGAATGTGCAAACTCCACACGGACAGTGAACCAGAGCCGGGATCGAACCTGGGACCTCGGTGCCGTGGGACTGCAGTGCTACCACTGCACCACCATGCTGCCCATGGAGCATAAATACTGACACAGACCAATTGATCTGACCGGCCTGGCCCTGGTTTGTAGACTCAATGCAACAGACAAATGTATTTATTTTCTAGCTACCTGCAATGGTTGTTAAAAAAAACAACTAAAATTTAATATTACTATCCAGGGTAAAATAAATGTCCTTCATTAACTTTTGTGGATACTTTCCATAGAAACGTGCTCTATCAGGCTCAATGAACATCAACCCACTCGAAGCAGAGAAGTGAGACCGGCCAATCCAGCTGAAAGAAACCCTCCGATCCTCCCACTCAACTGTCAGAATGATCATGGTTCAGTCCTGGATTTGATTAACAGCAGCAAAAATAGCAGGACCCAACCCGTGTAATTACTTGTGAACTCGCTGATGTGTCTTCAGGTGAGATGACTGAATGAATCCCTTCCCACACACAGAGCAGGTGAATGGTCTCTGCCCAGTGTGGACTCGCTGGTGTGTTCGCAAGTTGAATGAATTACTGAATCCCTTCCCACACTGAGAGCAGGTGAACAGCCTCTCCCCAGTATGAACTCGCTGGTGAGTCAACAGGGTGGATGAATCATTAAATCGCTTCCCACACTTGAGAGCAGTTGTAGGGCCTCTCCCCGGTGTGAATTTGTTGGTGTTTCCGAAGACTGGATGACGTTCTAAATGTCTTTACGCAGTGAGAGCAGCTAAATGGTCTCTCCTCAGTGTGAATGCGCTGGTGAACCCACAGATCAGCAGCTATTTTGAAGCAATTCTCGCAGGTCGAGCATTTGAAAGGTCTCTCATTGGTGTGAGTGACATGGTGTGTCAGCAGGCTCGCTGACGGAGTGAAACGTTTCCCACACAGCGTGCAAGTGAATGGCCTCTCCCCAGTGTGAACTCGCTGATGTGTCCGTACAGAGGAAGAATGAGTGAATCTCTTCTCATAGATGTGCAAGTGGGAAACAGCCTCTCCCCAGTGTGAACTCGATGGTGTATCAGCAAGTTGAATGAATTGCTAAATCCATTCCCACACTCTGAGCAAGTGAACAGACTCGCCCCATTGTGAACTTGCTGGTGAGCCACCAGGTTGGATGATCGAGTGAATCCCTTCCCACATTCACAGCAGGTGAATGGCCTCTCCCCAGTGTGAACTCGGTGGTGTTTCCGCAGGGTGGATGAATCGCTGAATCCCTTCCCACACACAGAGCAGGAGAATGGCTTCTCCCCAGTGTGAACACGCTTGTGTGTCAGGAGATTGGATGAATGAGCGAATCCCTTACCACACTTGGAGCAGGTAAATGGCCTCTCTCCAGTGTGACTGTGTTGATGAATCTCTAGCTCTGATCGAGATTTGAAACCCTTCCCACAGCCAGAACAGGTGAACGGTCTCTCACTGGTATGAACTCGTTTGTGTTTCAATAAGTTGGATGAATTAGTGAAGCAATGCTTATGCAAGCTGTGTTACTGGTTAAAGCTCGTTCCACTGTCAGTTCACTGGAACACTCTCACTCAGGCCTGTGTGTGTCTCGTGCTTTTCCAGTCACACTGATGTTTAAAATCTTTTTGAGATTTCTGTCTGCAAATTCTCCCCTTCTATAATCCTGTAAACGGAGAACACAAAAGTCATTGCTATCAGTACAAGATAGAAATACAAAATCAAAAATCTAGGGCAGCACGATAGCATAGTGGTTAGCACAAATGCTTTACAGCTCCAGGGTCCCAGGTTCGATTCCCGGCTGGGTCACTGTCTGTGTGGAGTCTGCACATTCTCCCCGTGTGTGCGTGAGTTTCCTCCGGGTGCTCCGGCTTCCTCCCACAGTCCAAAGATGTGCAGGTTAGGTGGATTGGCCATGCTAAATTGCCCTTAGTGTCCAAAATTGCCCTTAGTGTTAGTTGAATGGGGTCACTGGGTTATGGGGATAGGGTGATGTGGGCTTGGGTAGGGTGCTCTTTCCAAGAGCCGGTGCAGACGCGATGGGCCGAATGGTCTCCTTCTGCACTGTAAATTCTGTGAAAAATTCTAGTTTCTGTGAATCCTTCTTTCATCTATCATTCCTCAAAGATCAACCCAGACACATTCTCTCCATTCTCACTGTGCTGTACCTAATATTCACCCAAACAATTCTCGTGAACGACTGATTCATACTGCTCAACAGTTTCTACTCCACGCAGTCTCCTGGAATATATATATTATGTGTACATGTAACTGTTTGAAACTGTGTAATATGCTGCGGTGGCAGAGGATATGCGAAAGAACATTATTTATACAGTGAGTGGTTTTACTCTGCATCTCTACCTATGTTTCCACATGAAATTTGATGGATACTTGAAGGAAATAAACTTGCACGAGTACAGTAATATAGGGGGAATGCAAGTGACTGGGTGGCTCAGCAAAGAGTTAAGAAAGACTGGAGTTGCTGTTTGATCTCCTCTGTATTGTGAGGACTAAAGATATACAGAACTATATTTTAAAAGTGGAAATAAATGATTTTATGACAGAACCATAAATATATACCACATAACAACACCAGGTATATCTCTGTCCCATATTAATTCATTGTCCCCTTAAATGTCAGCCATCTCAAGGGGAAACCACCCTTTTAATTGTGAACATTGGGAAAGTGACCACATTTTTGGCCAGACAAATAAATGTGCCAATGTGAGAGTGGAGTTAATGTGTTGAAAATGAAAAAACGAAAATCGCTTATTGTCACAAGTAGGCTTCAAATAAAGTTACTGTGAAAAACCCCTAGTCGCCACATTCCGGTGCCTGTTCGGGGAGGCTGGTACAGGAATTGAACCGTGCTGCTGGCCTGCCTTGGTCTGCTTTCAAAGCCAACGATATAGCCCTGTGCTAAACAAGCCCCTTAAGAGGGGAAGAGACCTGGGCCAACCTTTCTGGAGTCTGCACCCTCCCTGGATTCACTTCCTTTCCCTCCAGTTCCTGCAAGTCAACAATTGAAGCCTAGAATTGGAAAATAAATAAAAGTGGGAGAAGAGAAAGTGTTTTACTCACAAATGTTACACACGGGAGGAGGTTTTATTCTGTGTGAATCCCAATCTTCATTCAGAGATGGAGCAGCAGCAGCTTTGCTGGGCTGCAATGAGCAGCTTCACAAGCCCCATATTCGCACAAGCGAGGAAGCTGCTTGCAGCCATTGGCACAAAGCCAGCGTTCTGATTGGCTGGGTGTTCAGCGTGCTTCCGTTCACCCAGCTCCTCCCATTGGTCAATCCCTTGCATGACGACAATGGGGAAGCAAATCCCGAGTTTACGTGGGGGTGGGAGACACTTTGACTCCAGACGGGCGTTGAGCTGTTGTCCAGTCCGCAGTATTCTGTTTCTGGACCCAATGGATCACGGTGTGCTGAGAAAACGTCACAAAGGACTCTGTCGGAATCGTCCAATAGGAATCACACTGCTCCGCGGTGACGTCCACAGGCGCGCGGCCACGGGAGCCCGGCCCCCACATTTGTTTCCCCCAACACCACCTAGAGAGAATGTTTCAAGGCTTCCGGCCAGAGCGAGCAGCCGCTCACTGACATTCCCCTCCCCTCCCCTCCCCCCCCCCCCCCCCCCCCCCGTCTCCCCACAGCGGCTGGCTGGTCCAAAACGGCATCGGGAGCACTGCGCTTGCTCCGGACAGCAGCGCGTTTTGCGCTTGGCCTGCAGCTGAGGGAGTGGGGGAGTTCACTTTGCAAAATGTCTTCCCATCATTTTCTTCGCAGTCCTGCAGCTTGATTTGACACAGCACAGCATTGTTTTTTTTAGCTTCACACACAGGCTAAAGCGTCCTCCTCTGTTCAACATCTGTGAGTAAAATACTTTCATTCTCCCTCTGGGAAATACAGAGTTGTGGGACTCTGGAACTGGAATTAGAGACACATCTGCTGAGGGGGAAATGCTGTGATTTTGTGGAACCTGTTTTTATTGTCTGAGATATTTAAAGTCAAATTTGTCCTGTCCATTCATTAGACCAATAGATATAGGAGCAGAATTAGGCCATTTGGTCCATCATGTTGTTCCGTCATTCAATCATGGCTAATAAATTTCTCATTCCCATTCTCCTGGCCTCTCCCCATAAGCCCTGATCCCCTTGTATTCAAATATTGTTTGTCTGTTAATACATGATTTATTTATGTTGATTTACGTAGGCAGCACATTAACACAGTGGTTAGCACTGCTGCTTCACAGCGTCAGGGATCTGGATTTGATTCCCGGCTTGGGTCACTGTCTGTGCAGTGTCTGCACTTTCTCCCCGTGTCTGCATAGGTTTCCTCCGGGTGCTCCGGTTTCCTCCCACAAGTCCCAAAAACGTGCTTGTTAGGTGAATTGGACATCCTGAATTCTCCCTCTACCCGAACAGACGATGGAGTGTGGTGACTGGGGAGATTTTCACAGTAACTTCATTGCAGTGTTAGTGTAAGCCTACTTGTGACATTGATAAAATTTATTATTTTTTTTATTTTTTTTTTAAAGTGAAACCTTATCCTGCAATTTAATCCATGGAAGTCCAACAGTGGAGATGGAGGCCATTCGACCTATCGTGTCTGCACTGACCTTCTGAAAGAGTACCCTACTTAGGTCTTATCCCCGTAACCTCAGTTAGCCTGCATTAGCACAGTGGGCTAAGTAGCTGGCTTGTAATGCAGAACAATGCCAGCAGCGCAGGTTCAATTCCTGTACTGGCCCCCCAGAACAGGTGCCGGAATGTGGCGACTAGGGGCTTCATTGAAGCCTTCTTGTGACAATAAGCAATTATTATTATTATATCCTTGGACACCAAGGGGTAATTGTAACATGGCCAATCCACCTAACATGCACATCTTTACACACCCAAGAGGCAATTTTAGCATGGCCAATCCACCTAACCTGCAAATCTTTGGACACTTAAGGGATATTTTTCACACAGCCAACCTCCCTAACCTGCGAATCTTTGGACACTTAAAAGAGTATTTTTTGCATGGCCAATCCACCTAACCTGCCAATCTTTGGACAGTTGGGGTTCTCTGGAAATGTGTTTATTTTCAGGTTATTGGTCCCGACGGAGATTGTAGCAACATTAATATGTGTAGTTCTTGTATGGTACATATTAAATATATTATTTATGGCTGTGCAGTAAAGTTAATTTATAATTATTTTTATTCTGTAAGATAGTACCAAAGCTACTTTACATATTTCCAGTCAGTTATTACAGTAGAGAAGGAGTCCATTCAGCACCTCGAGTCCATGCTGACTCTGTGCAGAGAATCTAATCAGTCCCATTCCCCCTCTATATCCCCATTCATCTGTAGGTTTATTTCCTTGAATATCCATTTTGGAATTTTTGATCATCTCCTCTTCCGCCACCCTTGGAGACAATGAGTTCCATATAATGATCACACAATGCCAAAATAAATGTCATCTTCAAATCACCTCTGTGTATCTAATGAAGTAATATCTCACACATTATTGAGCCGACTAAAATGCACTTATAAATTTAGACCAACTACTTGCATGAAGATTTTTCGATCCCTGTGTGCTGAAAAGGAAGTAGTGAGCATGAATCTAGATAAATGGCACCTTGAGAATTGGAAGTGTGTATATTAGGTAAAGCAGAGTGAGAATGAACAGAGAGTGTGTGAGACGGTGATTTACAATTTTTGGGGGAAAAGAAAGGAAAGAATTTTCCATAGAAACTAAAATGATCTGTTCTGAATTTCTATCCTGGATTTACAGTGATGACTTTTGGAAAAACTATTTTTACAGGATGTCAGAAGGGAAGGATTTTCAGACACAAATCTAAAAACAAATGTCATGCCGCGATCTGACACAGCCAATCGATTCATTGAGAGCTGAATATCATCAGACTTTGAATCTAGAGTGCAAAATGTTTCTGTCAAAAGATTTTAATTATCAGTGACTGGAAAAGCACCGAGACACACACACGCTCGAACGAGAGTGTTCCAGTGAACTGACTGTGGAAAGAACTTTAACCAGTTACACAGCCTGAAGAAACATCACACCATTCACAGCGAGGAGAAACCATACACATGTTCCATGTGTGGACAATGCTGCAACTGATTGTCAAACCTGGAGAGACACAAGGACACCCACTGATGGAGAAACTGTGGAAATGTAAGGACTGTGGGAAGGGATTTCTGTTCCCGTCTGCTCTTGAAACACACCGACGCATTCACACTGGAGAGAGACCGTTTACCTGCTCTGTCTGTGGAAAGGGATTCAGTGATTCATCCACCCTGCGAAAACATCACCATGTGCACACCAAGAAGAGGCCGTTCACCTGCTTGGAGTGTGGGAAGGGATTCAGGGATTCATCACACCTGCTGACATACCAGCGGGTTCACACTGGGGAGAGGCCATTCACCTGCTCTGACTGTGGGAAGGCATTCAGGAATTCAGCACACCTGCAGACACACCAGCGAGTTCACACCGGGGAGAGGCCATTCACCTGCTCTGCATGTGGGAAGGGATTCAGTCAGTCTTGCAACCTGGTTGTTCACCAACGCGTTCACACCAGGGAGAGGCCATTCACCTGCCCCGAATGTGGGAAGGGATTCAGCGATCCATCTGCCCTACAGAGACACCAACTTGTTCACACTGGGGAGAAACCATTCACCTGCTCAGTGTGTGGGAAGGGATTCACTCAATTATCCAACCTGCTGAGACACCGGCGAGTTCACAAGTGATTCCATTGGCTGGATTCTGCTGTTAATCACATTCAGGACTGAACCGTGTTCTTTCTGACAGTTGGTGAAGAGGGAGGATCAGAGAGTTTATTTCTGCTGGACTTGCCGGTTTCATTACTTTGCTTCCAGGGGGCTGATACTCTTTGAGCCTGGGAAAGCACATTTCCACTCATTCAGTCCATCACGTTCCTGCTGGTTCCGCGAGAACAATTCAGTGAGTCCCATTTCCCTGTTCCATCCAGGTAAGTGTATTTTCCACAAGTGTCCTTTCTAAATTATTCCATCATCTCTGTTTCTCCCACACTCATGGGGCGTGTATTCCAGGTCATTACCACTCACTTGAGAGGCAGACAAAATCAAGAGGTTAGGAGATGGCCACTCTGCCCATCTTGATCATGCTGCCTGTTTGAAAGAGCTACCCAGTTAATCCCTTTTCCCTGCAATTTTCATTTCCTTTCTTTTGGAAAACAGTCTCGCAATGCAGGCAGCGGATTCCAAATCACACAACTTCACTGTGTTTTCAAACAAATAATGTCAAAGACATGGTCATTTTATAAAATTAAAACATGAATCTTTATTAATGACTAAATGTACCATATACAAATTTGTGGCCAATTGAAAAAAATGCATTTCTATTACACCTCTCATGACCGCAGGACTTCCCAAAGCATTTTGCAGCCCATGGAGTACTTTTGAAGTGGAGTCACTGTTGCAATGTGGGAAAATGGAGGGAGGCCTGGGGAGTCATTTTTAGTTTTAAAAATCAATCTTGTTCACACTGTATTCATTGTTATAAGTAACAAGGTCAAGTAAGCCATTTTATCTCCAATTTCTTTCAGCTGTTTCACATTTAGTAACTCTTCTTTATTAACTATAGATTGAACTACATAAAGCCACTGATGATGAAGGTGATAATTAATTAAGTTTTCACAGTAACTTCATTGCAGTGTTAAACTGAAATTGAACTGGACCAGCCACATTAATACTGTGGCTACCAGGGCAGGTCAAAGGCTAGGAATCCTACGGCGAGTAACTCACCTCCTGACCCCTCAAAGGCTGTCTACCATCTACAAGGCACAAGTAAGTGTAATGGAATACTCTCCACTTGCCTGGATGAGTGCAGCTCCAACAGCACTCAATAAGCTTGACACCATCCAGGACAAAGCAATCCGCTTGATTGCTCCAGCTTCCTCAAACATTCAAACCCTGCACCACAGACAACAAGGAGCAAACTTGTGTACCTCGACAAGATCACTGCAGTAACTCACCAAGGTTCCTTCGGCAGCACCTTCCAAACCCACAACCCCTACCATCTAGAAGGACAAGAGCAGCAGATACCTGGGAACCCCACCACCTGGAGGTTCCCTCCAAGTCACTCACCACCCTAAATTGGAAATATATTACCGTTCTTTCATTGTCACTGAGCAAAATCCTGAAACTCCCTCCCTCACAGCACAGTGGGTGTACCTACAACTGAAGGACTGCAGCGGTTCAAGAAGGAAACTCCCCACCACGTTCTGAAGGGCAACTAGGGATGGGCAATAAATGCTGACCTAACCAGCGATGCCCACATCCCATAAAAATGAATTTTAAAAATGTAAGCCTATTTGTGACAATAAGAAAGATCATTGGATAATTGTTAGTAATGAACCTTGATTCGGCGATGCTGAGTGCTGCAAAACCCATTGTGCTTCATTAGATGTGATCCGCAATTGGATAATATTTGTTAAGCAATCCTGAATGTTGTAAGAATTACGCTGGCACCCAATTTAAGATTGTCATTCGGGCTTTCAGAGTGGTGCACTTCTGTGTTCCAGAAGCTACATCTGTGACTACACAGAGCCCTGATTGATGCAGACAGAAGAAGCTGGAAACTCATATGCTTGCTTGAATTGAACAAAATAGTGACAGGTGTGTTCCATTGGCTGGATTGCGGGTTTGGGATGTGGAGCAAGGCCAGCAGCGCGGGTTCAATCCCGATACCGGCTGAGGTTATTCAGGAAGGCCCCTCCTTCTCAACCTTGCCCTTCATCTGGGATGTGGTGATCCTCAGGTTAAATCACCATCAGTCATCTCTCCCCCTCAAAGGGGAAGCAGCCTATGGTCATCTGGGTCGATGGCAACTTTACATTTTACATGGTTCATTCCACAGGAAATGCCTGATTCAATCAGAGTCAACCTGCCTGGTTTGAATTTAAACAAAGCTTGTCTCTTCAGTTAACTGGTGCACTCTCCATGGCAATGCCTCTCCACGGCAATGCCTCCCCATGGCAACGCCTCCCCATGGCAACACCTCTCCCAATCAGAGTCCACTTACCAACAAATCAACACTCTCTTCTCGTGAAGTTTAAATTGTTGTTCCCTTTAAATTTTCTATTCTTGCGAATGTCCTGATGAGTGGAAGATGAAAAGCTTCAACTCTTTTCTCGATTACTGTTTTAATTACCTACCAGTATGTAATGCTTGAGTAAGAAGTGAGCCTTCATTGAGTTACAATTACTTAATCAGTAGTTATAGTGAAAGGCTCAGTTTTATTTGTTGTAAAAATGTAAAAGCCTAATTGTAGTGTATGTAAAGAATGTGCAATGAGGATAAATGTACCGGCAAGAGAGACCTTCCAACTCTGATTAACCTCAACATTTGAAACGGTATGAATAAGGGATTGTACAGAATCCGATAAAGGGATAGTATGAAACAGTTCAATTGTCTTCCTATCCAAGATAATGAGAGATGGTGATATAAGTAATTACCATCCAGTCATAAATTAATCTCTAGATCAAATTGACCAATTTTCATGTTACCACAGGCCCAATTCTTGCCTTTGACAATGTGCCGCATAGGAGACTTAAATAAGTTGAAGAGCCCATGGTGGTCAGGGTAAGATCCTGGCATGGATAGAGGATTGGCTGACTGGCAGAAGGCAGAGAGTGGTGATAAAGGGGTCGTTTTCAGGATGGCCGCTGGTGACTAGTGGTTTGCCTCAGGGGTCTGTGCTGGGACCACAAATTTTCACAATATACATTAATGATCTGGAAGAAGGAACTCAAGGCACTGTTGCTAAGTTTGCAGATGATACAAAGATCTGTAGAGAGACGGTTGTATTGAGGGGGCTGCAGAAGGATTTGGATAGGCTAGGAGAGTGAGCGAAAAGTGGCAGCTGAAATACAATGTGGAAAAGTGTGAGGTTATATTGGAAATATATTGCCATTCCTTCACTGTCACTGGGTCATAATCCTGAAACACCCTCCCCAAAAGTACTGCGTGTGTACAAACACCTCAGGGACTTCAGTGGTTCAAGAAGGTAGCTCACCACCACCTTCTTGAGGTCAGGTAGGGATGAGCAATAAATGTTGGCCGAGCCCGTTAATGCACATCCCTTGAATGAATAAAAATAAAATAATAATGAACTTTATTAGTGTCACAAGTAGGCTTACATTAACACTGGGATGAATTTACTGTGAAAATCCCCAAGTCGCCACACTCCGGTGACAGTTCGGGTACACGGAGGGAGAATTCACCTAACAAGCACGTCTTTGGGACTTGCGGGAGGAAACCGGAGCGCCCGGAGGAAATCCACGCAGACACGGGGAAAACGTGTGGACTCCGCACAGACAATGACCCAAGCTGGGAATCGAACCTGGGACCCTGGTGCTAAGAAGCAGCAGTGCGAACCACTGTGCTACCAGGCCACCCCCTTTCACTTGAACTATACACAATGCAGCCATCCTGAATCCTACCCCTGCCATTTCACATTATCCAATTCATATCGAGGTTATAAATACCTACGATTACCTTTCTCACAAGTCCCTATTATTTCTGCAGCTATTATAAATCGACCAGGCTGCTACTGTTAGGTGACATTTAAACTACTAAATACAACCGAGACTTACTAAGCTTATTTTGCTTATCTCCAGACAAGCTAATTCTACATCTTCATCTTCTGAGCCGAGATCATTTCTCACGATTGTGTTGATCTCAAATGTGATCAACAGAACTAACCCATACCCTTTCATCTCGTCCTATCCTCTGTGAAGTCAACTACCCCGTAATATTCAGTTTCCAGCCTGAGCAACTTTCCAAACACATCCCTGTATTGGCTGCGATACCATGCACATTTATTTCTATCTTGCCATCAATTCATCTACCTTATTACAAATACTGGTGTATTCAGATGGAGAGCATTTAAATCTCTTTCTATCCTGTTTCCCTACTCTGACCCTCTGTTGCATTATTATATTTGTACATAACTGATAACTCTGGTTATCATTGCCTGTATTGCTACTTTGACTATTGCCTTGGCTTTGCTCGTTAAATTTCAGTCTTTCCCCTCGCCTCAACCCTGTTGCAGTTTGTTTAAATCTGTCTTTCACCAGCCCTATATATGTGATTCACCCGGGTACTAGTCCCAATCTGGTTCAAGTGAAGGTTATCCCATTGATACAACTCTCTCTTTCCCCACTCCTGACGCTAGTGCCTTTTGAATCAAAAGTCATTTCTCCCACACGAATAACGCATTCGACATTTTGACCCCATTTACTCTCAGCAAATTTACTCATGACTCAGATAGTAATCTGAAGGCTATTACTTTTTTGTTCGCTATTTAATTCAAATCGAAGGTGCTCATGCTCCCTGAGGAGAACCTCTTGCTGTATTCTACCTATGTTGCTGGCAACAACATCTACCACAATAAGTCCGCCATCCCTCTCCTTCTCTATATTCTGTGGAGCAGATCCCCACCATTCATAATGTGGACTTAAGCGTTTTACATCTGTGGTTCAAATTATAATCGGACCACGAAAGTTGAATTTGTATTCAACAATATCGCGTCGTAATGGCGATTCGGCTACCCAGCATGCACTGAGAGGGGGAATATACCCTAACTTCACCATGGGAGGCGCAGGCGCAGTATCGCTCATGCTGGAGCGTGCGCAGTGCGGGTGTTGGCAGTGGTTGGATGGGTTGATGTTGGAGTCGCAGGAAGACCAGAAACTGATTGGAGACAACAGGTGAGTGAGGTTAAATGGAGGCGGTGGGCAAGAGGAGAGGCTTCATAAACACCCGGTGCAGGAAGGGCAGCTTTAATAAAACCGGATCGAGGTCTCATACAACAAATGAAAAGCTCGAGGTCCCGTGTTTGGACCGATTATGCAGCCGCCATCTTGTTCAATAGACGAAGTTGGGGCCATCTTTATAGGGGGCACTGGGCAGCAGAGCGCATGCATGGCCGCCATCTTTATTGGGGGCAATAGGATCCGCCCATGAGACCAGGGTGGAGTCGGTCAATCTTGCTATCGTGGGAATAGGCGGTCCAGTTGGTGATGTGAATGTGTGCTCAGAATCTCGGTTTGGGAATTAATAAATAGTTTACTTCAGCCAATTCCCAGGGAGAGGGCTGGAGTCAGTGGCTAAGGAGTTTGTACTGGAGACTGAAGACAAAGATCTCGCTCTGCCCCATATTCAAATAGAGGAAATCCAATACTGTCAGGCAAGTCACGAAGATGACCTGGTCCATCTAGAAGGTGGAGGTTGAGGGTTTGGGAAATTGTAGTTCAGTTGTAGGTTTATAAAATACCTCTCCATCGCTCTGTGACTCCCACACCTTTTCCTGTCCCACTGCTCCCATTCTCGCTCTGTGTCTCTCACTTCCCCTCTCTGCTTTTCTTATCACAGAATTCTCTACCCCATAGGGTTGTGGATGCTCCATCATTGAATACATTTGAGGCTGAGATGAAGGGAATTGAGTGCGGCATGGTAGCACAGTGGTTCGCACTGTTGCTTCACAGCACCATGGTCCCACGTTCGATTCCCGCTTGTTCTCCCTGTGTCTGCGTGGGTTTCCTCCCACAAGTCACAAATACGTGCTGTTTGGGGAACATTATGAATTCTCCCTCTGTGTACCCCAACAGGCACTGGAATGTGGCAACTAGGGACTTTTCACAGTAACTTCATTTCAGTGTTAATGTAAGCCTACTCGTAATAGTAGAGATGATTATTATTTTGGTCTCTTGGGAAGTCAAAAGGATCTGGGGAGCTGATGGGAAAGTGGAGTTGAAGATTAAGATCAGGCATGATTGTGCTGATTGGTGGAGCAGGCTCGATGGGCCAAATGTTCTACTTCTCCTATTATGTTGTTACAGAGGTCAGAGTCTTGACTCGGTCCACAACGGTGGCAAATTTCCTTCCCTGAAAGACATTAATGAACCAGTTGGTTTTCGACAACAATCCATTAGCTTTCATGGTCATTTTTCCGAGTGCCGGCCCACAAATGACCAGATTCATTCAGCTCAATTTCAGAACCTGCCTTTGTATTTTTGTGGTTTTTTTCTCACTCCCTATTTTCTGTTTCAAATCAATTTCACAGAATACTCGAAAGGGAGGATTTTCAAGAAACACAAAGCAAACCACGTCATAATCTGACACAGTTCCCCATTTAGTTGTAAACTGAATATCGATGAATTTTTAACATGGAAGAAAACGGCAACATTCACAGTGAGGAGAAACCCTGGAAATGTGGAGACTGTGAGGAGGGATTTAGATCCCCATCTGAGTTGGAATCTCATCGACGCAGTCACACTGGGGAGAGGCCGTTCACCTGTTTTGAGTGTGGGAAGGGATTTGCTCGATCATCCAATCTGCTGCAACATCAGCGGGTTCACAGTGTGGAGAGAACATTCACCTGTCCACATTGTGGGAGGGGATTCACCCAATCCTCCCAGCTGCTGAGACACCAGCGAGTTCATAGTGGGGAGAAACCATTCATCTGCCCCGATTGTGGGAAGGGATTCACTCGCACATCAGGGCTGCTGACGCACCAGCGAGTTCACACAGGGGAGAGGCCATTCACCTGCTCCAAGTGTGGGAAGGGATTCGCTCAGTCATCCAACCTGCTGAAACACCAGCGAATTCACACTGAGGAGAGACCGTTTAAATGCCCAGACTGTGGGCAGTGCTATAAAAGTTCCGTGGACCTAATGCGTCATCAAATTGTTCACACTGATGAGAGACCGTTCAAGTGCTCTCACTGCGGGTCGGGGTTCAGGCGATCAGAAGAACTCACTGTACACCTACGAATTCACACTGGGGAAAGACCGTTCACCTGCTCAGAGTGTGGGAAGCAATTCACTCAGTCATCTGCACTGCTGACGCACCAGCGAGTCCACACTGGGGAGAGACCATTCCCTTGCTCAGAGTGTGGGAAGAGATTCACTGATTTATCCACCCTGCTGAAACACCAGAGTGTTCACACTGATGAGAGACCGTTTAAATGCTCGGACTGTGTAAAGTGCTATAAAAGTCCCCGAGAATTGATGTATCATCAACGTGTTCACACCACTGAGAGACCATTTAAATGCCAAGACTGTGAGAAGTGCTATAAAAGTCCTGGGGAACTGATACGCCATCAACGCGTTCACACAGGCGAGAGACCATTCAAGTGCTCTTACTGCGAGACAGGATTCAGGGGAGCAGAACAACTCTCTGCACACCATAGAATTCACACAGGGGAGAGGCTATTCACCTGCTCTAAATGTGGGAGGGGATTCACTCAGTCATCCACACTGCTGCGACATCAGCAAGTTCACACTGGGGCGAGACCATTCACCTGCCCAGAGTGTGGGAAGGGATTTACTACCTCATCCACCCTGTGCAAACATCAGTGAGTTCCCAATGAACTACAGTGATTGGATTTTGTGATTAATCGTATTCACACTGAACTATATTTCTTGGGGTCTGTTTCTGCTGATGTTAGTAAACTCCAGCCCATATATCTTGACAAATTAATCAGTTTTGTGCTAAACACAGTGTGTTGAGTCTCTAACATAAGTTCTTTTTGAAGTGTTCTCCCTCTCCCCTGTCTCCTCCATCCTCACCTCCAACAACAAGTGTGAGGAGCTCATGGAGTTTCTTTGTCACTAAGGTTGAGACAATCTGATCAGCTGCCTCTGCTGCTTCCCTCCCACTAACCCACTAGGCCAAACCATTTCTACATTTCCTAAAAGTCTGAGCCCTGAACTCCCATCTTTCTCCAGTTTCTCTATCTCTTCCCCTCTCAGAGCTCATCTTGTCCATGAGATCCACCGTCTGCTTCCTTGACCCTATCCTCAGAAAAATGCTGACCATCCAACTTATCCATGTGACTGATATCCTTAATGATTCTCTCTTAAATTCACTGTCATCAATCATCCTTTTTTTTTCATCCCACCATCCTTGCAAACTAGCACCCCATCTCCAACCTGCCTTTCCAAAATTCTTGTACTCTTGTGTCCCCCAAGGATCTGTCCTCAGCCCCTCCTATTTCCCATCTACACGCTGTCCCGAGGTGACATCATCCAAAAGCACTGTGTTAGTTTTCACATGTACACTGACAATACCCAGCTCTACCTCACCACCATCCCTCTCCATTCCTCCACTGTTCCTAAATTATAAAACTGCTTATCCCACACTCAGTACTGGATGAGCAGAAAATTCTTCCAATTAAATATTGAGAAGATCATAGCCATTGTCTTCAGTCACCACTACAAATTCTGTTCCCTAACTACCGAGTTCATCCCTCTCCCTGGGAACTGTCTGAGGCTGAACCACACTCTGCACAATCTCCGTGTCAGATCTGACCCCAAGATGAGTTTCTGACCACATATCCACACCATCACTCATACCAGATATTTCAATCTCCGTAATGTCACCTATCTCCACCCCAGCTCACCTGCGACTGAAACTCTCATCCATGCCTGCGTCACCTTTAGGTGGATTAGGTGGTCAGGTGGATTGGCCATGCTAAATTGCCCGTAGTGTCCAAAAAGGTTAGGAGGAGTGTCATGCCTTTAAGAACTGGATGTTTAAGCAATGTACCTTTAAGAAAACAGTTATGTCATAGAGTGGGTGGAGCTCCGCTCAGTTCAGCCATTTTGGAGTTTGGTTTTGCAGTTTGAAAAGTGCCTGGCTGGTTTTGCTGAGAGCAGTTTAAAAGTGCCTGGCTGTTTTGCTGGAGCTGAAATCAACCAAGCTAATATATCTCTGCATTCTACAGAAAATATATATATCCTTTAACCTGATGTGATTTTGTTTAATGTTAAGTCTCTTGGAAGTTTGAAGGAACATTTTAAGAAGTTATTTACTGTTGCAATATTTTCTGAGTTATCTTTCAAGTAAGAGGTGTTAAGAGATCCAATGTTTATTTAAGATGTTAAGTTGAGTTCATGGAATAAACAGTGTTTTGTGTTTAAAAACCACGTGTCCATAATTGTAATCCCACACCTAGGGAAAATCCGTGTGCTAGGAAAAGCAACAAATCCATTAAAGGGAGAGGTTGGTTGAACTCCATGATACATTTTGGGGTTCTGAACACCCCTCGCCCATAACAATTTGGGGCTCGAGGGGGATACAAGTCTATCTATTGGATTGGCTTTTGTGAACTTAAAGACAGTGAAGGATTGTTGCTTTTCCGGTGTGGTATTTTAGTTTAAGTGGGGCGAGTGTTGTGAACAATGGCTCTTTCAGAGGCTCAGAAGTTTTTGGAGATGGTGAATGGTACACGTAGTACCTTACGGACAGAAACAAAAAGCAGACTGTTAGATTTGGCAAGAACATTGCAGTTAACATTACCTGACAAAATGCGAAAAGATGAGGTAATTATGGCGGTGGTGAAGCATTTAAAGTTGCCTGAGATAGAGTTTGACTCATTGGAAATGGCAAAAATTCAGTTGCAAATTAAACAAATGGAACATGAGAAAGAATTAAAGCAGCTTGAATACGAGAGAGAGAGAGCGGAAAGAGAGAGAGAGAGAGGAAAAAGAAAAGAAGAGAGAAGAAAGGAGAAAAGAAAGAAGAGTCCTAGCAGAACAAAAAGAAAAAGAAAGGGAGATACAGATCAGTGAAAAAGATAGAGAGGGAGTTTGAACTTCAGAAAATGGCCATGAAACATGACAATCAGTTAAAATTGGCAGACGTAAAGGGACACGTACAGTTGGAGGAGATGGATGAGGATAATGAGAAAGAGCGTCATAGTCGAAGGCTTGGTGGGAATCTATTTAAATATGTCCAAGCATTGCCAAGGTTTGACGAGAAGGAAGTGGAAGCCTTTTTCATTTTATTTGAGAAGGTAGCTAAATAAATGAAATGGCCACAGGACATGTGGGTATTACTGATACAAACAAAGCTGGTAGGTAGAGCTAGTGAACTGTTTGCATCACTACCGGAGGAGGTATCTGGAACGTATGAGGAGGTGAAGAAATCCATCTTAAGTGCATGTGAGCTAGTGCCTGAAGCTTACAAAGGTTTAGAAATTTAAAGAAAGAATTTGGTCAAACATACATGGAGTTTGAAAGGCTCAAACAGACTAATTTTGATAGGTGGATTAGGGCTTTGAAAATAGACCAAACGTATGAAGCTCTCGGAGAAATTATACTTTTGGAGGAGTTCAAAAATTCAATTCCTGATGTAGTGAGAACTCGTGTGGAAGAACAGAGGGTTAAAACTGCGAGATTAGCAGCAGAAATGGCAGATGATTATGAATTAGTTCATAAATCAAAGATTGGTTTCCAACATCAGTTTCAGCCGGTGAGGGATAGAAACTGGGGACATGAGAAATATTCAAGTGGTAAAGGTAAAGGTGATCTGACGGGAGACAATAAAGGGAGTGTACCTCAGATTAAAAAAGAAATCCAGGACGGTGGAAAAGAAATGAAAAGTTTCAGATGTTTTCACTGCAATAAACTCGGCCATGTAAAGTCACAGTGTTGGTGGTTGAAGAAAAGCACTGGGAAGGCTGATGTGGTAAAACAGGATAAGACAGTGGGGTTTGTTAGAGTGGTAAAGGAAAGCCCAAGGGATGCGAAGGAGGTGCAAACGATTATACAGTCTGTTCAATAAGTAATTGTGAAGAAGGTGCCAGATGTCTTTAAAGAATTTACTTGTGTGGGTAAAGTTTACTCGTGTATCAGGAGCAGGTAAAGAAATCACAATTTTAAGAGATACAGGGGCTAGTCAATCTTTAATGGTAAGAGATGAGGAATTATGTAGTTTGGGAAGAATGTTGCCAGAAAAGGTGGTAATATGCGAAATTCAGGGTGAGAGGAGTAGCATTCCATTATATAAGGTAAGGTTGGAAAGTCCAGTGAAGAGTGGTGAAGTGGTAGTAGGAGTAATAGATAAACTGTATTCCTGGACAAGATAGTTTATCTTGGGTAATGATATAGCTGGATCGCAGGTGGGAGTGATGCCTACTGTGGTTGATTAGCCAATGGAAAATCAGAGAACTGAAGTGTTGAAGGACGAATATCCTGGGATTTGTCCAGATTGTGTAGTAACAAGGTCGCAAAGTCACAGGTTAAGACAAGAGGAGAAATCAAAGAGTGAAGATGAAGTTGAAGTGCAATTATCAGAAACGATTTTTGATCAGATGGTTGAAAAAGAACAAGAACAGGTGGAGGATGAGGCGGATATTTTTAATTCAGTAAAATTGGCACAGGTTAACAGAGAGATTGAGAGTATGCTGAAAAATGGCATAATTGAAGTGGGTTGCAGCCAATGGAGCTCACCCATACCAATGGTACCTAAACCAGACGGTACCCAACGATTGTGTGTGGACTATAGAAAGGTGAATGCAGTTACAAGAACGGACTCTTATCCTGCCCCACCATTGAAGGATTGCATGGAGAAAGCGGGACAACCTGCTTTTATTCCCAACTTCCAGACATGGAAAGAACATTTAAAACATCGTATGGAGTTCTTTGATCGACTTCTGGAGGCGAGTTTGGTGATAAACCTAGCCGACAGTGAATTTGGAGAAGCCCGAATCACTTTCCTTGCGGAGTTTCCGTTATCCTCAAGACGAAGGGAAATAAGGCGATTTCTTAGCATGAGTGGATTGGATCGAACAGCTGTGCAAAAGTTTTGTGGCGTGATTACTCCACTGATGGAATCGCTGAAGAAACGTAAAAAAATTCAATGGACAGCAGACTTTCAACAGGTATTTGACTGCCTGAAAGCTGTGATCACCAATGCTCCTGTATTGGAGAATTGCAAGGGGCTCTGTGGTCAGATTGAACTAAATTATTTGATTCTGAAGAGAAATGCCGAGGAGTAGAGGAATGGATGGATCGTACAGAGACTTTGTTCAAAGAGACTGTCAATCGAGAAGGATTTCGGTTGGAGGAAGAAGAACAAAGAAATATATTATTATACCTGTTTGCGTGTGTTGTTTTCTTTAAATGAAAATGCATATTTACTGTGTGCATTTCTTTGTGGATGGTGCAAAAGTGAAAAATGAAACCATCTTGAAGTTGACGGGTTTTTTTTCTTGGGGGGAGGTGTCATGCGAGAGTGCCTTTAAGAACTGGATGTTTAAGCAATGTACCTTTTAAGAAAACAGTGATGTCATAGAGTGGGTGAAGCGCAGCTCAGTTCAGCCATTTTGCAGTTTGGTTTTGCAGTTTGAAAAGTGCCTGGCTGGTTTTGCTGAGAGCAGTTTAAAAGTGCCTGGCTGTTTTTCTGGAGCTGAAGTCAACCAAGCTAATATATCTCTGCCATTCTACAGAAAATATATATATTCTTTAACCTGATGTGATTTTGTTCAAAGGTATTAAGTCTCTTTGAAGTTTGAAGGAACATTTTAAGGAGTTATTTACTGTTGCAATATTTTCTGAGTTATCTTTGAAGTAAGGGGTGTTAAGAGAGCCAATGTTTATTTAAGATGTTGAGTTCATGGAATAAACAGTGTTTTGTGTTTAAAAACCCACGTGTCCATAATTGTAATCCCACACCTAGGGAAAAGCCGTGTGCTAGGAAAAGCAACAAATCCATTAAAGGGAGAGGTTGGTTGAACTCCATGATACATTTTGGGGTTCTGAAAATGCCTCGCCCATAACAAGGGGTTATTGGGTTACGGGGATAGGGTGGACGTGTGGGCTTAATGTGGGTTGGTGCAGACTCGATGGGCCGAATGGCCTCCTTCTGCACTGTATGTTCTATGTAACTTTTCACTTGATGATTCCAATACATTCCTGACCAGCCTCTCCCATTCACCCCACCCCCACACGGAAATGTGAGATCATCCAAAACTCTGCTGCCTGAGTGCTTTCTCACACCAAGTCCTGTTCACCATCAGCCCTGTGCTCACTGACTTTACTCCTGGTTTGGTAATGCCTCTATTTAAAAATTAACATCCTTGTTTCAAATTCCTCCCTATCTCTGTAATCTCTGAGATGTCTGCACTCTTCTCATTCTGGCCTCTTCACATCTCTGAATTTAATAATGTGGCAGGACCTGGGTATGAAACTCTGAAATTCACTCCCCAGAAGCACCATCTCTCTCCTGATTAAAGAGTGTTGTTAAAACCTGCCTCTCCAATCATGTGTTTATCCATCTGTTAAAATATCGCCCAATGTGACTCAGTGTCAATGTTTTTCTTTATGAATCTCCCCTGAAACACATTGGGATGTTTTATTACATTAATCATGTTGTATAAATACAAGTTGTTGCCATTTCATGACAGCCTGTTGAAGCAGAGTAAGATTCCACAAACAGGAGTCAGATGACTAACTGATGTTTTTTCATGGTGTCAGTTAAAACATGAATGTTGGTCCCACTGCACCAGGAGAACTTCCCTGTGAACAGGATGTGGAGTTGAGCTCTCCTGAGCTGAGAGTGGAGCTGATTGTGCTGTCGGGTATCCGGTGTACACAAGTTACAAACCTTATCTCGTACTTTAATGTTCTCAGTCAGAACACAGTTCACGCAAACCAATGGGTGAAATGTTAGACAACCCACACTCTCAAACCAAGTGACCGACACCATCCAATACAACGTCTATGGATTTCTCTTCAATTCCCCAGACCTTTGTCACACTGTGAGCCACTTCAAAGTTCATGCTGTCCCAATATAACCCTGGTTGCTAAGCTACAGTCTAGATTTTCTAAACCCGTACATTTGTTTTACTTTCTGTATACTGTAAATGGCAGAACCCTGAGGAACATTAACATACAGAGGGATCTGGGTGTGCAGGTCCACAATTTCCTAAAAGTGGTAACACAGGTGGCCAAGGTGATTAAGAAGGCTTATGGTATGCTTGCCTTCATCAGCCGGGGCATTGATTTTTGAAACCTTTTGAAACAGGGAGCAAGGATTCCTATCTTTACTTTGAATCGTTGATGTTAGCTGTGTCCCAATGAATAGAGATATTTCCAACTGCAAATCCTTCCATTCCAATCCCTTGTAAACACATCAATCAAAGTCATCACTGCCAGGACAGGATAGAAATTTGAAACCGATATTCCAGTTATCACACAACATTCTCTCCCTCAATAATCTCTCCCTCAATGTTAACAAAACGAAGGACATTGTCATCGACTTCAGGAAGCGTAGTGGAGAATATGCCCCTGTCTATATCAATGGAAATGAAGTAGAAAGGGTCGAGCGCTTCAAGTTTTTAGATGTCCAGATTGTTGTGTTATGTACTTCGGAATAACACGGGCTGCAACTTGATGCAGCTTTGAGTAAAAGATGCTCCAGACTTTGAAGTAAGTTCAATGTGATTTATTGAACCATTAGCACAGTTCTTAATGAGTTCGACTCTCTGTTAATCTAAATGTAGTAACTCAGTCTAACTGAACCAGCCTTGCTCTCAGCCACGTGCTGGGGTGTGATGCTGAGGATACACCCTGTCTCACTCTATAGATGTTGGTCAGTGGAAAGAGGTGGGGTGTGAGTGCCTCATCGCTTTTATAGTGAGATACCACCCCATAGTATCCTGACTGCTCACTGGCCGTGTCCTATTCTCTGTGTTCATTATCTGCATGTTTGCATATCATGACACAGATTACCAACAACCTGTCCTCGTTCCCCCCATGATGACACTATAGTTAAGAAAGCCCACCAACGACTCTACTTTCTTAGAAGACTAAGGAAATTTGGCATGTCAGCTCCGGCTCTCACCAACTTTTACAAATGCACCATAGGAAAGCCTTCTTTCTGGTTGTATCATGGCTTGGTATTGTTCCTGCTCTGCTCAAGACCGCAGGAAACTACAAACGGTGAATGTAGCCCAATCCATCACGCAAACCAGCCTCCCATCCATTGGCTCTGTCCACAATTCCCGCTGCCTCGGAAAGGCAACCAGCATAATTAAGGACCCAACGCACTCGGGCCATACTCTCTTCCACCTTCTTCCATCAGGAAAAAGATATAAAAGTTTGAGGTCAAGTACCAACCGACTCAAGAACAGCTTCTTCCCTGCTGCCATCAGACTTTTGAAAATGAAATGGACCTACCTCATATTAAGTTGATCTTTTCTCTGCACCCTAGTTATGACTGTGACATTGCATTTTGTAGTCTCTCCTTCCTTCCCTATGTACGGTATGCATTGTCTGTATAACAAGAAATAATACAGTTCACTGTATACTAATACATGTGACAATTCTCCTCTCTCTAAACTATCCATAGACTTCCTCCTATCAATTGTAGCCCTAATTCTTTTGGCCATCCTCCTAATTTTTGCCCAGTTCTCCTCCCTCATGCTGCTGACTCTCGGATTCTATTTTACACTCAGCTATTTACCTCCGTAATATATCACTCTGATGGCTAAATCTTAACACCTGAATTTAACAAACTCTTTTGCTGAACGTGCGTCATAATTAATTCCAGTGACGACCGATATGTATTTTCTATCCGGGTGGGTTCACTGCGCCATCTCCCGATTACCTGTCCCCCAGTGCCAGGAGTTCAGACACTGGGCTCCGAACGAGCAATGGCAGCTCTAGCTCCCACAAGCCTCCGCGCCTGGGAAACCGCGCAGATGTGCGGCCCGAAATGCGCATGTTCACCGTAAGAAGGGTTGCGCATGTGCGACGATTTGCTCTTTCTGTTGGTCAACATTGAGTGTGATTTGGAGTCAAAGTGTCTCCCAGCCGACGTACCTTCCTTCCCCTTGCCCATCGTGCGGGGCATCAACCAATGGAAATTGTCGGGGGAATCGGGAGAACTTTATTCGTCCAGCCAATCAGAGCACGGCTTTGGGTGCATTCAGATTGAGCTTCACAGAAGAGTAAACCTCCTCCTGTCTCCTAATCTGTGAGTGAAACACTGTCTTTTCTCCCCCTTTCCATTTACTCATTCTGGGGTTAAATTGTGGCTTGCAGGAACTGAAGGGAAAGGAAGTGAATCCAGGGAAGGTGCAGACTCTGGGAAGGTTGGGCCAGGTCTCTCTCCCTCAGCTTGACACATCTATTTGTCTGGCTAAAAGGATGGTCTCTTTCCTCATGTTCACAAGGGCTGGCATCCACAGAGATGGTTGACGTTTAAGGGGCAGTAATTTTTTTTAAATTTAGGAGGCGCAATTCTTTTTTTTCCAATTAAAGGACAATTTAGCATGGCCAATTCATCTACCCAGCACATCGTTTTGGGTTGTGGTGGCGAAAGCCACGCAGACACGGGGATAATATGCAAACCCAACACAGACAGTGACCCGGGGCTGGGACTGAACCTGGGTCCTCGGCGCTGTGAGGCAGCAGTGCTAACACTGCACCACCATGCTGCGCCTAGGGGATAGTAAATCAATGTAGGACACAGATATGCCCAGTTTTGTAATTATGGTACATATTAAATAGAGTATTTATGGTTAAGTAATAAAGTGCTAATTATTTCTAGTCTTGAGATATAATGCTGTAACTAACTTATACATTTACAATCATAGTGAGAATGCGGGAAGAATGTGTGGGATGGAGATAACCGATTCAGGGGAAAGGAAGAGGAATATTATACAGAAACTAGCATTGTCTGCTCTGAATTTCTGTCCTGTACTTTGTGAAGACTTTTGTAAACTCCTTTTCCAGGATGTCAGAAGGGGAGGATTTGCAGCCAGAAATCTCAAAATGCAGCAAGACTTAACAGAGCCACTCGAATGACCAGAATCTGAATGCCATCCGTCTCTGAATCTCGAAGGATAAATTGTCTGTTTTGGCCGTCACATCAGTATGACTGGAAAGGCACCAAGAAACACAGATCTGAGTGAGAGTGTCCATTGCACTGACTGTGGAAAGGGCTTTAACCAATTAAACAGACTGCAGAAATATCACACCATTTACAGCAAGGGCGAGACTGTACACATGCTGTGTGTGTGGGAAGGGATTCACTCAGTCATCCCACCTGCTGACACACCAGCAGGTTCACACCAGGGAGTGACCGTTCACCTGCCCCGAGTGTGGAAAGGGTTTCACTCAGTCATCCCACACTAGGCCGTTGAACTGCTCCAAGTGTGGGAAGTGTTTTATTCAATCCTCACTCCAGTGACACATCAGGTAATCCACACCAGGGCGAGGCCATTTGCCTGAGTGTGGGAAGCGTTTAATTCAATTATCGCACCTCGTGACACACCAGGGAGTTTACACAAGGGAGAGGCCATTCACATGCTCGGAGTGTGGGAAACGTTTTATTCAATCATCCCACCTAGCATCACATCAGGGGGTTTGCAGCAGGGAGAGGCCTTTCACCTGCTCCGAGTGTGGGAAGCGGTTTATTCAATCATCTCACCTAGTGTCACACTAGGAGGTCACACCTGGCAGAGGACATTCATCTGTCCTGAGTGTGGGAGGGGTTTCATTCAATTATCAGACCTGCAGGCTCACCAGCAAGTTCACACTGGGGAGAGGCCATTCTCCTGCAGAGTGTGGGAAGGGATTTATTTGTTCAGCCAACCTGCAGGCACACCAATGCATTCACACCAGGGAGAGACCATTCAGTTGCTCTGAGTGTGGGAAGGGATTCGCTCTTTCATCCGATCTGCAGAGGCACCAGCAAGTTCACACCGGGGAGAGGCCATTCACCTGCTCTGAGTGGGAAGGGATTCATTCAGTCATCCCACCAACAGACACACCGGAAAGTTCACAAAGGGATTTACTCAGTCACCCCGCGTGCTGAGACACCAGCAAGTCAATAAGTGATGACAGGGATTGGATTCTGCTGTTTTTGCTGCTGTTAATTACATCCAGGACTGAACCATGTTCATTCTGACACTTGCTGAAGTGGGAGAGTTGGAGGGTTTCTTTCTGCTGGACTGGCTGGTGTCAAACCTTGCTTCCAGTGGCCTGATGCTGAGCCTGGGAGAGCACATTTCCACTGAAATGATTCTCAAAAGCTGCTGAAGGACATTTATTTTATCCTGGACAGTAAATAGTGTTAATAACACTACAGGTAGATCTAAAATAAATATATTTGTCTCTGTTTCATTGAATCTACAGCACAGGGCCAGGCCAGTCGGCTCAATTGATCTGTGTCAGTATTTAGCTCCACATGAGCCTCCACCCACCCCGCTTCAGCTCCCCCATCAGCATCTCCTTTTTTTCCTTTGTCCCTCATGTATGTATCCAGTTTCCCCTTCAATGTATTCACGCTGTTCATCTCAACCTCTTTTTTTTTTAATTTAGAGTGCCCAATTCATTTTTCCCACTTAAGGGGTAATTTAGTGTGGCCAATCCACCTATCCTGCACATCTTTGGGTTCTGGGGGCAAAACCCACGCAAACATGGGGAGAATGTGCAAACTCCACACGGATAGTGACCCAGAGCCGGGATCGAACCTGGGACCTCGGTGCCGTGAGGCAGCAGTGCTAACCACTGCACCACAGTGCTGCCCTAGGTTAAAGAGGTTTCTACTGAAATTATTGAATGCTTGCATCATCTTAAAGACTCCCATCAGATCACCCTTCAGTCGTCTCCTTTCCAGTGAAAGGCAGCCGTAACATAGAACATCGAACATTACAGCGCAGTACAGGCCCTTCGGCCCTCAATGTTGAGCCGACCTGTGAAACCACTCTAAAGCCCATCTACACTATTCTCTTATCATCCATATGTCTATTAGTGTTGGCGAGTCCACTACTGTTGCAGGCAGGGCATTCCACGCCCTTACTACTCTCTGAGTAAAGAACCTACCTCTGACATCTGTCATATCTATCTCCCCTCAATTTAAAGCTATGTTCCCTCGTGCTAGACATCACCATCCGAGGAAAAAGGCTCTCACTGTCCACCCTATCCAATCCTCTGATCATCTTGTATGCCTCAATTAAGTCACCTCTTAACCTTCTTCTCTCTAACAAAAACAGCCTCAAGTCCCTCAGCCTTTCCTCATAAGATCTTCCCTCCATACCAGGCAACATTCTGGTAAATCTCCTCTGCACCCTTTCCAATGCTTCCACATCCTTCCTATGATGCGGCGCCCAGAATTGCACCAGAGTTTTGTACAGTGGCAACATGACCTCATGGCTCCGAAACCCAATCCCTCTACCAATAAAAGCTAACATACCATACACCTTCTTAACAACCCTCTCAACCTGGGTGGCAACTTTCAGGAATCTATGTACATGGACACCGAGATCTCTCTGCTCATCCACACTGCCAAGAATCTTACCATTAGCCCAGTACTCAGTCTTCCTGTTATTCCTTCCAAAATGAATCACCTCACACTTATCTGCATTAAACTCCATTTGCCACCTCTCAGCCCAGCGCTGCAGCTTATCTATGTCCCTCTGTAACTTGTAACATCCTTCCGCACTGTCCACAACTCCACCGACTTTAGTGTCATCTGCAAATTTACTCACCCATCCTTCTACGCCCTCCTCCAGGTCATTTATAAAAATGACAAACAGTAGTGGCCCCAAAACAGATCCTTGTGTTACACCACTAGTAACTGGACTCCAGTCTGAACATTTCCCATCAACCACCACCCTTTGTCTTCTTCCAGCTAGCTAATTTCTGATCCAAACTGCTAAATCACCCTGAATCCCATGCCTCCGTATTTTCTGCAGTAGCCTACCGTGGGGAACCTTATCAAACGCTTTACTGAAATCCATATACACCACATCAACTGCTTTACCCTCATCCACCTGTTTGGTCACCTTCTCAAAGAACTCAATAAGGTTTGTGAGGCACGACCTACCCTTCACAAAACCGTGTTGACTATCTCTAATCAAATTATTCCTTTCCAGATGATTATACATCCTATTTCTTATAAGCCTTTCCAAGATTTTGCCCACAACAGAAGGCTCACTGGTCTATAGTTACCGGGGTTGTCTCTACATCCCTTCTTGAACAAGGGGACAACATTTGCTATCCTCCAGTCTTCTAGCACTATTCCTGTAGACAAAGATGACTTAAAGATCAAAGCCAAAGGCTCAACAATCTCCTCCCTAGCTTCCCAGAGAATCCTAGGATAAATCCCATCTGGCCCAGGGGACTTATCTATTTTCACACTTTCCAGAATTGCTAACACCTCCTCCTTATGAACCTCAAGCCCTTCTAGTCTAGTAGCCTGAATCTCCGTATTCTCCTCGACAACACTATCTTTTTCCTGTGTGAATACTGACGAAAAATATTCATTTAGCACCTCTCCTCTCTCCTCGGACACCACGCACAACATCCCGCTACTGTCCTTGACTGGCCCTACTCTTACCCTAGTCATTGTTTTATTCCTGACATATCTATAGAAAGCTTTAGGGTTATCCTTGATCCTACCTGCCAAAGACTTCTCATGTCCCCTCCTGGCTCTTAGCTCTCTCTTTAGGTCCTTCCGAGCTAACTTGTAACTCTCGAGTGCCCTAACTGAACCTTCATGTCTCATCTTTACACAAGCCTCCTACTTCCTCTTGACAAGTGTTTCGACTGCTTTAGTAAACCACGGTTCCCTTGCTCGACCACTTCCTCCCTGCCTGACAGGTACATACTTAGCAAGGACACGCAGTAGCTGTTCCTTGAACAAGCTCCACATTTCCATTGTGCCCATCCCCTGCAGTTTTCCTCTCCATCCGATGCATCCTAAGTCTTGCCTCATCACATCATAATTGCCTTTCCCCCAGATATAACTCTTGCCCTGCGGTATATACCTATCCCTTTCCAGCACTAAAGTAAATGTAATCGAATTGTGGTCACTATCACCAAAGTGCACACCTACCTCCAAATCTAACACCTGTCCTGGTTCATTACCCAGTACCAAATCCAAAATGGCCTCGCCTCTCGTTGGCCTATCTACATACTGTGTCAGGAAACCCTCCTGCACACATTGGACAAAAACGGACCCATCTAAAGTACTCGAATTATAGCGTTTCCAGTCAATATTTGGAAAGTTAAAGTCCCCCATAACAACTACCCTGTTGCTTTCGCTCCTATCCAGAATCATCCTTGCAATCCTCTCCTCTACATCTCTGGAACTTTTCGGAGGCCTATAGAAAACCCCTAACAGGGTGACCTCTCCTTTCCTGTTTCTAACCTCAGCCCATACTACCTCAGTAGACGAGTCCTCATCAAACGTCCTTTCTGCCACCGTAATACTGTTCTTGACTAACAGTGCCACCCTTTCCCCCTCTTTTACCACCTTCCCTGAGCTGACTGAAATATCTAAACCCTGGCACCTGCAACAACCATTCCTGTCCCTGCTCTATCCATGTCTCCGAAATGGCCACAACATCGAAGTCCCAGGTACCACTCCATGCCGCAAGTTCACCCACCTTATTCCAGATGCTGCTGGCATTGAAGAAGACACACTTTAAACCACCTTCCTGCCTGCCGGTACACTCCTGCAACTTTGAAACCTTACTCATGACCTCACTACACTCAACCTCCTCTATACTGGAGCTACAATTCAGGTTCCCAAGCCCCTGCTGAACTAGTTTAAACCCTCCCGAAGAGCATTAGCAAATTTCCCCCCCAGGATATTGGTACCCCTCTGGTCCAGGCGTAGACCATCCCGTTTGTAGAGGTCCCACCGACCCCAGAATGATCCCCAATTATCCAAAAATCTGAAACCCTCCCTCCTGCACCATCCCTGTAGCCACATGTTCAACTCCTCTCTCTCCCTATTCATCGTCTCGCTAGCACGTGGCACGGGTAACATCCCAGAGACAATAACTCTGTTTGTGTTAGATCTAAGTTTCCACCCTAGCTCCCTGAATTCCTGCCTTACATCCCTATCCCTTTTCCTACCTATATCGTTGGTACCGATGTGGATCACGACTTGGGGCTGCTCCCCCACCCCCTTAAGAATCACGATCCGAGACATCACGGACCCTGGCACCTGAGAGGCAACACACCAACCGCGAGTCTTTCTCGTTCCCACAGAATCTCCTATCGTTCCCCCTAACTATGGAGTCTCCAATGACTAATGCTCTGCTCCTCTTCCCCCCTGCCCTTCTGAGCAACAGGGACAGTCTCTGTGCCAGAGACCTGTACCCCATGGCTTACCCCTGGTAAGTCCTCCCCCCCAACAGTATCCAAAGTGGTATACGTGTTACTAAGGGGAACGACCACAGGGGATCCCTGTACTGACTGCTTCCTCCCAGCCCCTCTCACCATCACCCATCTATCTTTATTCTTCACAGTAACTACATCCCTGAAGCTTCTATCTATGACCACCTCTGCCTCCCGAATGATCCAAAGTCGCTCCAGCTCCAGCTCCCTAATGCGGTTTCCTTTTTTTTTTGCGTACATAATAGTTAATAATGATTGTCCAGTGCTCTCCATCACGCGGTGCAAGTTGCATTTTCGTATACAATTCATCCCTAATAATACCAACATGTAGTTTTCACATAAAATCAACGATGCTGAAAAGAAAGACAATGTCCACAATGATAATGAAAAGGAACCATTGGCATAGAACTGGCGTCTTGCGTCAGGAACACGTGCAGAACTCCTTCTCCATTATTCAGGCAAATGGCGTTCCATGAGTAGCTCCTCAGTTTCTCTCAGAAGAACCACCTGAAAGCTTCTCCTCCACCAGGGACGATTACCTTCTCTGGTGAAGAACCTGGCTTTTTCTTCAGCTCTTCACATTTCCGTAGCTTGCTGATCTGGTGGCCGGTTTTGCGGTTCCGGCAGTTGCTGCACTCGCCGCAGTTGATGAGCCTCCTGCAGGGTGCGCTTGGCCCGCACCCTTTCCTCTTCTTCTTGGCTGACTGGCGGCAGCGGTGGGCGGGGCCTGCTGAGGTAGGGCGGTGCAGTCCAGCAGGGCGGTCCGCCATGGCAGCCAGGGCGGCGGCGGGCAAGTGCAGGGCGGTCATGATGATGATGCCGGGGGGCAGGGAGATGGCGCCCAGGACGGGAGGCAGTGCGTCCGGACTCTGCGGCTCACTGGGCCAGGCGCAGGGCAGCCGGCTGTGGGGGGTGCACATGGCGGCCACCCACCTCTCCCACAGCCGCTCGCCGCGCCGTTCACGCCGTAACCTTTCCTGAGGGTTAAATATTATTCTTGTAAACATTTGTTGCACCTTCTCCAGTGTCTCTATTTCCTTTTTCTAAATTGAGATTACCAATGTTGACAGAGACTGCCAGTGTAGTATAACCCTGGTTCAAAACCAGTTAAACATAACCTCCCTGCTTTTCAATTCTGTCCCTCTGGAATGGGACCCTATATATGGGCCCCACACTTACGGAAAGATGTGAAGTTCTCAGAGAGAGTGCAGAGGGGCTTTTCACAGTAACATTCATTGAAGCCTACTTGAGACATAAGCAATTATTATTATTATTAGAGGAGATTTATGAGGATACCAGAGATGAGGGACTTCAGTTAGTTGCAGTGACTGGAGCAGCTGAACTTCCTCTCTTTATATCACAGTCAGCAGAGATAAGGAGGCCACTCAGCCCGTCCTGGCACAAAGGAAGGTGGTTGTGGTTGTTGAGGTCAACTATCTCACCTCCTGAACATCACTGAAGGAGTTCCTCAGGGTAGAGTCCTTGGTCCCACCATCTTCAGCTATGCGATCAATTACCTTCCTTCCATCATAATGTCAGAAGTGGGGATGTTTACAGATCACTGCACAATATTCAGCACCATTCACAGCTCCTCAGATACTGGCACAGTCCATGTCCAAATGCAGCGAGACCTGGACAATATCCAGACTTGGGCTGATGAGTGGGAAGGGACATGTGGGCCACACAATTGTCAGACAGACAATGACCAGACAAGGCCCAAGACCATAAGAAACTACAGAGAATCATGAACACAGCCCAGTCCATCTGGCGAAACCTCCTCCCATCCATTGACTCCATCTACACCTCCCGCTGCCTTGGGAAAACGGAAAGCATAATCAAAGACCCCTCTCCCACCCGGGTTATTCTCTCTTCCAACCTCTTCCATCGGCCAGGAGATACAATCATGTGAGAACACGCACTAACAGATTCAAAACAGCTTCTTCCCTGCTGTTACCAGACTCCTGAATGGCTGTCTTGTGGACTGAACTGACCTCTTCACACATCTTCTCTACTGAGTACTTCTACACTCCATATGCTTCACCTGGTGCCTGTGTCTGTGTATTTACATTGTGTATTTATGTATGTCCTATATAAAAGCAAATTACTGCGGATGCTGGAATCTGAAACGAAAGGGAAAATGCTGGAAAATCTCAGCAAGTCTGGCAGCATCTGTAGGGAGAGAAAAGAGCTAATGTTTCGAGTCCGATGACTCTTTGTCATCGGACTCGAAACGTTAGCTCTTTTCTCTCCCTACAAATGCTGCCAGACTTGCTGATATTTTCCAGCAATTTACCTTTCGTTTTGTATGCCCTATGTTTTTTCCATCTGTGGAAAGATCTGTCTGGACTGTACGCAGAACAATACTTTTCACTGTACCTCAGTACACGTGACAATAAATCCAATCGAATCTCCAACAAAAGAATATTTGACCATTACCCCTTGACATTCAATGGCTGAATCCCCCACTACACCTTGGAGGTTACCATTAATCAGAAGCTGAACTGGACTAGCCACATAAATACTATGGCTGCAAGAGTAGGTCACAGGCTAGCAATCTTGTGGTGACTATCTCACCTCCTGACTCCTCAAAGCCTGTCCGGCATCTACAAGGAAGAAGTCAGGAGTGTGAAGGAATACTCTCCCCTTGCCTGGGTGAGTGCAGCTCCAACTACACTCAAGAAGCTTGGCACAACTCATAACAAATCAACCCGCTTGATTGGCACCTTTTCCACATTCACTGCCCTCATCACTGATGCACAATAGTAGCTGCGTGTACCATCGACAAGATGTGCTGCAGAAACTCACCAAGGCTCCTTTGGCAGCACCTTCCAAACTCACAACATCTGCTAATTAATTATCAAAATCTTTATTAGTGTCCCAAGTAGGCTTACATTAACACTGCAATGAAGTTACTGTGAAAATCCCCTCGTCGCCACATTCCGGCGACTGTTCGGGTACTGAGGGAGAATTCAGAATGTTCAATTCACCGGACAGCACATCGTTCCGGACTTGTGGGAGGAAACTGGACCACCAGAAGGAAACCCACGCAGACACAGGGAGAACGTGCAGATTCCGCACAGTGACCCAAGACGGGAATCGAACCTGGGACCCTGGCGCTGTGAAGCAACAGTGCTACCCACTGTCCTACCGTGCCACCCAATTAGAAGGTAGAAATACAAGGACAGCAGATACACGAGAACACCTCCACCTGGGAATTCACCTCCAAGTCACTCATGTCAGGAAAACAGAGGTAGTTTTAAGTGATCTTTATTTGTGTTGTTAAATATTAAAATTGAGGAGAGATTACAGTGGGTTTGATTTAATTTTTCTGTGTAGGAAGAGTAGAAACAATTCTGGTTGGATTCATGTTGAAACAAAGTTTGCATGTGTCGGTGGGGAAGGTTTCAGTTCAAACTGTTCCAATTGAGCTGGGGAGTTTGCAGCATGAAAAGTAAACATCAGGTTGGAGAAATAATGAATTGTTGCTCAGCAACCAGGAGCACCCTTTAGGTGGAAGGCTTTTTGAGGGAAGTTTTACGTGAATTAATCGCATTTGGGGCGAGGAAGTGAGAGAGTGAACAGCTCTCAGCTCTGCTAGAAGCAGGAGAGCAATAGAATGGGGTAATGTGCACGAAAGCAAGCTCGAGGGGAACTAGATCTATAAAACAGGGAATGGAAAAGCTCCAGGAATATTGAAGTGAGAAGGAGCACAGAGGAACTGCCTTTGGAACAGGCTATTGTTCATGGAAATGAAAGTAAGACCTGGGAAGAGAAGAGCTGATGAGGTTGGCTGCGGACAAGCCCCATATCTGAAGAAACGTAAGGTTTGGTTTCTTTACTTCCAATTTTTGAAGCAATAATATTCTGTTGGGGACTGAGTACCTGAGTTGTGTAGACTTTCGATGCATGTTGCAAGTCAAGACAAAGGAATGCCGAACAGAGAGTTGGAAAACCTGGAGGCGGCTCCTTGCTACAGCAGAGAGGAAGCCTTGTTTGAAAGGATAGTTGGAACATCTGGAGGGGGATCTTTGGTGGAAGCAGCTGAGAGAAAGCATTGATTTGGAAGAAGTTTTTAAAGCGTATCTGTTGGAAAGTCGAGGTTGGAAACATTTGTGACAATCATCTGGGGGGAAATTGAGGAGGAATCCACAGAAGATGGATTGAATTGCACCTACCACTTGGTTTCAGAGTGGGGGGGGGGGGGGGGCGGTGCTGCCTGATCATGGTCAACCTATGGGTTTAAAGGGACTGTGTGTCCACTGAGAACATTATAGCAAAATACATGTAGTAACCTGTGTTGTCCTTGAAAACTATGCACGTTTGTGAAGATAAGTAGGAGTGAAGGAATATTGTATCACAGACAGACTTTTTATGCTTAATAAATGTTTGTTTTTGTTGTTGAAAGCTAATTGGCAATCCTGTGACTCTGTTCCTCGACATTTTCAAAACAAAGTTAGTCTTTTAAGCCAGGGTTCCATTCTGGGATCTTCCCATCCAGTTATTACATCACTGGGATTGTAATACTCACCATCTTGCTGTGGAAATATATCTCCATTCCTTCATGCTCCCTAGGTCAGAATCCTGGTACTTCCTCCCTAACCGCACTGTGGGTGACACCATAGGGACTGCAGCAGTTCAAGAAGTCAGCTCACCACCACCTTCTCAAGGGCAATTAGGGATGGGCAATAAATGGTGACTTAGACAGAGGCACACACTTTGTTTTATTCATTAACGGGATGTGGACTTTGATCTCCGTGAAGGAATAAAAAATATTAGGTAAGACCTGTTTGTAGCCCATTTAATTGTTTTTCAATTACATCATTGCCTTCTCCCTTGTTCCTATGTCCTGGGCCTCTTACAAGTTGATGCCTGAACGAATCAAGCCAGCCTGACTCCACTTTGTGACCTCCGACACAGTGATCAATCCCCAGACTGCTACAACCACCTTTATCACGTCAAACAAACACGTCTTTCTCACAGGTTGAGGCTAGTTCTCCTGCACAATTCAACTCATTTTGCAGCCATTGCTAATTCTGGCAAGGCTGTGACTTGACTAAATTGTCCATCATACTTTGCACTTTGAGCCCACAATGCAGTTCTTCAGATATCCACGGTCTGGGTTCTTCTATCACCTTGATGTTCCATGTTACCACCATGAGACAAACTCCACACACAGGGTTACACCACTGCCCGCCTACACTGATTAATATTAAAGAAATAAAGAGAGTTAAAAATTGATTGCTCATTAACAAGTTGGATATTAATAATCTTTATTAGTGTCACAAGTCGGCTTACATTAACACTGCAATGAAGTTACTGTGAAAATCCCCTTGTCGCCACATACCGGCGCCTGTCCGGGTACACTGAGGAAGAATTCAGAATGTCTAATTCACCTAAGAAGCACATCTTTCGGGACTTTTGGAAGGAAATCGGAACACGCGGAAGAAACCCACGCAGACACGGATAACATGTAGCCTTCCAGTAGAGCCGTTCAGTTAAAAACAGGTAAGGTGGGCAGCACAGTGGCACAGTGGTTAGCATTTCTGCCTCACGGCGTGGAGGTCCCAGGTTCGATCCCAGCTCTGGGTCACTGTCCGTGTGGAGTTTGCACATTCTCCTCGTGTCTGCGTGGGTTATTCCCCCACAACCCAAAGATGTGCAGGGTAGGCAGATTGGCCACGCTAAATTGCCCCTTAATTGGTAAAAATGAGTTGGGTACTCTAAATTTATTTTTAAAAAGCAGGCAAGTTATGCTGAACCTTTATCAATCACTATTAAATCACAATGGTACGCCGCGCCACGTATCGATGGCCTCAGAACTTTGCCTGAGGTCCGCCTCCTGATGCTCCTCCCCCGACTAGCCAATTTCCCGATGCTGTGGGTCGCGTGTGGTCCCATCCTGTCGAGAACTCGGCATGGCGGCTGCGGACTCAGTCCAGCACTGCCACAGTCAGGGGAGGGCTGATCCGTGGGCAGGGGGTTATTAGGGGCTGGGGGCACTGTGGGGGTGGTCCGGGGCATGCGAGCCAGCCAAAGGGGGGGGTCATTATTTTGCAGGCCGGGTCCACGAGTGGCCTCTGCCATGTAGCGCGGCCGCTCAGGCCACCGCCGTGCCCATGTGCGGCCACAGACCCGGCAATTCTCCAGGGCATATTGGCAGCTAGAGCCGGGTGCTCTACGCAGCCGACATGCAAGCCCCCAGCAAAACAGGGAATCGGTAGCCGTTTTACACCACTGTTCCCACGCCGGCGTGGGGCTATAACCCCAGAATGGGAGAATCCAGCCCCATATGTTTCAATCAGATCCCCTCATTCTTTATTCTTTCAAACTCAAGTGGATACAGGCACAGCCTGTCCAAGTTTTCCTCCTATGATAACCCCCTCATCCAGTCAAGTGAACCTTTTCTGACCAGTTTCAAATGAAATTATGTCCTTTCTTAAATAAGGAGACCAAAATCGTACAGAGTACTTTGGATAGGGTAGTGGGTGCCTGGAACTCACTACCGGAGGAGGTGGTGGAAGCAGGGACAATAGTGACATTTAAGGGGCATCTTGACAAATACATGAATAGGATGGAAATAGAGGGATACGGACCCAGGAAGTGTAGAAGATTGTAGTTTAGTCGGGCAGCATGGTCGGCACGGGCTTGGAGGGCCAAGGGCCTGTTCCTGTGCTGTACATTTCTTTGTTCTTTGTTCTGTACAACTGCAGTACGTTCCCCTTGCAATAAACAGCAACATTCCCTTTACCTTCCCAATCGTGTACTGTATCTGCAGAGTAACTGGTCCTGATTCATGCACCAGTACACCTCGATCCCTCTGTACCTCGGAGCTGCAATCTCTGTGCATTTAAATAAGCAATGCAAGATGGCGCCGGAACGGGGCGACTCTCTGCGAGCTCTCTCACACAGATCCTCTTCTTACATCTCCGATAATCATACTAATCTCTTAAAACTTAATTCTAATACTAACACTATGACTAACCTTTCTCTTTTACATTCTCTTCACACAGCTTTATGAATGAGTAGTACTACACTCTATGCTTCACCCGATGTCTGTGTCTATAAATTCTACATTGTGTATTTTGTTTGCCCTACGTATTTTCTTTTCATGGATGGAATTATCTGCCTGAGCTGTGCACAGAGCAATATTTTTCACTGTACCTCGTTATGCGTGACAATAAATAAATTCAATCCAATATGTTGCTTTTCTATTCTTCCTGCCAAAGTGGACAAGTTCACATTTCCCCACACTATGCTCAAATTGCCAAATTGTTGCTCACTTATTTTGCCTATCTGCACCCTTTACAGACTCCTTATGATCACTCACAACTTATCTTCCTCCATACCTTTGCAGCAACAGCAAATTTTGCAACCATACTTTTGATCATGTCAACCAAGTCCTGAAAATAGTTGAAGCCCAGTTCTGATCCCTGTGGCACTCCACAGGTTACATCAAAAATTACTCATTTTTACCTCCACAATATTTCCTGTTCGCTAACCAATCCTCTGTCCATGCTGTTACCAGCTACACAATGAGCTTTTATTTTGTGGAGTGAACATTAAGTGGCACCTTGTCAAGTGCCTGCTGGAAATCTAAATACATCACATCCACAGGTCCCCCTTTATCCACATTGCTTGTTACTTCCTCAAAGAACTCCAATAAATTGGTCAAACATGATTTCCCTATTCATAAAATTATATTGACTCTGCCTAATTGCACTGAGATTATCTAAGTGCCCACTCCAACTTCCTTAGTAACAGAATGAATATGGTTCACCCCTGCATGGGATTAACAGCAGCAGCAACAGCAGAATTTAACCCATGCAGTGACTTGTGAACTCGCTGGTGTCTCAGCAGATTGGATGACCGAGCAAATCGCTTCCCACATATGGAGCAGGTGAATGATCTCTCTCCCGTGTGAACCTGCTGGTGGCTCAGCAGGTGGGATGACTGAGCAAATCTCTTCCCACACATGGAGCAGCTGAATGACCTCTCCCCAGTGTGAACTTGTTGGTGTCTCAGAAGGTCCTTTGTGCTCTTAAAGCTCTTCACACAGACAGAACATTTAAAAGGTCTCTGCTCAGTGTGAACAAGTTGATGTACAGTGAGCTGGGATGGCTGTGTGAATCCCTTTCCACACATGGAGCAAGTGAAGGGTCTCTCTCCAGTATGAATTCGCTCATGTATCAGAAGGTGTGGTGAATCAATAAATCCCTTCCCACACACAGAGCAAATGAATGTCCTCTCTCCAGTGTGAACTCGCTGGTGTCTCAGACGGTGGGATGAATGGGTGAATCCCTTCCCACATACAGAGCAGGTGAATGGCTTCTCCCCGGTGTGAACTCGCTGGTGTGTCACCAGATCCTGTTTGCTTTTAAAGCTCTTCCCACAGTCAGAACATTGAAATGGCCTCTGATCAGAGTGAACTCGCTGGTGTGTCTGTAGCTGGGATAAACGTCCAAATCTCCTCTGACAGAGAGAGCAGGTGAACGGCTTCTCCCCAGTGTGAGTGCGCTGGTGGGCTTGTAAATCATTTTTACTTTTAAAACACTTCTCACAGTATGAACATTGAAAAGGTCTCTGATCAGAGTGAACCAGTTGGTGTGTTAGAAGGTGGGATGACTGAGTGAATCCCTTCCCTCACACTGAGCAGGCGAAAGGCCTCACCTCCATGTGAGTGCGCTGGTGTCTCAGCAAGTCCTTTGTGCTTTTAAAGCTTTTGTCACAATCAGAACACTGAAATGGTCTCTGATCAGAGTGAACTTGCTGGTGAATCAGGAGACTTGATAAAGCATTACACCCCTTCCCACATTCGAGGCAAGTAAATGGCCTCTCACCAATATGAACACGCTGATGTGTATACAGGCTGGATGAGTAAGCAAATCCTTTCGCACACACAGGACAGGTGAACGGCCTCTCTCCAGTGTGAATACGTCGATGAATATCCAATGCAGATGGGTAATTGAATCCCTTCCCACAGTCCCCACATTTCAATAATTTCTCCATGATGTGAGTGTCCTCGTGCGTCTCCAGGTTGTATAATGTTGAAGCCTCGTTTACACAGAATATGTACAGGGTGACTACTCACTGTGAATGTGGTGGTTTTGCTTTCAGGCTGGTGAAAGCTCTTTCCGTATCCAGCACATTGGAAACTCTCTCTCGGGTGTGTGTATCTCGGTGCTTTCTCAGTCACACTGATGTTTCAAATCTTTTCCCACAGGCGGAACAAACATTTTTCCTTCCGTATACAAAGGCTGATGATATTCAGGTTCTGATGAATCAAATCACTGAAGCATCTTGATGTGAAGTTTGGTTTGAGTTTCACATCTGAAAATTCTGCTAATATCCTGTGAAAATAATTTTACAAAATCCATCACTGACAGTCCAGGGGGTTTGGGGCCTCCAGCGGGTGTTTGTGAATCCTCCCCGCCCACCTGCCAGGGTTTCCTTCCTTGCCAGAGATCAGGGTCCTCATTGATTTGAGTGCAAAGTGTAAGCTCTTATTTATTGTCCCCCTCCCCCATCCTCTGATGTGAACCAATCTCCAGTGTCTGAAGCAGGATGGTGCCCGTTAACCTGGGCCTGTTCCCGGGAGGGAGGGAGAAGCTCCGCAGCTGCAAACCAGGGAGCTGACAATGATTGTGAAGGGTTTGCGGATCCACAAAGTGTTTCCAAATTCTCCCACCCACCGCCTGACGCTGACTCCGCTTCTCCGGGACAAACAAGGGCCGAGGCAACATGCACACTGCGCATGCTCTAAATTCTTTGCCAATGCGCCTTCGCACTGTTGTCCAGCTCCAGCAGCGACACTGCGCATGCTTCAGGTTGCCAGGAAGTGATTGACTGCAGATCTGGACCAATAGGAGGCGGGGAAGGGCTGGAAGACCGAAAGGGAACCGCTGGACCTCCAACCAATCAGAGCGATGAAGGGGCGGGACTATGCTGGGAGATGGGAATGCGCAGTGTGTGTAATGGCGCTGGTCAGATGTTTGTTTCTCCGATCCTCAATCGGTGCGTATGACGGTTCAGAGGGAGCAAAGGACCCAGTGGGTGGGCGAAGCGGCTTTCTAAATATGTTGTACAAACCGCAAATCCTAAAAAAAGAACCGATCAACCCCCTCTTCCCCCATTTGTATGGGGCTCCCACTGATTGGGCGTGTTGACGGCCGCCATCTTAATTGAGGCAATGCGCATGTGTGGTCGCCATCTTTGTAGGGGGCAATGATTCAACGACTGGGAGGAGCTTGCTACCCATTGTTCAGAATGGAGACACAGTATTCGCCTTTAGTCTCAATGTCTTATTGATGAGGAAAATACAGAAGCAAGAGGAAGCAAATCCTGCTGTCCAGATCTGCCTACCACATGGAGTTAAAAGCATTTTACTGCGGATGCTGGAATCTGAAACAAAAACAGAAAATACAGGACAATCTCAGCACATCTGACAGCATCTGTGCAGAGAGAAGGGAGCTAATGTTGAGTCTGGATGACTCTTTGTGAAAGCTAGAGAACTGGAAATAGGGTCAAATTTATACTGTGTGGCTGGCGTGGAGCGGTGGGGCTGTATAGCGGGCCAGCGATTGGTGGAGTGTGTCCAAAGATCTGTGGTCACAGTTCAGTCACATGGAGATCCATAGCAGAAAAACACGACCATGAGAATATGTCATCCTTGAGTCAAGGATGATGATGACAAGGGGCAAAGTGCAACAGGAAGCATGCATTGTCAGCAGGAGGAGAAAATGTAGTGAATTTCTATCCTCGACTGACAGTGATAGATTTTGGAAACTCCTTTTAAAGGGGATTACAAGGGGAGGATTTACACATAGAAAACTCCAACCAAGAGAAATATTTGTCTTCTGAATTTCATTTTTGGACTGACAGTGATGGCTTTTGTAAATTTATTTTACAGAATATTTGAAGATGATTTGCAGACGGGAAATTCAAACCAAATCTCACATTTCAGTCTGGCTGCATCGTTTGATTCACCAGGAGTTGAATATTGTTTCCCTTTGAGTGTAAGCATTGAGTTCAGGTTTTACCCCTCACTGAGTAAAATTTCTTCCTCACATCCCCCATGTCGATATTGCTCAAAATCTTAAATCTGTGTCCTGTAATCTTTTACAATCAGCTGAAAGGAACAACATTTGGTTAACACCCTTATCTAAACCTAACAATCTTGTGCACCTCTATCAATTCTCCCCTCAATCTCCATAAGACCATAAGAAATAGGAAGAGGGATACGACATTCAGCCCTTCGAGTCTGCTCTGCCATTTAATAAGATCATAGATGAACCACTCACTGAGTCCACTTTCCTGCCTTCTCTCTGTAACCCTTCATTCCCCAACTGATTAAAAATCCATCGATCTTGGCCTTGACAATGCTCTCTCGTTGGTTTCTCGACATATTGGTCGAGAAAATCATCCCTTAAACATTCCAGGAAATCCTCCTCCATCGCATTGCTACCAGTTTGATTAGCCCAATCAATATGCAGAATTAAGTCACCCATAATCACAGATGGTCCCTGATCACATGCATCTCTGATTTCCTGTTTAATGCTATTTCAACATTATCAGTGCAGTTTGGTGATCTGTATACCACCCCATGAATACTTTTTGCCCCTTGGTGTTTCTTAACTCGATCAATACAGATTCCACATTATCGGTGCTAATATCTTCCCTCAATATGACATCAATATCTTCTTGAATCAATTATACAACTGCACCACCTTTTCCTTTCTGCCTGTCCTTCCTAAAAACTGAATAGCCCTCAATGTTTAGTTCCCATCCTTGGTCACCTTGGAGCCATGTCTCTGTATTCCTAACTGTACATAGTCCTTCACATCTATCGGCGCAACTAATTCATCCATTTTATTTCCAGTGCTCCGAGCATTCAGGTACAAAACCTTAAACATTCCTTGACCGGTCCCTGCTATTTGTTTTTTTATAAATTTAGTGTACCCAATTCATTTTTTCCAATTAAGGGGCAATTTAGCATGGTCACTCCACCTAGCCTGCACATCTTTGGGTTGTGGGGGTGAAACCCACGCAAACACGGGGAGAATGTGCAAACTCCATACGGACAGTGACCCAGAGCCGGGATTGAACCTGGGATCTCGGCGCTGTGAGGCTGCAGGGCTAACCCACTGCGCCACCGTGCTGCCCCTCCCTACTATTTTTTTACTGTGCTCTTATCTGATTCTGGCCCTTGATTTATCTGCCCATCTCTTTTCTTATTTTTTGTTCTGTCTTTTCCCTTGCTCTTGATTTCTCTCTGCTCTGAATCCTTACATAGGTTCCCATCCCCATGCCATATTAGTTTAAACCCCCCCACCTCCCACTACCACTCTAGCAAGTACCATGTCCTTCATAATTTTTTTACACCTCAATCAGTTCCCCCTCAGCCTTGCTGCTCTCAGGAAAACAACCCCAGTCTATCCAGCCGCTCCTCATAACTGAAACACTCCAGCCCCGGCATCATCCTGATGAATCTCCTCTATAGTGCCTATCCTGTGGCGACCAGAACTGCACACAGTTCTCTAGCTGTGGCCCAACCAGTGTTTTATACAGCTCCATCATAATGTCCCTGCTCTTATATTCTCAATCTCAGCTAATAAAGCCTTCTTAACTCCCTTCTCCACCTGTCCTGCTGCCTTCAGGTCCCTCTGGTCCTCTGTGCTTCCTCGTGCCCTACCGTTCAGTGTGTACGTCCTTACCTTGTTCCTCCTCGCAAAATGCATCACATCATACTTTTCAGAGTGAAATTCCATTTGCTACTGTTCTACCCAGCTAACCAGCCCGACTATATCGTCCTGTATTCTAAGGTTTGCCTCCTTGCTATTTACCACACAACCAATTTTCGTGCCATCTGCAAACTTACTGATCATACCTCCCACATTCACATCCAGATCATTAATGTACAGTACAAACAGCAAGGGACCCAGCACTGATCACAATAGTACACCATTGGACACAGTGATCCAGTCACAAAAACAACCTTCAACCCTCTGCCCCTCAACCAATTTTGGATCCAATTTGCCGAATTGCTCTGGATTCCATGGGCTTCTTCACCAGTCTCCAAGAGAGGACCTTGTCAATAGCCATACTGACGTCCATATAGACTACGTCATCTACACACCTAGTCACCTCCTCAAAACATTCAATCAAATTTGTTAGACATGATCGGCCCCTGACAAAGCCACAATGACTATCCTTGATTAATCCTTGCCTCTCCAAGTGGAGATTAATTCTGTCCCTCAGAATTCTTTCCGATATATTCCCTACCACTGTTGTATGACTCACTTTTATGCCCGCTAAAACACTAACACTTCCTCCCTCTCTGTGCTAATCTGTTCAATTATATCACAGTGCCCCTCCCTAATTTCAATATCTACATCGTCCTTCTCCACAGTGAACACAGATGCAAACTACTAATTTAAAATCTCACCCTCATCTTCCGGCTCCAGACACACATGTGTAAATGTGTAAATCCTCCCCTTGTAATCCCCTGTAAAAGGAGTTAGGGGCTGGTTTAGCACTGGGCTAAATCGCTGGCTTTGAAAGCAGACCAAGGCAGGCCAGCAGCACGGTTCAATTCCCGTACCAGCCTCCCCGAACAGGCGCCGGAATGTGGCAACTAGGGGCTTTTCACAGTAACTTCATTTGAAGCCTACTTGTGACAATAAGCTATTTCATTTCATTTCACATTACCACTTTGGTCCTTAATGGGCCCTTCTCTTTCCCTGGTTACCCTCTTGCCCTTAATATACTTCTAAAACACTTTGGCATTCTCCTTTATTTTGTCCGCCAGCGTTTTCCATGTCACCTCTTTGCTCTCCGAATTTATTTTTTTAAGTACTCCTCTGCACTTTCTACACTCCTCGGGCATCCACCGTCTTGGGTCTCCTGCCTCCCTTTTTTCCTGATCCAATTCTGTATATCCCTTGACCCCCAGGGTTCTCTGGACATTTTGGTCCCGGCCTTTACCTTTATGAGAGCATGTTGGCCCTGTACGCTCTCTATTTCCTTTCTGAATGACTCCCACTGCTGTATAAGATTTCCCTGTAAGTAGCTGCTGCCAGTTTGCTTTGGTCAGATCCTGTTGTATCACATTGAAATCAGCCTTCACCCAGTTCAGAACCTTTATTTCCAGTGAGTCTTTTCCTTTTCCATAACTACCTGAAACCTTACCAGTTATGGTCACAACCACTGACACCTCTACCATTTCCCTGACTATTAATACCCTATTATTTTAAACTTCTCTGGGATTTGCCTACATATCTGCTCTTCCACCTCTCCCTCACTGTTTGTTTTGGGGACCTATGACGCACTCCCGGAAACATGATTGTCCCCTTTTTGTTCTTATGTTCCACCCGGATGGCCTCAGTTGAGGTGTCTGCTAAGATATCATCCTTCCTCACTGCAGTAATTGGCTCCTTGATCAATATTGCAGCTCACATCGTCTTTTACATCTCCGCCTTTATCACCTGATGATTCTATACCTTGGACAGCTGCCAATCCTGTTCCTCCCTCAACCATGTCTCTGTATTCCCTTGCCTTGTTAGTCCTCCCAAAATGCATGGCCTCACCCTTTCAGGGTTAAATTCCATTTGCCTCTATTCTGCCCATCTAACCAGCCCGCCTATCTATATCATCCTGTAATCTGAGGTTTCCTCCTCACTGTTTACCACACCGACAATTTTCATGTCATCTGCAAACTTACTGATCATGCCTCCCACATTCACACCCAGATCATTAATGTACAGCACAAACAGCACCGATTCCTCTGGTCCACCACTGGACACAGGCTTCCAGTCACAAAAACAGCCTTCGACCATCACACTCTGCATTCTGCCATTTCACCCATTTTGTATCCAATTTTCCAAATTGTCGAGAAACTGAACTGAGCTAGTCATATAAATACTGCGGCTACAAGAGCAGGTCAGAGGCTAGAAATCCTACGGTGAGTAAGTCACCACCTGGGACTGAAGACAGCGGCTTCAGTCTTCCCGATATGTAAATGGAGGAAAGTTGTGCTCATCCAGTACTGGATGTTGGACAAATCAGGACGGTGTGTGACTTGGAGAGCGTGGAGGTGATGGTGTTCGTGTTCACACACACCTGACACACTGCTCCTTCTAGGAGGTGATGGTTGAGGGTTTGGGAGATTCTGGTAAAGTCCTGATTGATTTGTACAAATATAAAATCCCTCTCTTGCTTCTGCTCCCAATCCTCCCTCACTCTCCTCCCCTCATAGAGGCCAGAGTCTTGTGTAGGCCCAGACAGAGGAGGCGGGGGAGGGGCAGAGTCCCTTCACTGAACTACAGTAAGAAGTCTTACAACACCAGGTTAAAGTCCAACACGTTTGCTTCAAATCACTAGCTTTCGGAGCACTGCTCCTTTCCCAGGTGAATTCACCTAAGGATCAGTGCTCCGAAAGCTAGTGATTTGAAACAAACCTGTTGGTCTTTAACCTGGCGTTGGAAGACTTCTTACTGTGTTCACCCCAGTCCAACGCCGGCATCTCCACATCATCACTGAAGGATATCAGTGAATCAGTTGGGTTTTTCTGACAATCTAGCAGTTTTCATGGTCACTTTTTCCTAGTGCCGGCCCCATAAATGACCAGATTCATTCAGCTCAATTTCACAACCTGCCTTTGTGTTTTTGTGGAGTCTCTCTCACTGTTTTTTTGTTTTAAATCAGTTTCACGGGGAGGATTTGCAGTCAGGAAACTCAAACCACATCGGGAGATGACAGTTGTCGAATTTATCCTGCCCTGAATATCATCGAGTTTGAACATGGAAGGAAAAAGTACCGATCATACTGGAGAGAAACCGTACACGTGTTTTGTGTGTGGACAAGGCTTCAGTCAATCGTCAGGCCTGACAAGACACAGACACGTTCACAGTGGGAAGAAACGGTGGAAATGTGGGGACTGCGAGGAGGCAATTCGTTCCCCATCTGAGCTGGAAACTCATCGATGCCCTCACACCGGGGAGAGACCATTCACCTGCTCCACATGTGGGAAGGGATTCACTCAGTCATCCAACTTGCTGGCACACCAGAGAATTCACACTGGTGATAAACCATTCAACTGCTCCGAGTGTGGGAGGGAATTCGCTCATTTATCTAGCCTGCTGAGACATCAGCGAATTCACTCTGGGGAGAGGCCATTCACCTGCTCCACATGTGGGAAAGGATTCAATGATTTATCCAACCTATCGAAACACCAGCGAGTTCACACTTGGGAGAAGACATTCACCTGCTCCGAGTGTGGAAAAGGATTCACTGATTCATCCAACCTGTTGAGACACCAGCAAGTTCACACGGACAAGAGACCGTTTAAATGTCAGAACTGTGGGAAGGGCTTTAAAGGTTCTGGGGAATTGATGTCCCATCAGCGAGTTCACACTGATGAGAGACCTTTTAAATGTCCAGACTGCGGGAAATGCTACAAAAGGACCTGGGATCTGGTGTTCCATCAACGTGTTCACACTGACGAGAGACTGTTCAGGTGCTCTCACTGCAGGAATGGGTTCAGACGATCATCTGAACTCACTGTACATCAGCGAATTCACACTGGGGAGAGACCGTTCACCTGCTCCAAGTGTGGGAAGGGATTCATTCGGATATCCAACCTGCTGAGACACAAGCAAGTTCACGAGTAACGACAGTGATTGGATCTTGCTGTGAATCACATCCAGGACTCAATCATGTTCATTGGAGTCTGTTTCTGTTCATGTTAATAAACCCCAGATCTGTCACAGTTGTTACTATTACTGATAAAAGAAAAATAAATCAGCTTTGACTTTTTAAATCTCTAACTCACGTGAATTCCTTTTGAAGTGGTCTCCCTTTCCCCGTCAACTCCATCCTCCCATCTAACAAGTGTGAGGAGCTCATGGAGTTTCGTTGTCACGAGAATCATCACAGAACCCCTACAGTGTAGAAGGAGGCTACTCAGCCCATCAAGTCTGTACCGACCCTCTGAAAAAGCACTGTTCCCGGACACAATTCCCCACCCTATCCCTGTAACCCCACCTTGGGGACAAGTTAGCATGGCCAATACATCTAACCTGCACAGCTTTGGACTGTGGGAGGAAACCGGAGCACCCGGAGGAAACAACACGGGAAGAATGTGAAAACTCCACACACAGTCGCCCAAGATCGGAATCGAACCTGGGTCTCTGGAGCTGTGAGGCAGCAGTGCTAACCACTGTGCCACTAAGATTGAGACAATTTGATCAGCTGCCTCTGCTGCTTCCTTCGCTCCACGAACCCACCGAACCAAACTGCGTCTAAAGTTCCCCATCCAAGTCCTAGTCCCACATTTTACAGAAGACCATAAGATATAGGCCCAGAATTCGGTCATTCGGCCCATCTAATCTGCTCCCCCAGTTAATTATGTCTGGTATGTTTCTCATCTCCATTCTGCTGCCTTATCCCCATAAGCCCTGATTCCCTTATTAATCAAGAACCTATCTGTCTCTGTCATCAACACACTCTGTGATTTGGCCTCCGCAGCCTTCTGCAGCAAAGAGTTCCCCAGATTCAACACCCTCTGGCTGAAGAAATTCCTCCTCATCTCTGTTTTAAAGGATCGTCCCTTTAGTCTGAGATTGTGTCCTCTGCTTCTAATTTTTCCTACAAGTGGAAACATCCTCTCCACGTCCACTCAATCCAGGCCTCTCAGTATTCTGTAAGTTTCAATTAGATTCCCCCCTCATCCTTCTAAACTCCAACGAGTACAGACCCAGAGTCCTCAATTGTTCCTCATATGACAAGCTCTTCATTCCCGGGATCATTCTTGTAAACATCCTCTCGACCCCATCCAAGGCCAGCACATGCTTCCTTAGAGACGTGCCCAAATATGCTCCCAATATTCCAAATGGAGTCTGACAAGAGATTTATACTGTCTCAGTAATACATCCCTGCTCCTCTATTCTGGCCCTCTTGAAATGAATGCTAACATTGCATTTGCCTTCCTGGCTGCCAACTGAACCGTCAGGTTAACCTTAAGAGAATCCCACACTAAGACTCCCAAGGCTCTTTGTGTATCTGATTTCTGAAGCCTTTTCCCATTTACAAAATAGTCCCGGAGGAAACCCACGCAGACACGGGGAGAACGTGCAGACTCCGCATAGACAGTGACCCAAGCCGGGAATCGAATCTGGGACCCTGGATCTGTGAAGCAACAGTGCTAACCACTGTGCTAATGTGCCACCCTCTCAAAACTCATACTGTCCATGAGACCTGCCTTCTGCTGTATTTTGTTTTCTCCTTTTAAAAAAAAATTTATAGTACCCAATTCATTTTTCCCAATTAAGGGTCAATTTAGCGTGGCCAATCCACCTACCCTGCACATCTTTTTGGTTGGGGGGGGAACCCATGCAAACACAGGGAGAATGCGCGAACTCCACACGGACAGTGACCCAGAGCTGGGATCGAACCTGGGACCTTGGTGCCGTGAGGCAGCAGTGCTAAACACCGTGCTGCGCTCGCCTTCTGCTGTATTGACCCTATTCCTACTAAAGTATTGAGCACCCAACTTCCCCATGTTAGCTGATACTGTTTCCAGTTCTCTATCTCTTTTGATCCTCTCGCTCTCGCCTTTAAATTCACCGTCATCGCCCATCCTAAAAAAACCTTGACCACCCCGGCGTCGCCAACTACCATCCATCTCATATCACTTTCCTCTCCAAAGTCCTTGTACTCAGTGTCCCCCAGGATCTACCCTCGGCCGCTCCTATTTCCCATCTACAAGCTGCCACTAGGTGACATCATCCAAAAGCACCGTGTTAGTTTTCACATGTACACTGACAACACCCAGCTTTCCTCACCACCATCCCGCTCCATTCCTCCACTGTTACTCAATTATCAAACTGCTTATCCCACATCCAGTACTGAATGAGCAGAAATTTCCTCCAATTAAAAACTGGGAAGATCAAAGCTATTGTCTTCAGTCACCATTAGAAATTCCGTACCCTAACTCCCGAGACCATCCCTCTCCCTGGGAACTGTCTGAGGCTGAACCGCACTCTTGGTCCACATTGTCACTAATACCAGATATTTCAGTCTCCACAATGTCACCTGTCTCCATCCCCACCCCATCTGCTGCTGAAACCGTCATCCATGCCCCGGTCCCTCTAGACTTGGTGGTTCCAATACATTCCTGACCAGCCTCTCACATTCATCCCATCCCCACATGGAAACGTGAGTTTATCTAAAACTCTGATATCCATGTGTTTTCTCACACCAGGTCCTGTTCACCCATTACCCTGTGCTCACTGACCTACACTGACTGCTGATCAAGTCATGCTGTGACCTTAAAATCTCTATTCTTTTATTCAAAGCCCTCCATGGACTTGTCCCTCTGTGTCTTTGCCGAGTTTCACAACCGGCTGATCAATCTGCAATCTCTCATTTTAACCTCTTGAAGCCCTGATTTTAATTTATCCACCATTAGTGGTCAACGCAGACATGGAACTCCGAAATTCCCTCCCAACCCTCTCCACTCCTCTATCTTTCCTGATTAAAGATAGTTGTTAAAATCTGCCTCGCCAATCAAGCTTTTGGCCATCTGTTCAAACATTGTCTTATGTGAATTTGTGTCAATATTTTTTGTTTCTGAAACTCCTCTGACAGGCTTTGGGATGTTTATTACATTAATTTTGTTGTATCAATACAAGTTTGTCAACAGCCAGTTTGTACAAAGTAAGATTCCACAAATAGCAATCAGACCAGAGTCTGATTACTCCAGTTTTGTTGGAGTTAGTTAAAACACGAATCTTGGTCCCACTGGACCAGGAGAACCTCCCTGTGGACAGTGTGTGGATCATCTGAGCTCTCCTGAGCTGGGACTGGATACACACAAACCTCAGAATCCATCAGGACAGGCTGATAAAATTGTTATAAAAATCTAATAGGATCTTCGGTTTAGTACTGGAGACTTGGATTGGATTGGATTGCATTTGTTTATTGTCATGTGTACCGAGGTACAGTGAAAAGTATTTTTCTGTGAGCAGCTCAACAGATCATCAAGTACATGAGAAGAAAAGGGAATAAAAGAAAATACATAATAGGGCAACACAACATATACAATGTAACTACATAAGCACTGGCATCGGATGAAGCATACAGGGTGTAGTGTTAATGAGGTCAGTCCATTAGAGGGTCATTTAGGAGTCTGGTGACAGTGTTTTTGAGTCCGTGCGTGTTCTCAGACTTCTGTATCTCCTGCCCGATGGAAGAAGTTGGAAGAGTGAGTAAGCCGGGTGGGAGGGATCTTTGATTATGCTGCCCGCTTTCCCCAGGCAGCGGGAGGTGTAGATGGAGTCAATGGATGGGAGGCAGGTTTGTGTGATGGACTGGGCGGTGTTCATGACTCTCTGAAGTTTCTTGCGGTCCTGGGCCGAGCAGTTGCCATACCAGGCTGTGATGCAGCCTGATAGGATGCTTTCTATGGTGCATCTGTAAAAGTTGGTAAGGGTTAATGTGGACTTGCCGAATTTCCTTAGTTTCCTGAGGAAGTATAGGCACTGTTGTGCTTTCTTGGTGGTAGCGTCGACATGGGTGGACCAGGGCAGATTTTTGGAGATGTGCACCCCTAGGAATTTGAAACTGCTAACCATCTCCACCTCGGCCCCGCTAAGGCTGACAGGGGTGTGGACAGTACAAAAGCAAGGCAGTTCTACTGAAATTTTACAAATCACTGATTAATCCTCAGCTGACGTATTGTGTTCAGTTCTGTGCACCCCACTTTGGGAAAGATTTCAAGGCCTTGGAGAGGGAGCTGGGAAAGGTTACCAGGGTAGCATCAGGGATAAGGGGTTTCAGTTCATTCAGGAGAGCTTCCATTCTTGAGAAGTTTACATGGGGACAAATTGTTTCCATTGGGAGGATGGTTGGTAATCTCAGATCACAGCTTTTAAATAATTAGCAATTTGAAGTAAAAGTTCAGAAACTTGTTGTAAACTAATTTCTAATGAGAGTTCCTGGATTATGGGGAAAGATCACAGACAGCCTTTCCTAAAGGGACACTGCAGCCCCAAGAACACAATCAGCTATAGATCCAGAATATTAAACTCCAGCCCAGTTACAGCGATTAATAACATCAGGAACAACAAATCCCAACTGTCAGAATGAACAAGGTTCAGTTCCGGATGTGATTAATAGCAGCAATAATTTTGATTTGATTTGATTATTATTGTCACATGTATTAGTACACAGTGAAAAGTATTGTTTCTTGCATGCTGTGCGAACAATGCATACCGTACATAGGAAGGAAGGAGCGGCTGCAGAATGTAATCATAGAATTTACAGTGCAGAAGGAGGCCATTCGGCCCATCGAGTCTGCACCGGCTCTTGGAAAGAGCACCCTACCCAAGGTCAACACCTCCACCCTATCCCCATAACCCAGTAACCCCACTCAACACTAAGGGCAATTTTGGACACTAAGGGCAAATTTATCATGGTCAATCCACCTAACCTGCACATCTTTGGACTGTGGGAGGAAACCGGAGCACCCGGAGGAAACCCACGCCCACACGGGGAGGTTGTGCAGACTCCGCACAGACAGTGACCCAAGCCGGGATCGAACCTGGGACCCTGGAGCTGTGAAGCAATTGTGCTATCCACAATGCTACCATGCTGCCCACGTCACAGTCATAGCTTGGGTGTAGAGAAAAGATCAACTTAATACTAGGTAGGTCCATTCAAAAGTCTGATGGCAGTAGGGAAGAAGCTGTTCTTGAGTTGGTTGGTACGTGACCTCAAACTTTTGTATCTTTTTCCTGACAGAAGAAGATGGAAGAGAGTATATACGGGGTGCGTGGGGTCCTTAATTATGCTGGCTGCCTTTCTGAGGCAGCGGGAATTATAGGTCGAGTCAATGGATGGGAGGCTGGTTTGAGTGATGGATTGGGCTACATTCACAAACTTTTGTAGTTTCCTGTGGTCTTAAGCAGAGCAGGCTCCATACCAAGCTGTGATACAACCAGAAAGAATGCTTTCTATGGTGCATCTGTAAAAGTTGGTGAGAGTCGCAGCTAACATGCCAAATTTCCTTAGTTTTCTGAGAAAGTAGTGATTGGTGGGCTTTCTTAACTACAATGTCTGCATGGGGGGACCAGAACAGGTTGTTAGGAATCTGAACACCTAAAAACTTGAAGCACTCGACCCTTTCTACTTCGTTCCCATTGATGTACAGTGGCATGTTCTCCACTACGCTTCCTGAAGTTGATGATAATCTCCTTCATTTTGTTGACATTGAGGGAGAGATTATTGTCGTTGCACCAGTTCACCAGATTCTCTATCTCATTCCTGTACGTCATTGTTTGAAATCCAACCCACTACGGGGTCATCAGCAAATTTGAAAATCGAGTTGGAGGGGAATTTTGCCACACAGTCATAGGTGTATAAGGAGTATAGTAGGGGGCTGAGGACACAGCCTTGTGGGGCAACGGTGTTGAGGATGATCATGGAGGAGGTGTTGTTGCCTATCCTTACTGATTGTGACCTGTGGGTTAGGAAGTTCAGGTTAGGAGTTCAATAACAACAAAATCAAATCCCTGCAGTCACTTGTGAACTCGCTGGTGTCTCAGCAGGCTGCCAGACTGTGTGAATATCTTCCCACATGTGGAGCAGCTAAACGGCCTGTCCCCTGTGTGAACCCGCTGGTGTCTCCTCAGGTGGGATGAACAAGTGAATTTGTTGCCACACTCAGAGCAGGTGAATGGTCTCTCCCCAGTGTGTATTCGCTGGTGTATCTGTAGGTGAGATAACTGAGCAAATTGCTTCCTACACTCAGAGCAGATGAACGGCTTCTCCCCAGTGTGAACTCGCTGGTGTACACTGAGGTGCGCTGAAGTCCGGAATCTCTTTCCACAGGATGCACAGCTGAACAGCCTCTCCGCACTGTGAATTCGCTGGTGACTTAGCAGGTCAGAGGACCCAATGAATCCTTTCCCACATACAGGACAGGTGAACGGTCTCTCCCCAGTGTGAACTTGCTGGTGTCTCAGCAGATTGGATGACTGAATGAATTCCTTCCCACACTCAGAGCAGCTGAACCGCGTCTCTCCAGTGTGAACTCGCTGGTGTCTCTGCAGGTCAGATAACTGAGTGAATCCCTTCTCACACTCGGGGCAGGTGAATGGTTTCTCCCCAGTGTGAAACCGCTGGTGTGTTAGCAGTTGGGATGACTGAGTGAATCCTTTCCCACACTCTGAGCAGGTGAATGGTCTCTCCCCAGTGTGACTGCGTCGATGAATTTCCAGCAGGGCTGGGCAACTGAATCCTTTCCCACAGTCCTCACATTTCCACGGTTTCTCCATTGTGCAGGTGTCCTTGTGTTTCTCCAGGTTGAATGACCAGTTAAATCTTTGTCCACACACAAAACGTGTACGATCTCTTCCCACTGTGAATGGTGTGATGTTTTTGCAGACTGTAACGAGTTAAAGCTCTTTCCACAGTCAGTTCACTGGAACACTCTCACTCAGGTGTGTGTTGTGTGGGTCTCAGTGCTTTTCCAATCGCACTGATGTTTCCACGGTCAGTTCACTGGAACTCTCTCACTCAGGTGCATGTGTCTAAATGCTTTTCCAGTCACATTATGTTTGAGGTCTTTTCCCACAGACAGAAAAGATGAATAATTCCTCCCAATTCAAAGTCAGAAGATATTCAGGTCCTGATGAATCGAGTGACTCTGCTGGATCTTTGCGATATTTGATTTGAGTTTCCCATCTGCAAATCCTCTCTTTCTAATTCTCTGCAAAAAGAATTTGCAAAAGTCATCACCCAGGAATAGGAACATAGAATTCCAGTTTCTATGGAACACTTTTTCATCCTTTCGTTACCCCAAATCTGCAAATTCCTTTCTCACTCTAAATGCCTTTAGATTAAAATTCTCCTCATTGTGTTCACATTTCTCCATGGCTTCATCACCCATCTCTGCAACCGCCACAAACCTCCAAGATATCGGCGCTGCTCTAATTCTCTTTTTAATTGTTCCACTATTACTGACTATACCTTCAGTTCTCTCATCCTCAAGCTCTGAAATTCTCTCCTTACACCTCTCTGTCTCCTATTTTCTCATCCTTTAAGACACTGGAGTATTGCTAAAAGGACGTCTGTCAAAACCCTTTTTAATGATATACATAATAATAATAACTTATTGTCACAAGTAGGCTTCAATGAAGTTACTGTGAAAAGCCCTCAGTCACCACATTCTGGCACCTGTTCGGGGAGGCTGGTATGTGAATTGAACCCGCGCTGCTGGCATTGTTCTGCATTACAAACCAGCTATTTAGCCCACTGTGCTAAACCAGCCCCATCAGGACATCGGGGCAGACACAGAAATACCAAATTTTAAAGATTATCAGTCAGGCTCTTTAACTTCCGAGAAGCTCCATATATTCATACTCGGAGAATGGAATGTGTCCAGGAGAGGGACCTCTTCTGAAAATAAACAATGGCATAGATGACAGCTCCCTGCTGCAATGTCCATGGAAAGGTCCTGACCAGTCAGAACGGAGTGTCCGACCAATCCACACCTTTTCCTCCTGCAGCATCAATTGTTGTTTGCTTTGAAATTTGGTATTTTTGCATCAATCCGGATGAACGCAACATGGGCGTGGGAGTGGAGAATCGCGCCCCATGTCTCTTTTATTTAGCAAAACTTCAGTACCACTGAGTGACTATGGGTTTACAGTTCTCCTGTTGCTGATCTGAAAGTCCCCATGAACGCGCATTTTATGAATGATTCCCATGGGCCCTGATGAAGTCATTGCCCTGCAGAGATGGCGGAGCCGCATGCGCTTTGTTGCATATTGCCCCAATAAAGATGGAGGCCGCGCGTGCGCTTTGATGAACATTGCCCTAGAAAGATGGCGGCCGTTAAAATCAGGAGCAAAGTCTCGGGACCGAGCAATCCCGGGACCGAGAGTATATTCAGGGTTCAGTGTCCATTTAATTAATTTATTAAGTCTCTCTAACATACCCGTCGGCTCTATCTCGGTCCAACTGTTTATTTTCGGCTCTGGATCTGCACTCCGCCTTTAAAAAGCTGCTGGCTCCTGGTCTGAATGTATTGGCTGCGCATGCTCCAGCACAATGATTGACATCGACATCGGACCAATAGGAAGAGGGGGCGGGACTGGTGATGCGGGAACGCTGGTCCTCCAACCAATTGGAGTGAATGAGGGGCGGGGCTAGGAGAAGCATGCGCTGTGCGATTTCTGGGTCAGGAAGAAGGCGGTCAGGTTGAAAGTCCAGCGGAGAAAGGGGCCGAGTGCAGGAGAGTGGACTGGGAGGGATTGTCAAACACTCGGTGCAGGACTGCAAACCCGAATTACAAAATCCTGGCGCCGAGTTTATACCGAGTGTTTGGAAACTCGGAGATTATAGGGGAAGGATTTACAAATAGCAAAGTCAAACCAAGAAAAATGTCTCTCAATTCCTACCCAGGACACACAGTGATGTCCTTTTTATTGTAAAGTCCTTTTTACAGAATATTAAATGGGATGGATTTGCAGCGGGACACTTAAACCAATCATTACACGCAGGACCTGACTGAGTCACTCAATTCATCAGGGTGTATCGCAATTTGTGGAAGGAAAAGGTTTGCATCATAGTGAGGCGGTCATGGAAGATTGTCCTGCTGTCAGCATCACAGTGAAGCAGACTGGGAAGAGTGTCCTGCTGCCAGCATCACAGTGAAGCAGACTGGGAAGAGTGTCCTGCTGTCAGCATCACAGTGAAGCAGACTGGGAAGAGTGTCCTGCTGTCAGCATCACAGTGAAGCAGACTGGGAAGAGTGTCCTGCTGTCAGCATCTCAGCGAAGCAGACTGGGAAGAGTGTCCTGCTGTCAGCATCGCAGTGAAGCAGACTGGGAAAAGTGTCCTGCTGTCAGCGTCACAGTGAAGCAGCCTGGGAAGAGTGTCCTGCTGTCAGCATCACAGTGAAGCAGACTGGGAAGACTGAGGGGATGTGGGAATTGTGGGAAGGGATTCAGGACCCCTTCTGACCTTGAAAAGCACTGGCGTTGTCACTCTGGGGAGAGGATGTTCACCTGCTCTACATGTGGGGAGGGATTTACTATTTCAGCCCATCTGCTAACACAGCAGCGGGTTCACACTGATGAGAGTTTGTTTAAATGCCCAGACTGTTGGAACTGCTATAAAAGTTCTGGCGAACTGATGTCTCATCAACGTGTTCACAATGATGAGAGCCTATTCAGGTGCTCTCGCTGTGTAATGGGATTCAAGCGATCATCTCAACTCGCTGTACACCAGCGAGTTCACACCAGGGACAGGCCGTTTACCTGCTCCAATTGTGCAAAGGGATTCACTCAGTCAACCGACCTGTTGCCACACCAGAGAATTCACACTGGGGAGAGGCCGTTCACCTGCTCTGATTGTGGGAAGGGATTCACTGTCATCTAACCTACTGGTCCACCGGCGAGTTCACATTGGGGAGAGGCCATTTGTCTATTCCAAGTGTGTGAAGGGATTCACTACCTCGTCCACTCTGCTGAGACACCAAAGAGTTCACCACGTGCAACCAGAAGTCAAAATCCAGGAAAATATTAACACCCAAATCAGCAAGTATGGACTGATATAAAATTTATTAATGGTAAATCATCTTTTATTAATACAACTTTTTTGTGGATGAGGTTTGTGCTGTAGATGGTGTATACAGGAACTTTCAAAACGTGTTCAGTAGAATTGAAGTTTATGAATAAAGACATAACAGGGTCAACAGCAGAAAGGATACAAAATTATTGAGAGTAAGACTGCACAGTTTATTTCTAATAGTATATTATAAAATACTTTCAATTTATACATACAGAATTGCAGAGTTAAAAATATGAATTGATTAACAGTCCTTTAAAAATAGAAATCAGTTAACAGCCCTTTGTCATCTGCTAACACACTAACGTCTCTAAGAGAAGGATATATCTAAACATAGAAAATCCTGAAGTATCTCATATCAATTTCTAATACATTTCGAAGAAGTTCAATAGAAACATACTTACAAAATCCACGATGGTCTTTGTTTGACGAAGCAGGCTGAGGAACAGAACTTTGACTGCACTCTTAGCAGGAGAGAGAGTGAGTACCGATTCTGTGAATCTGCCTGTTTACATACACATTTCTTCCTATTTGGTGTATGGCTTGTGTAATGTGGTCGGACAGGGAGTTGTTCGAGACACACCTCTACTTTTCTCTATTTTTAATGTGTCAATATTCTTCAATATATAGATGTCCAGATAGCCACTGTTTCAAATGGCATTCTCAAGTGTCTAAGGTTCCATAGCTAAGAAGGAAGTTTGCTTCTTTTATTCTACTTGCTATCTCTATATACCTTCAAGTGCCCTGGCTTGTGGTGAGAATTGCAGGAAGGTAATTTGAAGAATTTATGGGCTGTTCTGAAGCCCTGCATTTGTCTGAGGTGACTCAATGATCCCAGGGGACATCGAAAGTTTTTGTAGCTCCTACTGACTTTTGAAAGACCTTTCTCTTAAATTGTTTTATTCCACTTAGAATTAAAACACATGGTATATTAATTTCTGCTGCTTATACATGTCCTTATTCTAAAGCAAATTCTGCAGACAGTGTGATATCCATCACTGATGTGGTTGACAGCAAAATACAACTCCTGAAGTCACTTGTGAACTCAGTGGTGTCTCAGCAGTTTGGATGATTGAGTGAATCCCTTCCCACACTCGGAGCAGGTGAACGGCCTCTCACCAATGTGAACCTGCTTATATGTCATGAGGTGGGATGTCCTCAGGGCGTTTATATCCCTTATTGCAGACTGGGCATTTAAATGCTTCCTCACTGTGAACCTGCTGGTGTGTCAGCAGACTGGATGACTGAGTGAATCCCTTCCCACACACAGTGCAGGTGAATGGCCTCGCCCCAGTGTGAACACGCTGGTGTTTAGAGAGTTGAGATGATTGTTTGAACCCAGACTCACAGTGAGAGCATCTGAACGGTCTCTCATCAGTGTGAACACGTTGATGGAGCATCAGTTCCCCGGAACTTTTATAGCATTTCCCGCGGTCTTGGCATTTAAAAGGTCTCTCCTCAGTATGAACCAGCTGGTGTCTCCGCAGGGTGGATGACTGAGTGAATCTCTTCCCACATTCCGTGCAAGTGAACGGCCTCTCTCCAGTGTGAATTCGCTGGTGTTCAGTGAGGCCAGATGATTTCCTGAACCCAGTCCCACAGTGAGAGCACCTGAACGGCCTCTCGTCAGTGTGAACACGTTTATGGTGCATCAGTTCTCCAGAACTTTTATAGCACCTCCCGCAGTCTGGACATTTGAAAGGTCTCTCGTCAGTGTGAACACGTTGATGAGACATCAGTTCTCCAGAACTTTTATAACTCTTCCCGCAGTCCAAGCATTTAAACGGTTTCTCCTCAGTGTGAACACGTTGATGACGTATCAGTTCCCCAGAACTTTTATAGCATTTCCCACAGTCTGGACATTTAAAAGGTCTCTCGTCAGTGTGAATACGTTGATGGGACATCAGATCGCTAAAGCTTTTACAGCACTTCCTGCAGTCTGGGCATTGAAAAGGTCTCTCATCAGTGTGAACTCGCTGGTGTCTCAGCAGGTGGGATGACTGAGTGAATCCCTTCTCACACTCAGGACAGGTGAACGGCCTCTCTCCGGTGTGACTGCGTCGATGAGTTTCCAGCTCAGACGGGTGATTAAATCTCTTCCCACAATCTCCACATTTCCACGGTTTCTCCCCGCTGTGATTGCATTTATGTTTCAACAGGTCAGATGATTGGTTAAAGCCTCGACCACACACACAGCACGTGTACGGTTTCTCTCCGCTGTGAACGGGGCTTTTTTCTTCCATGTTCAAATTCCGATGATATTCAGTTTAGGATAAAGTGGGCGATGGCATCAAACCCAAATGTGATATTGGGTTTGAGTTTCTTGACCGCAATCCTCCCCTTCTCACCTGTGAAATTGATTCAAAAGAGAAAAGAGGGAGTGAAACACACAAAGACAGGTTGTGAAATTGAGCATAATGAAGCTGGTCATTTGTGGGACCATCATTGGGAAAAAGTGACTGAAAACTGTCAGATTGTCGTAAAAACCCGACTGGTTCAGTGACATTGATCAGAGATGGACCCTTCCAACTGAGGGAGCGGTGAGGGGGGGAAACATAGAGAGGCAATGAGAGTAAGAGAGACAATGTGTGAGAGAGAGATTGAAACAGAAAGAGAGGGGGGGGGGATCAATGAGAGAGTGGGATAGGCAGGACAGGCAATGAGAGCCGAGAGAGAGAGAGAGAGGCAATGAGAGATGAGGTTCAAAGAGGGAGAGAGAAAAATAAATGGAAATAGAAAAAGAGGGGCTGGGGATGGACTTCATATATCTGGATTATTTAATTCCAGCCTCTTGAACATTTCCGATTTTAATCACTCCACAATTTTGGTGACCAGTCTATCAGTTACCTGGGCCCCACGCTCTGGAATTTACTCATTAATCGTCTCCCCTCACTATCCTCATTAATCCTCTCCCTCTCACTACCTCACTATCGTCATTAATCCTCTCCCTCTCACTACCTCTTTCCTCATTAATCCTCTCCCCCTCACTACCTCACTTTCCTAATTTATCCTCTCCCCCTCACTACCTCACGTTCCTCATTAATCCTCCCCCTCACTACCTCACTTTCCTCATTAATCCTCCCCCTCACTACCTCACTTTCCTCATTAATCCTCCCCCTCACTACCTCACTTTCCTCATTAATCCTCCCCCTCACTACCTCACTTTCCTAATTTATCCTCTCCCCCTCACTACCTCACTTTCCTCATTAATCCTCTCCCCCTCACTACCTCTTTCCTCATTAATCCTCTCCCCCTCACTACCTCACTTTCCTCATTAATCCTCCCCTCACTACCTCACTTTCCTCATTAATCCTCCCCCTCACTACCTCACTTTCCTCATTAATCCTCCTCCTCACTACCTCTCTTTCCTCATTAATCCTCTCCCCCTCACTACCTCTCTTTCCTCATTAATCCTCTCCCCTCACTTTCCTCATTAATCCTCCCCCTCACTACCTCACTTTCCTCATTAATCCTCCCCCTCACTACCTCACTTTCCTCATTAATCCTCCCCTCCTCACTACCTCACTTTCCTCATTAATCCTCCCCCTCACTACCTCTCTTTCCTCATTAATCCTCCCCCTCACTACCTCTCTTTCCTCATTAATCCTCTCCCCTCACTTTCCTCATTAATCCTCCCCCTCACTACCTCACTTTCCTCATTAATCCTCCCCCTCACTACCTCTCTTTCCTTATTAATCCTCTCCCCTCACTTTCCTCATTAATCCTCCCCCTCACTACCTCACTTTCCTCATTAATCCTCTCCCCCTCACAACCTCACTTTCCTCATTAATCCTCTCCCCCTCACTACCTCGTTCCTCATTAATCCTCTCCCCCTCACTACCTCACTATCCTCATTAATCCTCCCCCTCACTACCTCACTTTCCTCATTAATCCTCCCCTCCTACCTCGCTTTCCTCATTAATCCTCCCCCCTCACTTTCCTCATTAATCCTCTCCCACTCACTACCTCGTTCCTCATTAGTCCTCTCCCTCTCACTACCTCACTTTCCTCATTAATCCTCCCCTCCTCACTACCTCTTTCCTCATTAATCCTCTCCCCTCACTTTCCTCATTAATCCTCTCCCCCTCACTACCTCACTTTCCTCATTAATCCTCCCCTCACTACCTCTCTTTCCTCATTAATCCTCCCCTCCTCACTACCTCTCTTTCCTCATTAATCCTCTCCCCTCACTTTCCTCATTAATCCTCTCCCCCTCACTACCTCACTTTCCTCATTAATCCTCCCCCTCACTACCTCTCTTTCCTCATTAATCCTCTCCCCTCACTTTCCTCATTAATCCTCTCCCCCTCACTACCTCTCTTTCCTCATTAATCCTCCCCTCCTCACTACCTCTCTTTCCTCATTAATCCTCTCCCCTCACTTTCCTCATTAATCCTCTCCCCCTCACTACCTCACTTTCCTCATTAATCCTCCCCTCCTACCTCGCTTTCCTCATTAATCCTCCCCCCTCACTTTCCTCATTAATCCTCGCCCACTCACTACCTCTTCCTCATGAGTCCTCTCCCTCTCACTACCTCACTTTCCTCATTAATCCTCTCCCCCTCACTACCTCGTTCCTCATTAATCCTCTCCCTCTCACTACCTCACTTTCCTCATTAATCCTCTCCCCCTCACTACCTCTTTCCTTATTAATCCTCTCCCCCTCACTACATCACTATCCTCATTAATCCTCGCCCCTCTCAAAGGGATGATGGATTATATTTGCAAAGTTACATTGGAGAAACTGGGGTTGTTTTCCTTGGAGTAAATGGGACTTAGGATAGATTTGATAAAGGTGTACAAGTTTCTAATACGTTTAGCTAAGGCCGATTATAATTTAAAAAAATAGCTGTCCCCATTAGCTGTCGAAAAGCATTATGGGACACATTGAAGATTTTGAGCAAGATTATACAGGGGAATGTCAGGAAGAAATTTTACACAGTGGTAATGACCTGGAACTCAATGCTTACACTCAAAGACCAATAATATCCATGTCCTGATGAATCAAGTCACAATGTAAGATTTTGATGTGATATTTGGTTCAGTCACCTGTCTGCAAATCCTCCTCTGAATGCCGTTTACAAAAGTCAGCAGTGTTAGTCCAGGATAGTAATTGCAAAGGGATAAACATTTCTCTTAGTTTAAGTGTGCGGTGTGTAAATCGCCTTTCTAACCGCTTGGAAAAGGAGTTTCCAAAATCCATCATAATCAGTCCAGGATAGAAATTCGCAACATTCCCTCCTCGCCACCCTGGCCCAGGATACCTGCTCATGCTGCCTACTCCACACTGTCCCTCGTCATTGTCAGCAGCCCCTGGACTCCAGAAGGACATCTACTCAGGGTTGTGAGTTTCAGCCATGGGTCTTCATGTGACTGAACAGACCCACATGGGGCAGGACATAAACAGGGTAGATAGGAAGAGCTTTTTTTTTTTTTTAAATATATTTTATTCAAGATTTTTTGGCCAAACATGACAGTACATTGTGTATCCTTTACACAGCAATATAACAATATAAATAACAATGGCCAGTTTTAAACAAAGAAATAAATAATATATAAACAAAATCAAAAACAAAACTACATGGCAACTGCCTTGTACAAAATAAATACTCTCCAGAAATACAATCCAACAATCCAATATACAATTACCTATAACAACTACCTATACATATTATACATATACACTAACATCCCTGAGAATCCTTCTGGTTCCTCCCCCCACCCCCCCCCCCCCCCCCCCCCCGGGTTGCTGCTGCTGTCTTCTTCTTTTCCATTCCCTCTATCTTTCTGTGAGGTATTCGACAAACGGTTGCCACCGCCTGGTGAACCCTTGAGCCGATCCCCTTAGGACGAACTTAATCCGTTCCAACTTTATAAACCCTGCCATGTCATTTATCCAGGTCTCCACACCCGGGGGCTTGGCTTCCTTCCACATCAACAGTATTCTGCGCCGGGCTACTAGGGACGCAAAGGCCAAAACATCAGCCTCTTTCGCCTCCTGCACTCCCGGCTCTTCTGCAACCCCGAATATAGCCAACCCCCAGCTTGGTTCGACCTGGACCCCCACCACCTTCGAAAGCACCTTTGTCACCCTCACCCAAAACCCCTGTAGTGCCGGACATGACCAGAACATGTGGGTGTGATTCGCTGGGCTTCTCGAGCATCTCGCACACCTATCCTCTACTCCAAAAAATGTACTGAGCCGTGCTCCAGTCATATGCGCCCTGTGTAACACCTTAAATTGTATCAGGCTTAGCCTGGCACACGAGGACGATGAGTTTACCCTACTTAGGGCATCAGCCCACAGCCCCTCCTCAATCTCCTCCCCCAGCTCCTCTTCCCATTTCCCTTTCAGCTCATCTACCATAATCTCCCCCTCGTCCCTCATTTCCCTATATATGTTTGATACCTTCCCGTCCCCCACCCATGTCTTTGAGATCACTCTGTCCTGCACCTCCTGCGTCGGGAGCTGCGGGAATTCCCTCACCTGTTGCCTCGCAAAAGCCCTCAGTTGCATATACCGGAATGCATTCCCTTGGGGCAACCCATATTTTTCGGTCAGCGCTCCCAGACTTGCAAACGTCCCATCTACGAACAGATCTCTCAATTGTGTTACCCCTGCTCTTTGCCATGTTCCAAATCCCCCATCCATTCTCCCCGGAACAAACCTATGGTTATTTCTTATCGGGGACTGCACCGAGGCTCCCGTCTTTCCCCTATGCCGTCTCCACTGCCCCCAAATTTTCAGTGTAGCCACCACCACCGGGCTTGTGGTGTATTTCTTCGGTGAGAACGGCAACGGCGCCATCACCATAGCTTGTAGGCTAGTCCCCCTACAGGACGCCCTCTCCAGCCTCTTCCACGCCGCTCCCTCCTCTTCTCCCATCCACTTACACACCGTTGAGATATTGGCGGCCCAGTAGTACTCACTTAGGCTCGGTAGTGCCAGCCTCCCCCTATCCCTACTACGCTACAAAAATCCCCTCCTCACTCTCGGGGTCTTCCCGGCCCACACAAAACTCATGATACTCTTCTCAATTCTTTTGAAAAAAGCCTTCGTGATCACCGCCGGGAGGCACTGAAACACAAAAAGGAATCTCGGGAGGACCACCATTTTAACCGGCTGCACCCTCCCTGCCAATGACAGGGACATCTATTCCACCAACCGCGTTAAATTTAGCCTATGCAATGTACCCCAATTCTTGGCTATCTGGATCCCCAAGTACCGAAAGTCCCTTGTTACCTTCCTCAACGGTAAGTCCTCTATTTCTCTGCTCTGCTCCCCTGAATGCACCACAAACAACTCACTTTTCCCCATGTTCAATTTATATCCTGAAAGATAGGAAGAGCTTTTTCTCGTCAGTAGTGAGGTCAATAACCAGGGGCATAGAATTAAGATAAGGAGGAGTTTTCGAGGGGATTTGACGAATCTGAAGAAGTGGGTTCAAGAGAACAGGATTCATTTCCGTCATCCCTACTCTGCCACCGCTCTGTCTCCTCAATAAGACATTGGGACTCAAAGGGTAATGTAGTTTGATGGACAAGTTGACTCCATTCTGAACAATGGGGACCAGGCACGTCCCAATCATTCAAAACATTGCCCCCAACAAAGCTGGCGACACTGCCAGCGTTCGGTTGCATTGCCCCGAATAAAGATGGTGGCCAATAATGGGGGCCGATCACGAGCAGCTGTGGCCCCCACTCTGTATAAATGGAAACCGGTAGGTTCTTATTTGGGGTTTAAAGTTTACACAACATGTTTAAGAAGCCTCTCCAGCCACCTGTCGGTCCTTCGCTCCCTCAATTCAAGCAAAAATACACTTTACCAATTGTGAATCCGGACATGAACTTGCTCTCCATCGCCATTACTCACACTGCGCATGCTCCAGTCACATTGGCTCCGCCCATTATACATTCCAATTGGTCGGAGGACCAGCCACTCCCTCTTGTCCTCCAGGAATGTGCCTTTTCCTATTGGTCCAGATCAACCGTCAATCACTCCCCGAATATTGTGATCTGAGCATGCGCATTGCGGCAGAGGAAGCCGGATACCAGTGCGCATGCGTATTGTGCGAGAGAGAGAGAGTTTGGATCATGCGCAGTGTGATTGATGGCTCGGCGCTTGTTTGTCCCGGAGAAGCGGAGTCAGCGTCAGACGGTGGGTGGGATGATTTTGAAACACTTAGTGGATCCGCAAACCATTCACAATCATTGTCAGCTCCCTGGTTTGCAGCTGCGGAGCTTCTCCCTCCCTCCCGGGAACAGGCCCAGGTTAACGGGCACCATCCTGCTTCAGCCACTGGAGGATGGTTCACATCAGAGGATGGGGGAGGGGGGATAATAAATAAGAGCTTACACTTTGCACTCAAATCAATGAGGACTCTGATCTCTGACAAGGAAGGAAACCCTGGCAGGTGGGTGGGGAGGATTCACAAACACCCGCTGGAGGCCCCAAACCCCCCAATAAGACCCATTGATTTTATTGTCAGTCTGCAGATAGGAGCTGGAGAACTGAACCCAGGCAGAGGAGAGGGAGGGAGAAAACTGGGAGTGGAGGAAAGAAATGGTGCAGATGGTGAGATGGGTTTGGATTTCAGTCCAGGGAGGAGGGAGAGTGTGTGGGATGGGGATTTACAGGCCTCTTTACAGTTCTATCATCCTTGTTTTCTTGTTAAAATCAATTCCACAGGATATTAGGAGAGGATTTGCAGTGAGACATCAGAAACATCATTTCAGGACTTCCGGGTGCGGCGATGACCAGCTGAGTCGCACGTTTCGGCAGCTCCCTGTGAAACGGACTTTTGGGCTCTTGATAGGAGCCCCAACGGCAATTTTAACGGCTGAAAACACCGTGCGGTAAACCAGAAGGGTGTTCCCCCTGGACACGGATGGAAAAAGGAGAGGAAAGTGGCCGGATTGCAGCGGATCCTTTGGAACAACGGCAAGGAAGGCAAGCAGAAACCAAGATGGCGTCGGAAGGTGGCAGTTTCATATGGGGCCCTGAACAACAAGAGTTTTTGAAACGCTGCGTGGAGGAGATAAAAAAGGAAATGAAGAAAGAGTTGTTGGCCCCGATATTACAGGCGATTGAAGGGCTGAAAGAGGAACAAAAGACCCAGGAGCAGGAGCTTCGGGTCGTGAAGGCGAAAGCAGCAGAGAATGAAAACGATATACAGGGCCTGGTGGTGAAGTCGGAGATACAGGAGGCACACCAGAAACGATCTGTGGAGAGGTTGGAGGCACTGGAAAATAACGCAAGGAGGAACAACTTGAGGATTCTTGGCCTTCCTGAAGGTGTGGAGGGGGCGGACGTCGGGGCATATGTGAGCACGATGCTGCACTCGGTAATGGGAGTGGAGGCCCCGACGGGTCCGTTGGAGGTGGAGGGAGCATACCGAGTTATGGTGCGAGGATCGAGAGCAGGAGAAGCTCCCAGAGCCATAGTGGTGAGATTTCTCCGTTTTAAGGATAGAGAAATGGTCCTTAGATGGGCGAAGAAAACTCGGTGTAGTAAATGGGAGAACGCGGTGATCCGCGTCTATCAAGATTGGAGTGCGGAGGTGGCGAGAAGGAGGGCGAGCTTTAATCGGGCCAAAGCGGTACTTCACAAAAAAAAGATAAAGTTTGGAATGCTGCAACCGGCAAGACTGTGGGTCACATATCAAGGGAGGCACCACTACTTTGAGACGGCGGATGAAGCGTGGACTTTTATTGTAGAAGAAAAATTGGAATGATTGGACTACGAAAATGAACGTTTGGACAAAGTGGTGGGACGAGTGGGGGGGGTGCGAAGATTGATTGTATGATTAATCCTGCGGTATGGTAACTTTTCTTTCTCCCACAGGTGGTGATGCGGGGAGGTGGGGAGGGAGAGGAGATGGGGCGTTGGCCATGGGAGGCGGGGCCGAGGGAGAGGCGCGGGCTTGGTTCCCGCGCTATGATAATTATGGCGGGAATAGAGAAGCAGGAAGGAGGGGGCGCCGCACGGGGCGAGCCGTGATCACGGGGGGAAGCCGAGGTCAGCCAGAGTTTGCTGACTTCTGGGAGCAACATGGGGGGAGTAATTACACTAGCGGGGGGTCCAGCGGGGGGGGGGGGGGGGGGGGGAGGGGGGAATTACTGGGTTGCTGCTGCTGGGGAAAGGGGGGAGTGGGTACGGGAAAGGATGGGCGGGGGGGGCACCGTCTGGGAGAAATACAGCTGCGTGGGAACTGGGCGAGAAGCTGGAAAAAGATGATGGCTAACCGGCAAGGGGGGGGGGGGGGTGGGAAGCCCCCCAACTCAGCTGATCACGTGGAACGTGAGGGGGCTTAACGGGCCGATAAAGAGGGCACGAGTACTCGCACACCTTAAGAAACTTAAAGCAGATGTGGCCATGTTACAGGAAACGCACCTGAAACTGATAGACCAGGTTAGGTTGCGCAAAGGATGGGTGGGGCAGGTGTTCCATTCGGGGCTGGATGCGAAAAACAGGGGGGTGGCTATATTAGTGGGGAAGCGGGTAATGTTCGAGGCGAAGACTATAGTGGCGGATAACGGGGGCAGATACGTGATGGTGAGTGGCAAATTACAGGGAGAGATGGTGGTTTTGGTAAACGTGTATGCCCCGAACTGGGACGATGCCAACTTTATGAGGCGAATGCTAGGACGCATCCCAGACCTAGAGACCGGAAAGCTGATAATGGGGGGAGACTTTAACACGGTGTTGGAACCAAGGCTGGATAGGTCGAAGTCCAGGACTGGTAGGAGGCCGGCAGCAGCCAAGGTGCTTAAGGATTTTATGGAGCAGATGGGAGGGGTGGACCCGTGGAGATTCAGTAGACCTAGGAGTAAGGAGTTCTCGTTTTTCTCCTATGTCCATAAAGTCTATTCACGCATAGACTTTTTTGTGTTGGGTAGGGCATTGATCCCGAGGGTGAGGGGAACGGAATATACGGCTATAGCCATTTCGGATCATGCCCCACATTGGGTAGACTTGGAGATAGGGGAGGAAACAAGAGGGCGTCCACCCTGGAGAATGGACATGGGACTAATGGCGGATGAGGGGGTGTGCTTAAGGGTGAGGGGATGCATTGAAAAGTACTTGGAACTCAATGACAATGGGGAGGTTCAGGTGGGAGTGGTCTGGGAGGCGTTGAAGGCGGTGGTTAGGGGGGAGCTGATATCAATAAGGACACATAAAGGGAAGCAGGAGAGTAAGGAACGGGAGCGGTTGTTGCAAGAACTTTTGAGGGTGGACAGACAGTATGCGGAAGCACCGGAGGAGGGACTGTATAGGGAAAGGCAAAGGCTGCATGTGGAATTTGACTTGCTGACCACAGGCACTGCAGAGGCACAATGGAGGAAGGCGCAGGGTGTACAGTATGAATATGGAGAGAAGGCGAGCAGATTGCTGGCACACCAATTGAGGAAAAGGGGAGCAGCGAGGGAAATAGGGGGGGTGAGAGACGAAGATGGAGAGACGGAGCGGGGAGCGGAGAGAGTGAATGAAGTGTTTAAGACATTTTATAAAAAATTGTATGAAGCTCAACCCCCGGATGGGAGGGAGAGAATGATGGAGTTTTTGGATCGGCTGGAAATTCCCAAGGTGGAAGAGCAGGAAAGGATGGGATTGGGAGCACAGATCACGGTAGAAGAAGTGGTGAAAGGAATTAGGAACATGCAGACGGGAAAGGCCCCGGGACCGGACGGATTCCCAGTTGAATTTTACAGAAAATATTTGGACTTGCTCGCCCCGCTACTGACGAGGACCTTTAACGAGGCAAAGGAAAGGGGACAACTGCCCCCGACTATGTCAGAAGCAACGATATCGCTTCTTTTAAAGAAGGAAAAGGATCCGCTACAATGCGGGTCCTACAGACCAATCTCCCTCCTCAATGTAGATGCCAAGGTCTTGGCCAAGGTAATGGCAATGAGAATAGAGGAATGTGTCCCGGGGGTGGTTCATGAGGACCAAACTGGGTTTGTGAAGGGGAGACAGCTGAACACGAACATACGGAGGTTGTTAGGGGTAATGATGATGGCCCCACCAGAGGGTGAAACGGAGATAGTAGTGGCGATGGATGCCGAGAAAGCATTTGATAGAGTGGAGTGGGATTATCTGTGGGAGGTGTTGAGGAGATTTGGGTTCGGAGAGGGGTATGTTAGATGGGTGCAGCTGTTGTATAGGGCCCCAGTGGCGAGTGTGGTCACGAATGGACGGGGATCGGCATATTTTCGGCTCCATAGAGGGACAAGGCAGGGATGTCCTCTGTCCCCATTACTGTTTGCACTGGCGATTGAGCCCCTGGCGATAGCGCTGAGAGGTTCCAATGGATGGAGGGGAATACTTAGGGGAGGAGAAGAACACCGGGTATCTTTATATGCGAATGATCTGCTACTATATGTGGCGGATCCAGCGGAGGGGATGCCAGAAATAATGCGGATACTTGGGGAGTTTGGGGATTTTTCAGGGTATAAATTGAACATGGGGAAGAGTGAGCTGTTTGTGGTGCATCCAGGGGAGCAGAGTAGAGAAATAGAAGACCTACCGTTGAGGAAGGTAACAAGAGACTTTCGTTACCTGGGGATCCAGATAGCTAAGAATTGGGGCACATTGCACAGGCTAAATTTGACGCGGTTGGTGGAACAGATGGAGGAAGATTTCAAGAGATGGGATATGGTAGCATTGTCAATGGCAGGGAGGGTGCAGGCGGTTAAGATGGTGGTCCTCCCGAGATTCCTTTTTGTGTTTCAGTGTCTCCCGGTGGTGATCACGAAGGCTTTTTTCAAAAGGATAGAAAAGAGTATCATGGGTTTTGTTTGGGCCGGGAAGACTCCGAGAGTGAGGAGGGGATTCTTACAGCGTAGTAGGGATAGGGGGGGCTGGCACTACCGAGCCTAAGTGAGTATTATTGGGCCGCTAATATTTCAATGGTGAGTAAGTGGATGGGAGAGGAGGAAGGAGCGGCGTGGAAGAGATTAGAGAGGGCGTCCTGTAGGGGGACCAGCCTGCAGGCTATGGTGACAGCCCCATTGCCGTTCTCACCAAGGAACTATACCACGAGTCCGGTGGTGGTAGCTACACTGAAGATTTGGGGACAGTGGAGACGACATAGGGGAAAGACCGGAGCACTGGGGGGGTCCCTGATAAGAAACAACCATAGGTTTGCCCCGGGGGGAATGGATGGGGGATATGGAATGTGGCAAAGAGCAGGTATGACGCAATTGAAAGATCTATTTGTGGATGGGAAGTTTGCGAGTCTGGGAGCGCTGACCGAGAAATATGGGTTGCCCCAAAGGGAATGCATTCAGGTACATGCAATTGAGGGCTTTTGCGAGGCAACAGGTGAGGGAATTCCCGCAGCTCCCGACACAAGAGGTGCAGGACAGAGTCATCTCGAAGAAATGGGTGGGGGACGGTAAGGTGTCGGATATATATAGGGAAATGAGAGACGAAGGGGAGACTATGATGGACGAACTAAAAGGGAAATGGGAAGAAGAGCTAGGGGAGGAGATTGAGGAGGGGATGTGGGCAGATGCCCTAAACAGGGTAAACTCGTCGTCCTCGTGCGCCAGGCTAAGCCTGATTCAGTTTAAGGTATTACACAGGGCACATATGACTGGAACACGGCTCAGTAAACTTTTTGGGGTGGAGGATAGGTGTGCGAGGTGCTCGAGAAGCCCAGCGAATCATACCCATATGTTTTGGTCATGCCCGGCACTACAGGGGTTTTGGATGGGGGTGACAAAGGTGCTTTCGAAAGTAGTAGGAGTCCGGGTCGAACCAAGCTGGGGGTTGGCTATATTTGGGGTTGCACAAGAGCCGGGAGTGCAGGAGGCGAAAGAGGCCGATGTTTTGGCCTTTGCGTCCCTAGTAGCCCGGCGCAGAATATTGCTAATGTGGAAAGAAGCCAAGCCCCCGGGGGTGGAGACCTGGATAAATGATATGGCGGGGTTCATAAAGTTAGAGCGGATTAAGTTCGTCCTAAGGGGGTCGGCTCAAGGGTTTACTAGGCAGTGGCAACCGTTCGTCGAATATCTTGCGGAAAGATAGATAGGGGAGAACAAAGAAGGCAGCAGCAGCGGCCCAGGACTTGGGGGGGGGGGGGGGGGGAGGGGATGGGGGGTGATGGGGGGGGGGGGGGGGGGGTGGCCTGAGACAAGGCAGTTGCCAATTAGGGCTAGTTTTTATTTTTTGTTATTTAATATTTATTTATTTGTTGTTGTTTTTGTTTAAATTTAAAAAGGTCATTATTATCTGTATTGTTACAATGTTGTGTAAAGGATGCACAATGTACTGTGTTGGTTGACCAAAAATTTTCAATAAAATATTATTTAAAAAAAAAAAAATCATTTCAAGATCTGACAGCTGCTCCATTTATTGACACCTATCATCGGAATTTGAACATGGAGCAAAAACGCACCGTTCACAAGAGCGAGAAACCCTACACATGTTCAGTGTGTGGCCGAGGCTTCAGCCATTCATCCGGCCTGTCGAGACACAAGCGCAGCCACACCATGGGGAAACCGTGGAAATGTGGGGACTGTGAGAAGCAATTCAATTACCCATCGGACCTGGAAACTCATCGCTGCAGTCACACTGGAGAGAGGCCATTCACCTGCTCAGTGTGTGGGAAGAGATTTACTCAGTCAACTGCCCTGCTGACACACCAGAGGGTTCACACTGGGGAGAGACCATTCAGTTGCTCTGAGTGTGGGAAGGGTTTCATACAGTTAGCCAATCTGCTAACACATGTGCGAGTGCACAGGTGATTGGAGAGTTTGGATTCTGTTTCTAATGCTGCCGTTAATCACACTCAACCTTGTTCATTTTGATAGTTTGAGTTTGTTTCTGCTGATGTTCAATGTTATTTGATTCGTGATGGTTGTGCTATGGTAATGTCACTGGAATAGTGATCCTGGGTCCCAGAGTAAGCCTGTGTGGACATGGGTTCAAATTCCACCACACTACCTGTAAATTCAATTACTAAATCTGGAATATAAAACTGGTCTCAGTTATGAATCATTGATTTTATTGTCAGTTCGCAGACGTGAGCTGGAGAACTGAACCCAGGCAGAGGAAAGAGGGGTGTGTGGGGGGAGGGGGGGATAAAACTGGGAGTGGAGGAAAGAAATGGTGAGATGGTGAGATGGATTTGGGTTTCAGCCCAGGGAGGAGGAAGAGTGTGTGGGACGGGAATTTACAGCTTTGGGGGAACAAGAGAAGAAAAAATGTTCCAAAGAAACTAGAATTGTCTGCTCTGGATTTCTATTTGATGAATCATTTTAATATCTCGAATGCAAGTTTGTTCCTTTGAAGGTCTCTTGCTCTTCCCTGTATCCCCCATCCTCACCTCCAACAACAAGTGTGAGGAACCCATGGAGCTTCTTTGTCACTTAGATTGAGACAATCTGATCAGCTGCCTCTGCTGCTTCCCTCCCTTCTGCCAGCCAATCGGGCTAAACTATCTCCAAAGTTCCTCCGTTCCCGAGTCCTGAACTCACTTCTTTCTCTCGTTTCTCTCCCCTCACATCATCTCAGGTCCCATCATTTACATTAGGCCCACCTACTGCTCCATCGACTAAACGGCAGATGAATATACGTGTATGCAAACAGGAATGGGTCATTCAGCTCCTCGAGTCTGCTCCATAATTTGAGAAGATCTTAGCTGATCTGATAGCCTCAAATCTACTTTCCTCTGTATCCCCTATAACTTTGACTCCCTCGTCCATCAAGAATCAATTTAACTCTGCCTTTAAAAGTATTCAATAACCCTGATTCCACTGCTCTCTCAGGAAGAGAATTCCACAGACTAATGTCCCTCTGAGAAAACATTGCTCCTCCTCTCTGTGTTAAATGGTAGACCTGTATTTTGAACCTGACTCCCAAAGGTCTCATCTCTGCCACAAGGGAAACCATCCTTTCAGCATCCACCCTGTCCGATCCCCTCAGGATCTTGGATGTTTCAATAAGATCACCTCATTCTCTGAACCTCACTGGAGACAAGCCCAAACTGGCCAATGTTTCTGCATAAAATAAACCCCCTCATCCCAGAAATCAGTGGGTGTGAACCTTCTCTCAACTGATTCTAATGTCATTATAATCCTTTCATCAGTAAGGAGAACAAAACTGTGCCCGCTATTCCAGCTGTGGCCTCACCAACACCCTGTACAACTGCAGCAAAACATCCCGGCTTTTACATTCTGTTCCCATTGTAATAAAGAACACTTGCTAATCATGCTAACTCATTTACGCGACTCATGTGACAGGGCTCCCAGATCACTCTGTCCAACAGAGTTCTACAACGTCTCTCCATTTAAATAGAATCCTCACAGTGCAGAAGGAGGCTATTCAGCCCATTGAGTCTGCACCGACCCTCTGAAAGAGCAGACTACCTAGGCCCACTCCCCTGCCCTATCCCCATAACTTCGTAACCGCACCTAAGCTGCACATCTTCTGACATTAAGCGGCAATATTTAGCATGGCCAATCCATCTAACCTGCACATCTTTGGTACAGTACACTGTACAAACAGAACACTGCTTTTCATAGAATCATAGAATTTACAGTGCAGAATGAGGCCATGCAGCCCATCCAAGTCTGCACCGGCCCCTGGAAAGGGCATCCTACATAATCCCACGCCTCCACCCTTTCCCCGTAACCTAGTAACACCACCTTTTGGACACAAAGGGGCAATTTTATCATGGCCAATCCACCCAACGTTCACATCTTTGGACTGTGGGAGGAAACTGGAGCACCCGGAGGAAACCCACGGAGACACGGGGAGAATGTGCAGACTCCGCACAGACAGTCACCCAAGGCCGGAATTGAATTCGGGATCATGGACCTATTTAGACTGCAGTGCTAACCACTGTGCCCCGTACTGCCCCATTCTGCCAAAATGGATACGTTCACCTTTTCCTACATTATCTTCCATCTGACTGAGATGACCTCTGGATTACAGGGATGTTGAATGTGGGAGACTGGCGGGAGTGGGTTAGGATAGTTAACTCTGGAGGTAACAGGTAAGCTAAAGTCGCCATAGTCCCTGATGACCATAGGCTGCCTTCCCCTCTGAAGGGGAGATTTGACTGGAGGTGATTAACCTGAGTATCACCACACCTCAGGCGAGGGGCAGGGTTGAGAAGGCAGGGCCTACATGAATAACCTCAGCCGGTACGGGAATTGAACCTACACTGCTGGCCTCGCTCTGCATCACGAGGAATGGGTGATGGCTTCGGCACCCAATCAGTTGTTAATAGGGTAGAATTGGGTGATGTGACTGAGGTGGAAATAGGTGATCTTTGTGATGATGTGGATATGTGGTTGGAAACACAGTTTGAGGTGAAATATGTTGCTGTGGTTGTGAATGTTCTTGTTTAGCCTCAGTTTTCAGAGAGAGAGATGGAATTTATAGTGGGGACTAATTAGATTGTAACCAAATTGTGACTAACCGGATGTCAAGACAGGTCAGGACTGTGTGTGACTTGATGGGGAACTGGAAGGAGATGGTTTTCACAAACACTTGCTGCCCTGGTTCTTGTGGTGAAGGTCACATATGAACAGACGGGGTTGAGGATTTTAGAAACATAGAAAATAGAATCAGGAGGAGGCCATTCGGCCCTTCGAACCTGCTCTGCCATCCGTTATGATTACGGCTGATTTAAAACAAAGCTTAGGAGAAATTAATTCTTTCAAAGGGTCATGAAGTGTGGAATTCGCTACCTCAGAATGCAGTGGATGCCGAGACATTGAGTAAATATGAGGAGTTAGACAGATGTTGAATTTACAATGGGTTGAAGGGTTGTGGAGAATGGGCAGGAAAGTTGTTGAGTCCGAGATGAGATCAGCCATGATCGTAATGAACGGTGGAGCAGGCTCCAGGGGCTGAATTTCCTAATCCTGCTCCTAGTTCTTATGTTTGCTGCCAATGCCACACATGTGCAGTTTGTGTGTGTTACAACGTGACCTTGTTGTGAGTGACATAAGCAGCGACCAGAACCATAGGTGACAATCATCACAGCTCTGTTTAGGCAGTGGTTTCCTTTCATCCACCCATTTGGCATCCTTATTGTCTCCATGAAGTTAACACAATAATTCCAACTCCATTAGATGGAAAAATACCCAAGCTTAATAAGATGTATTCAACCAATTATTTAAAATTGCGGTGTAACATTCAACCCCTTGAGCCTGTTCCACCATTTAATAATGTCACGGCTGATCTGATAGTGACCTCAAATCTGCATCCCACCTACACCTGATAACCTGTCAATAACCATGGAGAAACCGTGGAAATGTGGGATGGGATTCAATTACCCGTCTGAATTGGAAACTCATCGACGGAGGGAAAGGCCGTTCACCTGCTCCGTGTGTGGGAAGGGACTCACTCAGTTATCATACCTCTACACACACCAGCATGTTCACACAGGTGAGAGACCGTTCTTCTGCCCTGTGTGTGGGCAGGAATTCATTGATTCATCCGACCTTCTGATACACCAGCGGGTTCACACTGGACAGAGACCGTACACTTGCCCCGTGTGTGTCAAGAAATTCACTCAGTCATCCCACCTTACAACACACCACCTTACTCACACTGATCAGAGACCTTTCAAATGCTCTGATTGCGAGAAGGGATTTAAAAGTAAATGGAATCTGCTGACACATGGTTCACAGTGGGGAGAGGCCGTACACCTGCTGTGTGTGTGGGAGGGGATTCGCTCAGTCAAACAACCTGCTCAGACATCAGCAAGTTCACAGGCGACAGCAGGGGATGGATTCTGCTGTTATTGCTGCTGTGAATCACATCCAGGACTGAATGATGTCTGGACGCCTGTTTCCAGTGGGGTTCCAGTTTTCTGGTATATAAGAATGATTATGAAATTTGCAGATGATACAACAATTGCACGTATGGTTGACATTACGGGAGAAAGCCATGGACAGCAGGAAGATATCAGTGGACTGGTCATATGGGCAGAACAATTGCAAATGAATTCAATCTTTTTTAAAATTTCGAGTATCCAATTTTCTTTTCCAATTAAGGGGCAATTTAGTGTGACCAATCCACCTCCGCTGCACATCTTTGGGTTGTGGGGGTGAAACCCACGCAGACACGGGGAGAATGTGCAAACTCCACATGGACAGTGACTCCGGGCCAGCATCAAATCTGGGGGCTCGGTGCAGTGAGGCAGCAGTGCTAACCACTGCACCACCGTGCCGCTTCTGAATTCAATCTAATAATAATCTTTATTATTGTCACAAGTAGGCTTACATTAACACTGCAATGAAGTTACTGTGAAAATACTCTAGTCGCCACATTCCGGCACCTGTTCGGGTACACAGAGGGAGAATTCAGAATGTCCAATTCACCGAACAGCACGTCTTTCAGACGTTGTGGGAGGAAACCGGATCAACCGGAGGAAACACACACAGACATGAGGAGAACATCCAGACTCCGCACAGAGTGACCCAAGCTGGGAATTGAACCTGGCACCCTGGCGCTGTGAACAGTGTTAAACGCTGTGCTTCAACCAGTGAGAGATAATGGATTTCAGAGGGAAATCAAGACAAGGGAGTGAACTATAAATAGGATGATACTGAGAACTGTAGAACACAGAGAGGCATTGGAGTCCCTATCCACAGGTAGCTGGATACATCGATCAGGTAGCCAAGAATCCTTTCTTGGACGAGGCCTAGAATATAAGAGCAAGGAGATTATGCTAGAACTTTATAAAACACTTAAGAGTACAGCTAGAGGACTGAGAAGCATTCTGGTCACTGTATTAATGAACTATAAGTCATGATTCATTAATTTGTATAAACCTGAAGTCAATTTGACCATTTATATAATTGCAGTCAATGTTCAATTGATCAAATCTTGGGGATAAAGTTGAAGCTGAATGACAAGTGATTATAACAGTAAAGAAGTCTGAATTCTTCAGTAAGTTAAAATCCGAGCTGTTAAGGTAATAACAATGAAGAAAATCATTTCAGTTAATACCTGATAGAAATAACGTGACTTCAGGGAAATAGAACGAGCTGATTGGGGATTGGCTGATGAATATTTATTTTAACCTGAAGTTTATTGTTGCTTCAGTCAGTTAATAATGGAATAAATAAAGGCAATGACAGGGCATCCCAGTCCTGTGGCGAGCACATCCTGGTCACTACATTCATCAATTATAAAGTGAGACGGTTCATTCATATCACAAAACTGAAATCAATCTGATCATCGTTCATAGAATTACAGTTCAAGGTCCATTAATCAAATCTCAGGGATAAAGATGAAGTTGGGGTTGTCAGAGTGAAGACGTCTAAATTTTTCAGTCAATTACTCATTTGAAGGTTTAGATATTAACAATCAACAAAAATGGGTGGCACAGTGGTTAGCACTGCTGCCTCATGGTGCTGAGGACCTGGGTTCGATCCCTTCTCTGTGTCACTGGCCATGTGGAGTTTGCACATTGTGTCTGCATGTGCCTTACCCCCACAACCCAAGGATGTGCAGGGTAGGTCAATTGGCCATGCTAAATTGCCACTTATTGGCAAAAAAAAAGAATTGGGTACTTTAAATTTATTATTAAAAACAATTAACAAAAACATTTCAGTGAATTCCTGATAAAAGGAAGGGGACTTCAGCTCAATGGAAGAAGCTGATTGGGGAGAAGCTGATGAATCTTTATTTATTTTAATCTTAAGTTTATTTCGCTAAAGTCAACTAATCAAATAACTAAAGGCCTGGCCGGGGATTCCAGTCCTGCTCCACGTGGGAAAGCCAGGATACTTCTCATGTCCAGAACAATCACAAGTGCAGGAAGTGACATCAGCTGGAGCAACAAGAAGCAAAGGGCAGTGGTCGAGGGGTATGTTTGTAATTGGTGGAGTATTTCCAGTGGGATTCTAGATTTCCCAGGACATGATTCCATGCTTCTTGAGTTCTATGTCAATGCTTTAGACTTTAACATGGGGACAGGATTAAGTCATTTGCGGTCCTCTTTTTGACAGCGAGAAAGAAAGCTGCAGACTTTTATTATTCATTTATGGGATGTGGGCTTCACTGGTTAGGCCAGCATTTATTGCCCATCCCGAGATGCCGTTCAGAACATGGTGGGGAGTTTCCTTCTTGAACCGCTGCAGTCCTTCAGGTGCAGGTACACCCACTGTGCTGTTAGGGAGAGAGTTCCAGGATTTTCTCCCAGCGACAGCGAAGGAACGGTGATACATTTCCCTGTCAGGGTGGTGAGCGACTTGCTGGGGTTCCCAGTGATCTGCTGCTCTTGGCCTTCCAGATGGTAATGGTCATGGGTTTGGAAGGTGCTGACTAAGGAACATTGGTGAGTTACTCCAGTGCATCTTGTAGATGGTACACACGGCTGCCACTGTTCGTCAGTGATGGATGGTTTGAATGTTTGTGGTGGAGCAATCAAGCGGGCTGCTTTGTCCTGGATGCTGTTGAGCTTCTTGAGTGTTGTTGGAGCTGCACTCATCCAGGCAAGTGGAGTATTCCATTACATTCCTGACATGTGCATTGCAGATGGTGGACAGGCACTTTGGGGGTGGGGGGGGGTGGGGTCAGGAGATGAGTTACCCTTCGTAGGATTCCTAGTCTTTGACCTGCCCTGGTAGCCGCAGTATTAATGTGGCTCGTCCAGTTCAGTTTTTGATCAACGGCACCCCCCAGGATGTTGATTGTGGGGATTCAGCGATGGAATGTCATTGAATGTCAAGGGGCGATGGTTAGATCCTCTCTTGGAGGAGATGGTCATTGCCTGACACTTGTGTGGCACGAATGTAACTTGCCACTTATTAGCCCAAGCCTGGATATTGTCCAGGTCTTGCTGCATTTGGACAAGAGCTGCTTCATTATCTAAGGAGTCGCAAATGGTGCTGAACATTGTGCAGTCACCCACAAACATCCCCACTTCTGACCTTATGATGAAGGCAGATCATTGATGAAGCAGCTGAAGATGGTTGGGCCGGGGACACTGCCCTGAGGAACTCCTGCAGTGATGTCCTGGAGCTGAAATGGTTGGCCTTCAACCATCACAACCATCTTCCTTTGTGCCAGGTACGACTCCACCCAGCGGAGAGTTTTCACCCTGATTGCCATTGACTCCAGATTAGCTAGGGCTCCTTGATGCCATACTCGGTCAAGTGCTGCCTTGATGTCAAGTGCAGACACTCTCACCTCACCTCTGGCATTCAGCGCTTTTGTCCACGTTTGAAGTAAGGCTGTAATGACTGCAAGAAGACACCAATAGACTGATCAGCGGGCCAGAAAAGTAGCAAACTGAGGTCAATCCAGAGAAGCACGGGGTAATAAATACATAGGGGGGAGACAAACACGACATAGGGAAAGAATATGAATGGTATGATAGTGAGATGCAGAGGGGCGTAAGAGTGCATGTCCACAGATCCCTGAAGGTGACAGGAGAGGTAGATGCAGTGATTGTAAAGGCAGAGAGGATACTTTGTTATTCATGGGAACAGAGGACTGGAGCAGGGAATATTCCCAGCAATTTCTATTGGAGGAAAGACCTGAAACCCCTCTCTCCACAGATGCTGCCAGAGCTGCTGAGTATTTCCAGCATTTTCTGTTTTTATTATAAGATCAGGGAGGTTATACTGGAGCTATCCAAAACACTAGTTAAACCACAGCTGCATTACTGAGTACAGTTCTGGTCACCACATTACAGGAAGGATGTGTTCATACCAGAGAGGACGCAGAGGAGATTGACGAGGATGTTGACACAAATGGAGAACTTTAACAATGAGGAAAGATTGGAGGGGCCGAGGTGGTTTTCTGTGGAACAGAGAACGCTGAGGAGAGATTAACTGAGGTGTTTAACGTTATGAGGTGCCCAGATAGAATGGATAAGAAGGATCTATTTCATTAACAGATCAATAACCAAGGAGTTTAGATTTAAAGTAATTAGCAGAGGATTGGGAGTGGAAGGGGGATAATGGATCTCTGTGTCTATTCGGAACCCTGGATATGCGTTCTCAGTTCCCAAATAACAGAGGTCAAGTCTGTGCTTTTTGGCAAAGTCAAGTTGAACTTTTATTTGTCACCGGTGCCACTGGAAAACTTGTTTTTAATACAAAATTTAGAAAGAATCAACAACTAACCCTGCGGCAAGTAAGTCAGATTAATTGTCTTTCTCGAATACAGAAGTTGAGTTTTCATTCAAATCATAATACACCAGATAAAATAACTGGGTAATTGCGATTAGCAAAGGGAGCAGCAAAGGTTTCAGAAATATAGGTGGAGTGAGCAAGAAGAGAAACAGAACAGAGCAACAGAAGCACTTTTCCATTCCAGTAAGTGATTCTTAAGAGAATTGTTATCTCGCATAACCATTTTACTGCTGATTGGCTTTAACTAATTTATAATTTATCAATTCGTCCAAAGTGTCTGTCCATCAATTTAAGAGATATCGGTATTTGAATATGTTGGTGTAATTTTCCCATTCCATCGCTTACCAATTTTCCAAATTATCGACATCTGCATCTCAACGTTAATTAGAAAAAACAGCCTTCAGGGCATTATGACCTTAGACTGTCTATTACCATGGAAACGGGACTGCCCGTGCTGGAAAAGCAGCAGCATACAATGGGGTCTTTTAGCTAGTTGGCATCACTGAGCTCGCTTGTCTCAAGCAATTTGCAAATGTTAAAATCTAGGTTGAATGAAAGAAAACTATAGTGTATGTTCTGGATTAACCCTTAATGGGTTTCCAGCTATTGTTGCACTCAAATTATGCTTCATGAGTTCTCATTTAACCCTTTTACCTTTATCATCCATAGCTAAATAGAAAAGCCAATTTCTATCAGTCCCCCTTTTGATTCTTCTAAAGATTAATAAGATGAATCAAAATAACAAACAGAAATTAAGGAAGAAATGCAACAGGATAGAAGAAAGCACAGGGAGGAACTCATTCACATTGTCTTTAATGGTTCACTCGTTTGAGAACAGCCTTCAACACTGGAATGGGCAAAGCTTTGCAAGCGTTTTATTCAAAAAAGTGATTATATAGTACAATAACAATTCAGTAATAATGGAAGCTGAGTATATGATTGCAGTAATAATTGGGTAATAATGCAATAATAATGCAGTAATAACAGTTCAATAGTAGGAGCCTTGTTCAATGTCTTGCGCTGGTGGTGCAGTTGGACACTATGAACCACTTTGATTGGTGGGACATTATGGGTAGCCATACATTGGCCAATGCATCTGATCAGCAAGATCACTACGTAAATGACAAGTCCAAAAATGAAAAATAAGAGAAGTCCCTGAATGATGGAAATTCCTGTGCCACCCACCCATCCAGAGAGCCATCCCCAAAGAGTGGTGTCAGAGGGTTGGTAAAGTTTCCTAACTTCTTCTTGCATATGTGCTGACAAGCTTTTGATTTCTTCTGAATTACTGGGATGTAGGTGCAACACTCTGCACCAATCAGGGCACAGGTGCCACCTTTTTCAGCTGGCAAATAGTAACAGGCGCCAGAATGTGGCGACTAGGGGCTTTTCACAGTAACTTCATTGAAGCCTACTTGTGACAAGCAATTTTCATTTCAAGTGCCATCTGATTCTGTGAAGCCACAGCTCGAATGGCTAGCATATCAGCTGAAATGCTACTTAGGTCTCGGGCAGTGTCATTGGTTATTTTCCTAAGGCTGCGGCCAATTTAATGTATTCTCTGGTCAATACGATGATGCCATAGGCAGGGATGAGAGCAGAAAAGAATTTCTCAGCCCCTGTGATCTCGCGTTTAGACCTCGGAGTGATAGTGGTAGGTTGATATTTCTCAAACTGTGGGATGAGGTGTCAATGTTTTGAATCTGCGTTTATAGCATCAGCTAGGGAAAGGGAATGGCAGCTGAAGTGGACAATGAATCCTGAATAGCACGCTCCTCTCCAGCTCACTGGGAGCCAAGGGTATGCAGTATTACTGTAATAGGTGCCATTATAGGTAGAATATTTGCAGATGTGTCTTGGTTCTGCTGGAGAATCCCAATGGGAGGCAGCTTCCTTTGCTATTCGGTCTGCAAGGGCGTTTCCTTGTGCTTCTATAGTGTTGTCTTGAGTAATGGCCATACACACGATCCCGGAGAAGCTGGCTGGAGCCCGGGGAAGAGTTCTCTTTTCTTTGTGAAGGGCAGGGCACCCTGGAATGGGTTCGCCCTGAGAGAGGGGCCCATGCCTTGGAAAGCGTCGCGGTTCCGGCGGCGTCAGCGTCCGGTGAGCTCTCGCTGGCCCTTGAAAATCCGGGGGAGATGGTGTAAATCTCGCGCTGGGCCGTACCCATATCCGCAGCAGGTCTCCAAGGTGAACAGCCTCTGGCATGTTGGAATAATGTAGGTAAGGGAAGTCGGCAAGTCAGATCCGTAACTTCGGGATAAGGATTGGCTCTAAGGGCTGGGTCGGTCGGGCTGGGGTGCGAAGTGGGGCTGGGCACGTGCCGCGGCTGGGCACGACGCCACCCTCCGGGGCGGTGGCGACTCTGGACGCGCGCCGGGCCCTTCCTGTGGATCGCCCCAGCTGCGGTGCTCATCGGCCTCCTCGGCAGGCGAGTGGCCTCGGCCGGCGCCTAGCAGCTGACTTAGAACTGGTGCGGACCAGGGGAATCCGACTGTTTAATTCAAACAAAGCATCGCGAAGGTCGCTGGTGGGTGTTGACGTGATGTGATTTCTGCCCAGTGCTCTGAATGTCAAAGTGAAGAAATTCAATGAAGCGCGGGTAAACGGCGAGAGTAACTATGACTATATCTTGGAAAGGTCTCCCAAGAGAGCCAACTCTGGTTAGTTACCCTTGTGGTGTTTTTACGTGTTTTTGTCGCCACATGGAAAGGCGTGCCTCCACGATTGGCCCCGCTGGTAACCTCAATAGTAGTTAAAAACTGTTGAGGGACTAAACGTCTAGAAAAAACACGAGGCGGCTGTTGTGATTCGCGTGGATCAGAGATATCTTGCGATATTGCTATTAAAAAACGTTTGTAGAGATGCTATCTTCGATAGTCAAGTCCGGTTGGGCTACGTCCCGGATAAAAAACCGCCCCGCAGATGCGTCAGCAGCAGCGCTCTGTGAAAAATGCCGATACTGCACATGTTCTAGCAACCCTGCTAGACTAATATCAACATCCACCTCGACCCAGACGGCAGGTGAAGACGAGAGACCTGTTAGACACTTTCTCCTTCCCTATTGGGAGCTGGATCCGGGTGCCAGACCAAAAAGACCAGTATCCCCAATAGTTGATGAAATAAACAATGTTATGGAAGAACCTGAGAGGGCGACCCACCCAACAGGAGTATTAGTTACACAGACCTTCTATCACAAAAAATTTAATAAAGAGAAAACGGGAACGGAAACTGAAACTAATCTGGGCGCACAAAATCCGTGCAATGAATCATCCGATACGGTCGCCTTCATGGAAGAGGTCGTTATCAAACCCAGTTATGACCGAACAACAGCGAATCAAGTTACAATTCACTATCCCACCGATGGCTTGTATTGCAAAATATGTGATGCCGTTCTCCCCAACATGAGACTATTTATTAGTCATTTGACAAAATGCCACCAGGTCAAATCCATCAGGACCAAATGCTCGAGATGCGGCAAAACGGGCGAATACCACGCTATCGCCTGCCACTATGCCAAGTGCAAAGGTATAAGGCAAACATCACCGGCCGGAGCCTTTGGGTGCAGCATCTGTGAGAAACGGTTCTCGATCAAAATTGGACTTGGGCAGCATGAAAGGCACGAGCACCCTGCTCTGCAAAATGAGAAAAGGCTCAAGGTCAATAAAGTTAAAACCAAACCGGGGAGACGAGACCAAAAATGGTCCATAGAGGAGGTTGCCCTCTTAAAACAATTGGAGGTTTGGTTTGAGAAAGAGCGGTGTATCAACAAATTGATTGCTGCGATTTTGACAACCAAGTCAGCAAAACAAATATCCGACAAACGCAGAATTCTGCCAAGGCCAAAAACGGTGGCCCCAGCAGCAGCTGAGGACCATCTTGAGGAGGAGGTCCCAGACCCCGAGCCCGAAGGGGAGTCGAGCAATCCCGATACGAGAAACCCACGGCCAAAAAGAACGTTAAGACCACCGAGATCCACCCCTAGACACAGGGAGATGGATGAACAACTAACAAAAGCTGAACAATTACTGGGTGTGAGGAACAACCCTAACAGCCGGGCTGAGGGCATTGAGATGGTGGAGAGTATAACAGATTCGCTGTTGACAAGGGGAAAGAAAACCCAAAAAACTCAAGGGCCTCCAAAAGGTCAAACTAGAAGGAAAATGAAGAAGTGCAACGTCAATAGCGGCGCACGCAAAAGATGGGCCACCCGAAAAGCAACCTTTCGAGCGACACAACTGCTCTATAAGAATAATAGGCGCCAACTGGCATGACAAATCATGGGAGCTCCCGCAACAACAACGTGTCCTCTACCCATTGAGGAACTCGAGCAATGCCTTCGAGACAAGCTCTCGAAGCCCAACAATGAAGCGAATTTGAGCAAGTTCGCCACATATCAAGGCAGTATTGATAAGGGGGAGCTGATGAGTCCAATTGAGGAAGAAGAGGTTACTAAAACGATCAAGGGCATGAACGAAAAAAGCGCACCCGGTCCGGATGGCATGACACTATCAGACATCCGGGACATACACGACGAGGATGATACTCGGCTTCCTCGGCTCTTCTCCCTTTGGATAAAATCAGCGACGATCGCTGACTCACTCAAAAAGAGCCGAACAGTCTTGATCCCTAAGTGCGAGGATCAAGAACGCCTAAAAGACATAGACAATTGGCGCCCAATCACCATCGGTCCTATGCTGCTTCGGCTGTTCACGAAGATCATAGCGAAACGTCTCAGCAAGACAGTCGGGATTAACCCTAGACAGAAGGGCTTCCTAGCAGCTACTCCCGGATGCAATGAGAACATTGCAATCCTCGATAATATCATCAAGGGAGCAAAGAAGAACAGAAAGGACCTCGCAGTTGTTTTTGTTGATCTGGCAAAAGCGTTCGACTCGGTTGGACACAAATTAATTGCAAAAGCACTACAACGAATGCAATTGCCAATAAATTTCATATCAATGATTACCGACCTATACACCGACAATACCACCAGGGTCAAAGGCAATAAGACCAAAACCGGGGAAATAAAAATTGAGAGGGGTGTCAAACAAGGAGACCCACTTTCACCAATCTTATTCAACATTACTCTGGATCCTTTGATATGCACCCTGGAAGAGGCCAACTCAGGTGTCGTCATGCCCCTGGATGAGAACCGAGATAATTGCTCTGCTTTGGCCTTTGCTGATGACATAGCCCTTCTAAGTGACTCTCACGCTGGGATGAACAAGAACCTGAAGCTCCTCCGGTCTTTCTGCACAAATGCAAGTTTGGCAATTAATATCAATAAGACCAAAGGTGAGCATTTTACCTGTAAGGCGAAAACCTACATATACAATCAGTGCGAAAACTGGAAGCTCGGGAACGAGATTATAGCTTACATCCCCCCAGGTGAAACAGAGAAATACCTGGAAGCCCGAATCGACCCATGGGCTGGCGTGACAGAAGGGGAGTGGTCGAGTAAGCTCAATGCCTGGACTAGTGCTTTACAGGCGGCTCTACGACCA